>NW_016107455.1:4876387-4934151 GCF_001604975.1 Cebus imitator
TCAGCCTTCTGAGTAGCTGGGACCACAGGTGCCCGCCACCATGCCCAGCTAATTTTTGTATTTTTAGTAGAGACAGGGTTTTGCTATGTTGCCCAGGCTGGTCTTGAACTCCTGGCCTCAAGTGATCCACCTGCCTTGGCTTCCCAAAGTGCTGGTATTACAGGCGTCAGCTATTGTGCCCGGCCTGAAACCTATGGTCTTAACTGCCAGGCTATGCTGCCTCCCCTGGGTGGCAGACCACAAGTGGGCTGAGGATATGCACTCCACCCTTCTGAACATCTTGAACCACAATGCCCACCCCATTGTAGCCACAGTGTTACCCAGCTCACAAACAAGAGCAAGAAGTGGAAAAGCCCAGTCCTAACCCATCCCCCATCTTGGGGAAACCGTGCAAAGCATACACTACACCTACTCCACGTATAGTAATATAGAAGAGAAACTTCAGGTTGTTGGAAAAACACACAAATTTTAGAGCCACAGAGACCTGAGTTTGAATCCCTACCCAGTCAATTTCTTGAATGAGTTACTTAACATCCTAGAATCTCAACTAATTCCAAGTGGTACGTGCAGTCCAAGGGTGGGAAATTCCGGCAGCTGCAAACTCTCAGGATCAGGAGGTGTGTGGTGGGCACTGTCCCCAGAACCCGGATGCCAGGGATCAGCTCAGGCTCTGCTCCCAGGCAGGGGAAGACTCTGAGCAGGGCAGGGGGGAAGGCCTTTCAGGAAGCAAGACCTGGTCAGCCCAGGGAGGCCACTGACTTAGCAGTGAAGTGCCTTGGTGCCATGCAGCCTGGATTTGACTCCTGGGCTCTCATCATTATCTGCCATATGACCCAAGCCAAGTTATTTAGCTGCTGTGAGCCTCAGTTCTCTCATCCATAAAATGGGTGGAATAAGTTAACATGTGTGAAGAAGCTTGGCACAGGGCCTGGCTCAGGGTATGTGAGGATGGGGGGTAATGAGCATGGAGAGGCATGATGATGAAACTATCCTAAAAGGAATCTCAAGGCATAGACAGTGTCGCCATCACTGGGCGGGGGTAGAGCCGGCTGGGGGCGGTTCCCTTATCCTAAATCTTTCTTCCAGCCCTGCTTCCCAAAGTGCCTGTATTTAGTGTTTGCCAACAGTCACACAGTTTAATCTTCAGTGCCTGCGGCTTTCCTGTTAGAAATGACCAAAGCTTTGTCCCTGTGGCTGCTGGACCATGCTAAGGGGCCCGAGGCTCCTCTCACAGCATTTCTGAGTGGCTGGCTACATGTCTTTTTGTTTCGCTCAGGGGTTTGTGTGTGCACTTCTTGGAATTGCTTTCTAGAACACAAAGATCAATATTGTCTCTAACACTGGTCTTGAGCGATGCTGGAGAAAGCGTAGGATGATGGAATGGGTGGGACTGGGAGGCAGGCATGCAGGGGTTAGGCGGGTGAGCAGCCACTGCCATTGAGCCCTTTCACCAAAACTGGATCCTTGCCAGCAATGTTTCAGTAAAAGTAATACATTTGGACATGATAGTCGTTAAAACCGTGATGCAAAGGCTTTCAAGGACACAGAGAGAACACGGGTCAGCCCTGATCAACACAGGATTAAAGCATCTGAGGTCAGCTGAGAGATACATGGAGAAGGTGGCCCTTGACTACTGCTCCTTTCCCCATTGCTGACAGCCTTTGCTGTCCCCACCTCCCCTCCCTGATTTCCCAGTCTCCCACGTAGGAGCAAGTGGCCTTCCATGGCCCCAGCCTTAAAGACATAATACCCAGGAGGCATCCCTGATTCTTCCTTTTCCGTCATACTTACACCCAATTCATCAGAAATTCCTTTTGACTCCACATGTGGATATAGTTTGAGTGCCTCCCATTTCGTCACCTCTGGCCCAGCTCAAGCCACCGGCACTTCTCTTGTAGATTTCTGAAGGACCCTCCCCTGCATGGTCTCCCTGCCTCTAGTCTGGCCTCTGGCAATACATTCATTCTCCCACAGCAGGCAGACTGGCTTTTATGTATTCCAAATAGAAGTTGTTTGTCTGATCGATGGTTTGCAGATATTTTCTCCCAGTCTGCAGCTTGTCTCTTCAACCAGGGTCTTCTGTAGAGCAAACATTTTTTAATTTGAATGAAGTCCCATTTATAAATTATTTCTTTTATAGATGATACTTCTGGTGTATGTCTAAAAACCCTTTGCCTAGCCCTCAGTCCTGGGGTTTTTATCTTATTTTTTCCCCCATGAGCTTCAAAGTTTATAATTTTTACGTTTACATCTGTGGTCCACTTTGAATTAATTTTCGTAAAGTATAAGGCTTACATTGAATTTCCTTTTCCCCTCCCCATTGCTCAATTGCCGTTTGTTAAAAAGATTATCCTTTCTGCATTGTAGAGTGATCTTTTAAAAATATAAGCTGGCCAGGCACAGTGGCTCACATCTGTAATTCCAGCACTTTGGGAGGCCAAGGTAAGCGGATTATTTGAGTTCAGGGGTTGGAGATGAGTCTGAGCAACATTTCAAAACCTTGTCTTTACTAAAATATACAAAAAATTAGCTGGGCTTGGTGGCATATGCCTGCAGTCCCGGCTACTTGAAAGGCTTGGGTGAGATGGTTGCGTGAGTGTGGGAAGTCGAGGCTGCAGTGAGCTGAGATAGTACCACTGCACTCAGCCTGGGTGACAGAGTGAGATCCTGTCAGTCCCACTATTCCCTCACCAAAAGAAATAAAAACATGAGCTGATCATGGATCTCTGTTGCTTAAAAGCCTTCACTGGCTTCCTACATGCTGAGAAGAACATCCAAACAAGCCTATACTGAGGCTCCGGCCAGCCTCCCTGACCTCATGTCCTCTTCCCTGTCCCACCTGTTCCAGCCACAGTGATCTCATTGCCCTCCTTAGAACACCCAAAACTTCCTTGCCTCTGAATTTTTGCACCTGCTGTTCCCTCTGCCTGGAAGGCTCCTCCTGGGCTTCTCCCATGGCTCGTCCCTTCTTATCCATCAGACCCAAGATCAAATGCCCCCTCAGCAGAGGCCTAAGCACCTTGCTTACTTACATTCCTCCTTTTCACCCCATCACCTTCCATCACCACACTGTGCAGTTTCCTTCTTAGCACCCACGTCTAGCAGAAATGATCTCACTTATCGGCTTACTAGTTGATTGTCCACCTTCACCTGAATGTCGGCCATGCAGAGGCAAAGGCACCAACCAACTCCTCCATTGTTGTGGCTAACAGCTCAGCTCACGCTCTGGAGTCAGACAGCCTAGGTTCAAATAACCTCTACGACACTTACTAATCTTGGAGAGGCCTTGGGCAAGTAACATAACCTCTCCATGCCTCACTGGCATCCCCTGTAACATGGAGATAGTGATCGCACTTACATTATAGGTCGTTGCAGGGACTAAAGGAGTTCATGCATGTTAATTCAGTAGCGTGTCTGGCATGTTAGGTGCTCGGAGCATTTGTGATATTAGGAGTACTGTTCTTGGTGAATAAATGAGCATGGGCAGTGGCCTTTAAACTGCACAGCAGAGCGGAGCTCCAGGGTTACCTACCACATGGTAGATGAACAGTTAGATGATGTCTGGGCCACTCATACCCACCTTGATCAGACTGTCTATATTTTGGATTTCCACGTAAGGTTTATTTTCAGAATATGATGTTGCTGCTAATATAAGTTTGAAAAACATGAATCAGTGGGAATGGACTTTCCCATGGGAACACCTGGATTCTTAGTCTCAACTCCAGTTGTAATTTTTGGCAAACCATGTGCCCACTTTAGACCCCAGTTTTCCATCTGTATGATGAAAATTTAAGCTGGATCGTCACCAAAGCCTCTTTCACTTAGGATGCTCTATTTATCATGTTCCATTATTCTAAGTAGGAAACTGACTTTCTATGCCATACCATCTCCAGAGATAGCCTTGGCAGGAACTTGGCAACTACGGTGATGCACTTGAAGTGCCTTTGCCTCTGCGTGGCTGACATTCAGGTGAAGGTGGACAATCAACTAGCAAGCCGATAAGTGAGATCATTTCTGCTAGACATGGGTGCTAAGAAGGAAACTGCGCAGTGTGGTGATGGAAAGTGATGGGGTGAAAAGGAGGAATATAAGCAAGGTGCTTAGGTCTCTGCTGAGGGCACATTTGATCTTGGGTCTGATGGATAAGAAGGGACCAGTCATGGGAGAAGCCCAGGGGTAGACTTCCAGGAAAAGAGAACAGCAGGTGCAAAAATTCAGAGGCAAGGAAGTTTTGGGTGTTCTAAAGACAGCAAGGAGACCACTGTGGCTGGAACAGGTGGGATGGGGAGGAGGAGATGAGGTCAAGGAGGTGGGCCGGAGTGCCTAGAGTCTGCACCAAAAGTACAGCTCTGCCTGTGAGTGCAATATGGTGCAACCAAACTCGGGGGACCTGGAGTCTGGCACTAGGAGACTGAAGTTTTGTGAGGCTGGGGGCTCTTAAGGTATGGTGGAGCACTCTAAGTGCTGTGAAGTTAGGGAGACCTGGAGTCAGCCCCGGTTCCATCACTTACTAGGACAAAGTCCTTGGGCCAGGCATCTCATCTTTCTCAGTCCTGTGTTTTCATCAGAAAAATTAATATGTATGTATGGGTTTGATGTGGGCATTCAGGGAGACAATACCTGCATAGTTCTAGAAATGCCTGGCACGTATACAGAAATACAGACTCCCAAACTTACTGAAAAAGAGTCTTTAGGGGAGGAGCGTAGGAATCTGCATTTTGGGCAACCTTCCTACCCTCCCTCCCTCAAGTGAATTTGATGGTGAACCAAGTTTCAGAAACATGAATCTATCTCATGACCATTGCCACCTCCCAGGCAGTGCTGTTCAGTAGAAATATTCTCTGAGCTACACATGTAATTGAAATTTTCCAGAAGCTCAATTTAAAAAGGAAAGAGATGTAAAAAGAAGAAATAAATTTTAGGAATATATTTAATTTAATGCAATACATCATTTCAACAAAATTGCAATTTTGTAATGTAATCATATCAAAAAATTACTAATAAAGATATTTTACTTTTTTTTTCATTCTTAGTCCAAAATCTGGTTTGTATTTTAGATGGACAGCACTTTCTGATTCACATGAACCACATGTTTGGTGCTTAAGAGCCGCATGTGGCTGAGAGCTCCTGTTTTGTGTAGTGTAGGTCTAGAGACTGCCCTAGAAATCTAGGGTGAGATATGTACCCTAGACCACAGCGAAGTGTGCAGGACCTTCTGCCCTGACTTTTGGGGAACGTTACCCGTGCTTTATCATTTTTTTCTCTTTACCTTTGTCCTCTTTTGATTGAGACACCTTCACTAACAGCAGATTCTAAATATATTGTGTCTGCTTAGTGCTTTGCATGTTATTATGAGCTGAATCACAATCCCCCCAAAATTCCTGTGTTGAAGTCCTAACTCCCAGTGCTTCAGAATGTTATTGTATTTGGAGATCGGGTCTTTAAGAAGTAATCAAGGTAAACAGAAAATGAGGGCATTAGGGTGGACCTTAATCCAGTATGACTGCTGGTCCTTACAGGAAGAGGAGATTAGGATACAGAGACACAAAGAAGAAAAACGATGTGAAGATGCAGAAAGAAGATGGCCACGTACAAGCCAGGGAGAGAGACTCCAGGAGAAATCAACCCTGCCGACACCTTGGTGTCAGATTTCTAGCCTCCAGACCTGTCAGGAAATCCATTTCTGTAGTTAAGGTCACCCGTCTGTGCTGCTTTGTGATGGCAACCCTGGCAACCTCACTGGAATTCTTCTTGCATCCTCTCTGCAATGCAGTTACTGCAACCCCATTTTATAGATGCAACAATGAGGTTTAGAGAGATTCAATAATCTTTCCAAGTCAATGCTGGAATATGGCTGAACCAGGATTCAAACTCAGGTCTACCTTCGCCTTGCCACTGAGCCAAAGCCTTTATCCCTAACCACTATTGTCTATATTTTTCATCCACTTTCCTTCAAATTATTTTTTAATAGTAATCTTTTGTGAATCACAGGTGTGGGTTCTAGTCACGTATGATTTTGAAAGTGTTACTTGGGTCATCAGTATTCTCACTTATAAAATGAAATGGTCAAATGATCCAATGGTCAAATGGTTGCTAAATGTCTTTTCAAATTACTCTTCTATAAGAAATTGCAAATTGCAGGGGCTAGAAGAAGTGATGACTCCAACAGAGCACAGAACCTCAAGAGGATGGCAAGACACCAGGGGAGGTAGAAGATTTCGCTACTAAAGCGAGTGCATTTGAACTACCACATAGGATCCCTTGAACTGGAATCTGCGTCTGCTGCTTCCAGACAAGCACAGGGTTACTGCTATCAGCTAAAAGCCCCTGCAATGTCATTATTATGTTCCATTCACCCAGTGTGGAAACTGAGCCTCAGAGAGAGGTTAAGGAGCTTGGCAAGCTCACACAGAAGGAAGTAAGAGAAGAGCCCAGGGTTTGGACACAGCCTTTAAAAGCTCTCTCATCTGTACCCCACCTTGACCATGTTGGCATAAACCAGGCAGAGTAGCAGGCTGTGGGCAAACTTGTTTGACTAATCGGCAGGTTCAAGGATCATAAATGTGACTCTGAAATAGAAGGTGAGCCCTGAGTTACCCTTTCTGGGAATGGACAGGGACTCAGCACACTGGGTGATTTCTCAGCCTTCTTTACTCTGTGATTCCCAGATAGAGCAGACAGAGGAGTGGGAAGGGTGACCTTGAACTTCAAGTACAAGCTGAGATTCTCAGACTTCTTGATGTCAAGAAGTAGTAACTGATGATTAAAAAAAAACTGAAGGTGGCATTTGGGACCAACTTTTTATTTTGCACTTAAAAAACTTCCTGTGATCACCATCATTTCACATATAAAGGACATTTTTAGTACACATCTAATTAAAAATATTTTAATCTTATAGTAAAGAATGGCTTTTTAAATTTAATAATTTCATTTTATGAAAATTCACTACTCTTTCCTTATTTTTTCTTTTTTACTGCAGTCAAGGGAAATCTTCATTACTCACTGTCAGCAAGTCATGAGAATCCTGGCCCCCAGCCACCCCATCATGTGTCCTAAGCCCTGGGTCATTTTGCTGTAGAGGCAGTGAAAGTCAGGGTTGGGAAGCAGGCAGTGTTGATGGCTTCTCTCTCTTGGGCACTAAAAGTCACCCCTCAGATTCAACTGAAAATTGGAGAAAAATAGACAAAGGTCATTTTGCAGGCAGAGTCTGAGTCAGTGAGAAATGTGAGCTGCAGTACATCATCTAAGGTGGGCTAATTTTACTCCACTCAAGCACATACTTTCATACTGTGGTACAAAGTAATTTAGCAAAGAGTTGCTAATTAGATGTCTTTGGGAAATCAAGCCTCTTGGATGGATGAGGCTGATTTGCAGGCACTCTTCCCACTGCATACCTGCTAATGGGTACTTCCAAAGTACTTGTGGGGAGTCCAGGAGAGAAGGGGCCTACAGTACAGGAGCACAGTACAGCTCTCAGAGCATGCTCACAAAAGGCAGTTTCTCCTTTTAAACACTTGCTGTCTCCCATTGCAACAGTTATTTCCAAAGTTGCCTGAATGAAAGATGAACTGCATTCTGCAAAGCCCCAGAGGTCCCAGGGCTATTATTGCCTTTTTGGAGGCAGTCTTTGTTACTGAATAAAATAGTATCTGTGGCTGCAGAGGGTCCACCTGCTGAAGAAGGTGTGTAACCTGGGTCCGGAGCTGTATTCACATATATAGCAGAAAGGAAGATGGGATTTCTAGTGTTCCCTTCAGAGCAGAGGTGACAGGAGAATATTCAGATAAATAAAAGGGTAAATTTGAGTGTGAAGCCATGTTACCAAAGGATCCAATACACTTATTGGGTCTCAGGAAAAGGAGAAGAAAATAAATATTTTTGAGCCTCTAGAAGCATCATGTTCTGTAACAGGTGTCAAGAAATCAAAGACAAATCGAGCAAAGATGCAGCCCTCAAAATGTGTCCCAGCAACATGTAGGGGAGGGTGACAAGTAAAACAGTGGCAAGGTGAAGGTATCATTGTTGTATCAGAAATTTCTGCACAGTGTTTGTGATAATACATGAGGAGCTCCACTGAGCACCTGGGAGGTAGGGCTGTGACATGGTTTGGATCTGTGTCCCCATCCAAATCTCATGTTCAATTGTAATCCCCAGTGTTGGAAGCTGGGCCTGGTAGGAGGTAATTGGATCATGGGGGTGGATTTTTTCATGAATGATTTAGCACTAACCCCTTGGTGCTGTCCTCAGGACAGTGAGTTCTCATGAGATCTGGTTGTTTAAAAGTAAAACTGCAAACCATAAAAACTCTAGAAGAAAACTTAGGCAATACCATTCAGGACATAGGCATGGGCAAAGACTTCATGACAGAAACACCAAAAGCAATTGCAGCAAAAGCCAAAATTGACAAATGGGATCCAATTAAACTGAAGAGCTTCTGCAGAGCAAAAGAAACTATCATCAGAGTTAACAGGCAACCTACAGTATGGGAGAAAATGTTTACAGTCTACCCATCTGACAAAGGTCTAATATCCAGAATTTACAAGGAAACTAAACATATTTACAAGAAAAAAAAAACATCAAAAAGTGGGCAAAGGATATGAATAGACACTTCTCAAAAGACATTTATGTGGCCAAAAAATATGAGAAAAAGCTCAACATCACTGATCATCAGAGAAATGCAAATCAAAACTACAATGAGATACCATCTCATGCCAGTCAGAATGGTGTTTATTAAGAAGTCAGGAAAAAAATAGATGCTGGAGAGATTTTGGAGAAATAGGAACACTTTTACACTATTGGTGGGAATGTAAGTTAGTTGGACCATTGTGGAAGACAGTATGGTGATTCCTCAAGAATCTAGAACAAGAAATATCGTTTGACCCAGCAATCCCATTACTGGATACACACCCAAAGGAATATAAATCATTCTACTATAAAGACACATGCATGCATATGTTCATTGCAGCACTGTTTCCAATAGCAAAGACATGAAACCAATCCAAATGCCCATCAACGTTAGAATAGATAAAGAAATGTGGTATATATACACCATAGATTACTATGCAGCCATAAAGAGGAATGAGATCATGTCTTTTGCAGGGACATGAATGAGGCTGGAAGTCATCATTCTCCGCAAACTCACACAGGAACAGAAAACCAAACACTGCATGTTCTCACTCATAAGAGGAAGGTGAACACTGAAGACACATAGACACAGTGAGGGGAGCAACACACCAGGGCCTATTGGGGGTGGGGTGGGAGTTGAGGGGAGAGAACTTAGAGGACAGGTTAAAAGGTGCAGCAAACCACCATAACATACGTATACCTATGTAACAAATTTGCACATTCTGCACGTGTATCAGTTTATAATTTTTTAAAAGAAATAAAGAAAAAAAAGTGTGTAACACATCCCCACCTCTTGCTGCTCCTGCCACGTAAGACATGCCTGCCCTGTTCAGCTTCTGCCAATATTATAAGCTTCCTGAGGCTGCCCAGAAGCCAAACTGATGCCAGCATCATGCTTCCTGTACAGGCTGTGGAATGGTGAGCCAATTAAACCTCTTTTCTTTATAAATTACCCAGTCTCGGGTATTTCTTAGTAGCACTGTGAGAAGGGACTAATACAAGGTGTCTCACAGTAGAAGGAGCATTTGATAATGACTGATATTTGCTGATTCCTCACTGTGGTCTAGCATCCTGATAGGCACTTTTATAGACATTGTTTTTGCTCCATTCTCCCAACAGCATGCTATCATCCCCTTTTTATAGACATGGAAACAGGCTTTATTTGTGAGATTTAGCAGAGAAATCCTGGTCCCACACTGTGTGTATATGTGCACACACACACGTAGCATGGATGCATGTACACGCACACACACACACACGTACAGCATTGCAGCTGCTGTGGGTATTCCTCACTTGTATGGGCTCCCCCTCTGAAGCCCTTGGAAAACCTTAGCACTGATGTTACATATTGTGATAACATTTACAAACTATTTTACTGGCAGTCAGTATTGTTGCTCTCCACCATGACTTCTCTTCTGTCATTCTTTCCTTTGTGTTGCCTGTGTTGAGTGGTTTGAGCAGCCTTGGCATCTGGCTCAGGGGAGGTTGTGTTTTAGATACATTTGTTTCGGTTTGAATAGGATATATTTACATGGATTTTGGTCACTTCTTTGCGAAAATTATTGCTAGCCATTCTGGTGTAGGAGTGGCTTCCAGGAATACTCCCACCACCCATCACTGCAGTTCACTGGGGTGGTGATGTCAGGTCCAGGGCGCAGGTCATATAGAAATATGAGTAAGTCCTATAGCATCTAGTGCAGAATGATGAGTCATGGAGGAAAAACAAGATGGGAAATGTACCGAGCCAGAAGTTCTGTGTGAAAAATTCTTCTAATCATGAGATGTGGAACATTTTATAATGAAGACATTGTTCATTGATGCCTAATCAAAATAGAAGTTTCCTTTTCTTTGGCAATGTATAATACTATTGTGGACGTTAATACGTTTGTACTATACATTTCTTTAACTTCTCAAATGGCATTGTGCAAGACAGAATTCATTAAAACTCTTGAATTTGTAAGACCTGGGCACACAGCAGTATGGCAAACAATGGTTACATCTATGCGTGATGCATTCTGACTCCCAATAATATATTTTTTGACCAACTATGCTAGGCAAAAGACTGAGTCATATTTCTATTCACTCTCTAGAAAATTGCATCACAAAATTGTTTTCCTGTGAAGAAGCAATCACAGAATATGCCACCCAAAAATATAGAAAAAATGAACTATAGAGACAGGTCAAGCAGCTAATTAATACAAATATTCTTATTTTTCTAGATACTGTGTTTGCAGTATTGGTCAGCTGTTTTTAAATTTGCAGCCTGCTGTGATATTTTCTCATTCTCATTCTTATTTGCACTTAACTTTGTATATTTTATGAGCCAATTCCAGTGTGTTCATGATCTTTGCTTCCTGACTGCAGCCCTACAGACTTTAGCTTTCCTCAGGCAGCCCCCACAGTTGCATAAGCTGATTTATTATAATAAATCACACACATACACACACATCTCAGATATACACTCCGTCTATTATCTGTCTTTCTCTATCATCTCTTATTGGGTTCTGCTTCTCTGATTGAGATCTGACTGATAAAGATGATGATGGTGATATAATAACAATAATAATATTAGAATCTCATACTGACTGAGAATTTGTAACGCACCAGACATGATGCTTAACTCTTTCCAGGCATTAGTCTTACTTACTCTGCTCAATTTCATTAGGCAGATGCTACATTCTCCCTTTCTGTGGGTTATAAAAACAGAGGCACAGAGAGGCTGAGCAACTGATCATACAGCCAGTCAGCCTCAGCCAGAATTGCAACCCATGTCCCCTGGCCTGTGCCCTTGTCTAGTCCAAGGTGTAGCATGAGTGACAGCACAGGATGGGACCCCTCACGCTATGTAAGGGAAACACAAGCAGGTTCGACCCTTTGGCTGCTCAAAGTCAGGAGTCACAAACAATGAGATGGAAGATGCCCTAAGGATTTCTGTCAAAGTCATAGCCACTGTTGTGCAAGCCTGCTTTCCCCCTTGTGGCTGAGGTAGGTGGGCAAGAATCCTTATAAATAGAACAGAGAACATCGCATGTCAGAGAAGGGAGGCCCTCTGGGATCTGCTTGTCCATCTCCCATAGGATAGACGAGCAAATTGAAGCTCTACAGAGACATGAAGAAGCATCAAGGTATAGATAGGCTATTGGATTGGTGATGGTGATGCCACATGGCACAGATTCCTTTTGCTGCAGAAGTCTCACCATGAGCCTGCACCCCATTGGGCAGGGGAACTCTTATTGTAGATCTTGCCATGTTAGGAACCAGGCAACCTTGAGCGGATTCCAGCAAAGACTGTCCTCCAAAAAATTCAGTAGGGTAGCCAAGGGTTAATATGAGATTTGAGGAAGAGACACATCTGACACGTTAACATATTTGACATTCCACAGGCAGAAAGCAGTGAGTCCCCAAACCTGTATGTAACAACATAGTTACTGCAAGGCTGAGGAGGTGGCTTTGTGCTTTGGCTCCAGATGTGTTGTTGTTGGCATCAATGGCAAAGAAAGCATGGTGGCTTTCAGCAAATAATGTAATCTCAAGAGTGGCAATAATAATAGTACTAGTCATCATTTATCTCTTTAAAGTGCTATAATAATTCATAAATGGCTTTTTAAATATTTACATTTACTTTATTTTATTTCAAGACAAGAGCTCACTCCCTCACCCAGGCTGGAATGCACTGGCACAATCTCAGCTCACTGCAGCCTCCACCTCTTAGGCTCAGGCAATGCTCCCACCTCAGCCTCCCGAGTAGCTGGGACTACATTTGTGCACCACCATGCCTGGCTCATTTTTTGTATTTTCTGTAGAGATGGGGTTTCGTTGCCCAGGCTTGCCTAGAATTCCTGGGTTCAAGTAATCCACCTGCCTTGGCCTCCCAAAGTGTTGACATTACAGGCATAAACCACCACATCTGGCCTATTTACATGTTTAATAGGATATTGTCTGTCACTACTATTACTCCCACTTCACAAATGAGAGTTTTGAGGTCCACTAAGCAATTAGTCCTAGGTCACCACCCAGCAGGTACTGTGGAGCTGGTCTTGGCTAATTCCATTCTCCACTGTTAATGCCACCCCCTACTTCCAAGGGCTGGGAAAATGTCTCTGGACAAAGACTGGGCATGGGTGATATTCCCCCATCCCCTCCACTCCCACCTTCTCTTTTGCTTTGCAAACACCAGAACATGTAGCTATTTCTCCTTGGGGGTGGTGGAAGGGAGGGGGTGAAGAGCAGCTGGAGAACCGGCTGACTTCCAGGCCAAGAGACGATGATGAGTTTGCACCACTGGCGGTCAAAATACAGAGATTAATTACATTCAACACAAGAAGTGGGTATTTATGGGCTGTCAGTCAGAAGAAAATATTTTGAAGCCAAATTTGAAAAGTGTCACAACTGGTGTTCTGAATTCGTAGATATCTTGGGTGCCTTGTAATACCTTCTATTTTTCATTTAGAGAAAAGAAAATGCCTGTCTTTGAAAATCACCGTGGCTTAGGAAATGTTCAGACTGAGGTTCAGTTTTGAGCTCTGTAGGTGCCGTGGGCTGAGTGGCTGGCGTGTAACACACTCAGGCAGAGATACTCCAGGAGGAGTTCTGTACAATATGGTGCAGAGAACATAAGCTCAAGAGCTTGACTTGAGGTCCTCTTTTGTCCAGCCCTGAGATCTTTGGCAAATTCATCTCCATGCACTTGTTTTCTTCACCTATAACATGGGTTCCAGATCAACAGTCTCTCCAAATGGCCTAAGGGATTAAGTGAGTGTCATTCATCCACTGCCCAGAAGAGGACTTTGACTAATGTTTCAGTCCCACCTGTAGCATTTGAAGTAATTAACAAAACACTTTTCAAACAGTACCTATTATATAACCCTTTGTGAAAAGAATGAAGATAAATGAGGGGAGCCTTTAACTGAAATGTTGAGGCTGCTCCTGACATTGACCCTAAAATCTGTCTAGCCTGTTTTGCACTTTTTGCTAGGTAAGAAATACCTACAGTGATTCATAGGTTTTCTAACAAATAGCCATGCACATATAACATTTATTTATAGGTGTAAAAATGACAAATACATGCAGAGCACTTTCCTAAACTTAATCTGTGCTATTTTCTGTTACCCTCACAATAATGCAATGAGCTGCAGATACTATCACTGCTTCTGCTGCTACTTCTGCTAAACATTTGCACTGACTGAGGATCTGCTGGGGGCCAAGCTCTGTACTGAGTGCCGTGTATACTTCATTTATGGTGAATTCCTCAGTGCAGGCTATCAACAGCATTTTACAGAGTCAAGAATCAAACTCAAGCCAGCCTGATACCAAAGCCACTGTTGCAAAGCAAGGGTCATTGTCTTATCATGTAGACAAGGAAACACACTAAAAGGAGTTGCAAGACTTGCTTCAAGTGTCCCATCTTGTAGGAGGTAGGATCTGGAGCCAAAGCCATGTATTCTTGCTTCAGATTCTAAGCTCCTTTCATGGGCCTGTTTCTCAACCTGGTGATAGTGAAAAGAAGGAAGTGACCAGTCTGCTTTCATTGAATGCTTCTATCTTCTAGGTCCATACCAAGCATCTAATAGTATATTTAATCATTTGATCTGCCAAACACCATGATATATATGTTCATAAGAATATGCTTGAAGGTTCAGTCTCTGAAATGTTAATGGCCATTACCTCAAGGTAGTATGGTAGGATTTCAGATGATAATGGTGATGATTTTCTTCATTTTACACATGGTTTTTGAAAACAAAGACAATAAAACTTAAGAGCACAAACCCTAACTGCCTTTTCTTAGAGGTGTTATTTATCCTGACTTTCTGGCTGAGGACAATGAGGCTAAGAGAGAGATAGTGAATGGTCTGTTTAGAATTAACTTTCTTTTTTTTTTTAATTTATTTTATTGCATTTTAGGTTTTGGGGTAGATGTGAAGAACATGCAGGATTGTTGCATAGGTACACATGTGGCAGTGTGATTTGCTGCCTTCCTCCCCATCACCTATATCTGGCATTTCTCCCCATGCTATCTCTCCCCAACTCCCCATGCCCCACTGTCCCTCCCCTATTTCCCCCCAACAGACCCCAGTGTGTGATGCTCCCCTCCCTGTGTCCATGTGTTCTCATTGTTCAACACCCGCCTGTGAGTGAGAACATGCAGTGTTTGATCTTCTGCTCTTGTGTCAGTTTGCTGAGAATGATGCTTTCCAGGTTCATCCATGTCCCTACAAAGGACACAAACTCATCGTTTTCGATGGCTGCATAATATCCCATGGTGTATATGTGCCACCTTTTCCCTGTCCCGTCTATCATCGATGGGCATTTGGGTTGGTTCCAGGTCTTTGCTATTGTAAACAGTGCTGCAATGAACATTCCGTGTGCATGTGTCCTTATAATAGAATGATTTATAATCCTTTGGATATATACCCAGTAAAGAATTAACTTTCAACCCTCTAGCTCACCCATTTAACGGAGCTGCCTCCAGGAGCCCCAATTTGCAGACAAAAGTGCAATGTCCTGGGTGACTTTATAATCTCTTCCATGGGGGGCATGGTTTCTTGGATGCTAAATTAGTGCCTAGATTCACATGGTAGTGGGGCCTCAGGCTTTCCTACAGCAAGGATAGGCTGAACAGTTCAAGGAGCTACTTCCTAAATGCTGGGCTGCAGCTGGTCGGGTGTGTTGTGTGTTATGAAGTCTCCTCTGGGTATAAAATGTCCCTCCTGACCTCACATTCTTCATCAGTCATTGCTTGGGAAGATGGAGGTGGTGATGATACAGAGAGGGCCTGGGGACCACTGGTAAATGGGTGAGCATGTAGTACATATGGATTGTGAGTCAGGGATGATGCACATCTGATTTCAAACACTGTGGTGATGTGGGGGTTGCAGAGTAGGAGGTATGTGACTACCTGTTAGACCTTTGTGTTTTAGAAAGTTGACACTATGTCTAAAATGCAAAAATTTATATGACTCAGTAGAAAGTTCATGGTGAAAAATGACATCTTCCAGGTAATATTGGGTGAACCCTCCAAGACCATTTAATTCCAGCTTTGTCCACAGAGGCAAACAAGCCTTCTATCATAGTTACAGCCAGACCTGTTGGTGGAGCATATTTATTAAAACCTAAAAATCAGCTCTTTGTTACCTTACTGCCTTTTATGAGCTAGATCAAAATGACCAGGAGCAGGTAGTAGGGTTTGGTAGAGAAAACAGCAGGACTGGGGCCTGGTTCTAGTCCTTAGCTCTGCCTCTAACAAGTTGTACATCTTTGATAAGACACTTGGGCCCTCTGAGACCCCTTATCTGTAAGATAAGAAAATGAACCACATCATCTGAATGACCTATGAATACGATGGAGTTCAATTCAATTCTACATTTATTGGGTATCCACTTGCGTCCAGCACTGTACGGTGGTAATCAGAGAGAAGCTGGAGCTGGTAGGAGCTTGATTCTGTGATAGTACAATATACTTCTCTACATTACAGACAAACCATGAAGACCCTCTGTACTGAATGCTTTGTATACTGCTCAGGTGTCCCTTTAGGTCCAAGGTATCTATTTCGCCAGTTAAGGAAGCATTCTCACCATCACTGCTCATCCTGCCCCGTGACTGGTTCTGGCTGATGCTAGTGTCCAAAGGCCCCACCCTTCCCTTGGATTAGGAACATCTTTGAAAATCGACTTCAACTCCAGAGCCCTGCATGGGAAAGCTGAAGCCTAACTGCATTGCAGTTTAACTTCTGTCTTTGCCCCATCCTTCTTGCTTTACCCCTTCACAGAAGCCCTTGTTCCTGAGAACATGCCCCTCCAAACCAACCGTGTGCAATTTTCTCAGAGTCTATTTCCTGGAGGAACTCAAACATTGACATGGAATCCCATGGTCTTTGGAAAAAAGGGGTCCCTCCGGAGTCAACCTTCCCCTATTCCCTTCCCTCCTTTCCACTGAACCCATATCCACTCAGAGTGGATCTGAGCATACCTGTTGCCCATCCCAGTTCCTGGGATGCAGACACAGAAATGCCTTCTGTGGTTTCAAGGGAGTAATTTGATGATCCATGCATTGAGAGACAGCTCTCGTAAATATGGCCCAGGGGCCCTGTTAATCTTTAGTTTTGAAAGGGAAACCAAGAAAGCCTAAGTTCTTGCTTTCCTGGTATCAAAGACCTGCAATCAGTAGCACTTCAATGGGAGCAAACCCCCTGTGGCCAGAACTTAACCAGGTAGCTGGAAGCCCAACTCTTCCCCTTGAAATTAAAAAAAAAAAAAAAAAAAAGGTCTGAGTTGAGCACATGGAAGAAATTCATGAATACTTATTGAATCTGGGAATTCCAATAGATGATCAAAACTGTAAGAGAAGTCTGTGTGAGAGGTTGGCTGCATGTGGCTTTACTGCAAATCTCCATGACTGCAAGGGCATTTTCCACTTAAAAGACCAAGCGCTACAATTGCAGCGGCTTCTTCCTGCCCTTGGTTTAAAAAACCCTGATTGTGTCAGAGGACAGACTCCCCCACCTTCCTTGCAGACCACCAACATGTTTAGTGCATACTCTGAGGAGATCTCAGTTGAGTTCAAGCTCTGTGCTCCCTGGGAAACATGTGTACACACCAGAGTGCCACAGAATGGAAAACACACAATGCTAAGCACGTCTGAGCCAGACCCCCAAATCTAATACCAGCCAGGATGTGTCCTTGAACAAGTCATTTTGCTTCTCAGGATTCTTGTTTATTGATAAAAATAAGGCTAATTCTTAACTTCCAAAGATTTTGTTGGAATTAGAAATAATGTTACATGCCTCATAGCATGTTGCATCTCAAAGCTGGTTATTATTAGTAGTAATAACAATACCTAGATAATACTGATATGACTAAAGAAATGAACATTAGCTAGCCTGTGTAATGCAGAGGCTATGCGGCACTTAATGCTGACTCTATGACATGGTCAACTTTAAATAGCATATAACAACAGACACTGACTCTACATGCATTTCCAAGATCCAGCTGATGCTAGAAAATGATGCTGCTGGAAACATTAGTGCTTTTTCCCTTTAGTCACTGGCCTTCGCCCGTAGCCTAGCCAATGCTTGCCTTGAACAGCAAGTATGAAGTGAGGGGAAAAGGTATTTCTGACAAACAGAGAAACTTGGGGCTGGTCGGAGATTAAGGGACGGCAACCCTGAGCTCCAGGCTTGGCTCAGTCATGTACTAAGGGTGTGATATTGTGCAAATCATTCTATCTATTGAGCCTCAGTTTCCTCCTTCATTTGTTCATTCATTTAACTAACATTTTTGTACATAGAGACTCAAATATGGTGTTGCCCTTGTGCAAGAACCGTGCCGTAGGTAAGCTAGAAGTAAGCAGACTGGAAATGCTGACATGTTCAGTGCGTGCTGTGGGGCGTGCAGATCCAACTGAGCCATGAGAGTGGAGCCCTTTCTCTCTCACTCAGTGCCATAGACTCACTCCTGGCACAGTACGCAGTACATCAATATGCTCAACAAACAAACGAAGACGAAATGCTGCATAGGTCAGGGAAAGTTTTAGAGAGGAGGTAACACTTGAGCTGGGTCTTACATGATGAACAAGAAGAGGTTAGAAAGAGACAGGAGGAATGGACCCTCCAGGCAGAAGAAGAGCTGTGCAAAGGCCTGGAGCTGACAAAAACCTCTGAGATGTAGGGGAAACGTCTAACATGACTGGCACAGAATGTGTACAGGGAAGAATGAAATCCCCTGGCGGCACTATGAGAATGAAATGAGTTAGTAATGCTGAATGGCTGGGGGAAATAGGTTAGGTGGTATTATTGCATCCTGCTACCTTGATGTGTAAATGTTATATATTTATCTTATAATTGTTGTCATTACTTCAGATTTCTGTCTAATTGTGTTGGTCCATGATTGATCATTAGTAAACACAGATGCATTGTTGATGGGAAGCTTGGCTCTGTATACAGCATTATTGATGGATTCATTCATTGGTCCAATGGATATTTTATTCTGATAAATGTTAATTGCCGCTCAGAGTGCTTGACCAAGGTAATTTGCTGAAGCGTGAGTTTGCGCTTCCCTGGTTCTGTTTGTCTGCAGAGAGAAGGCTGCTTGGAGGACTGAAATGTGGGCATGTTCTTTCTGTTCCGCATTTGTACTCTTGGCCTTTGGGGACACTGCTCAGTGCTTGCAGCAGGGAAGGAGGTTGGGGTTTCTCAATCACACCCGAGTACTTCTTCCTACAGCTTCAGCATCCTATGGCTTCCTCCTTCTCATCACTCACAGAGCTAGCCCCCATCCATAGGCTGGCTAAGCAGGGATATAGAACCTGGCAAGAGAGGGAACATCACAGTATGCAAAGAAGGAAGTGGGGAGAGGTGATGGCAGAGGCAGCAGCTGAGGGGAGAGAGGCAAGGCTTTAAGGAGCAGATGGGAAACAGGATGGGAAGGGGAGATGCAGCTTTTATCAATGCACGGGGAAGAAAATGAAGTGGGAAAAAGATGAGAGAAACTAAAGGACTAGTGAGATGGGGAGGTGAAGACAGAGAACTAGGTATTGGAACAGAAATTGAAAAGGGCAAGAAAGTTGGGGCCAGAGGAGTAAGTAGGAAAGGAAGACAAATGGGATGAGATAATTCTGTAGAAAGATTCACTAGAGCAGGTGTTTATACAGATATCCTGGGCTCAGGGAGAGCTTTGCTATGTGGATGGATAGAGAATGTCTAAGACCACTAGCTTGCCAGCCTCCACTGATTCCCCAAAGTGAGGAGGTGACGTGTGTCAAAATATTCAGTGGTGACGCATGAATTAGCAGAGATCAATTTGTGTTTAAGAAATCTTGATGGAGCAGCCCAAAGCACAGATCAAAGCTGTCAAGCGAATGAGACCGTTCATCCAATTAGCACAAATCCAGCACCTGGATCTGCAGAGCGCAGCGGCTCTCGGGCTGGCATCCTGACAGGGGAGTAGCATTGGCTTTGCTTATTCGCTTGTCTGTTTGTGTGTTCTGCGCTGGTGGAGGAAATCATCTTCAGGAATGTGCTGTGTGCTGTGCTTACATAAAGGTCATCACATACCTGGGTTTTCAATAATCACGAGGCATTTAATGCGAAATGAGCTCATTCCCCAGCTCAATTTAGGCAGCATTTTCACTATCTAAGGCAAATCAATGATGACTCTTTGGAAGGGACCAGGGC
The DNA here is from genome assembly GCF_001604975.1 of Cebus imitator. Taxonomy (NCBI): domain Eukaryota; kingdom Metazoa; phylum Chordata; class Mammalia; order Primates; family Cebidae; genus Cebus; species Cebus imitator. Next base: position 4,896,180 of record NW_016107455.1, read on the forward strand.
CACCAGCTCTTTCTGCTGTTTGCAATGGTCAATGGGAAACGCCAGCCCTGAGCTGAGGAGACTGAGCCTGGCATAGCTGTGGGCCCTGGAGGCTTCATTAGGTGGGTTCCTGAGCAGACAAATCACAGCAGTTGGGAGCTGGGGCTGCGAAGTCTATGTGGGACCCAGATATCTCCGTGTCCCTGGAGCTGCATCCTTTTTTCCAGGCCTCACACCTGGATTTCTATTTAGAGGTCCCGGGGCGAGCAGGAGTTCTGCCCTAAATACAATTGACAAACACCTTGACCTCCAACTTAGTTCTTTCTGCTCTTTCTAAGTGGACTTCTTACCTGTACCCCTAGAGCTAGGTTAGAGCCCTTGTTTAACTCAGAGATATATTTATGGAATCAATTCTTTCCTTCTTCCTTCCTTCCTTCCTCTTTCTTCTTTCCTTCTTCCTCTCTTTCTTCCTTCCTCCCTTTATTCCTTCCTACTTCCCTGTCTTCCTTCCACAGTCCACAATTAGTTACTGAATGCCAATGGTGTGCCAGGCACAAGTTGAACTTACATTCTAGTTGAGGGAGATAAGCTTAAAAATACACACACATACGATGTCTCTTAGTCTGTTAGGCTTCTATAACAAGGTATCATAAACTGGGAAGCTTTTAAAGAACAGAAGTTTATTTTCCACAGTTCTAGAGGGTTGGGAGTCTAAGATCAAGGTTCCAGAAGCTCTATAGTAGTAGTTCTGCATCTGAATTTCAAATTTAACTGAGCATCTTATATTCTGTCTGGCAACCCTGCTGTCTAGCCCATTTGGGCTGTTGCAACAGAGCACTGTAGAGTGGGTAGTTTACAAAACAACAAACAGTTGTGGAAGGCGGGAAGTCCAAGATCAAGGACCGCAGATTCAGTGTCTGTTGAGGGCCTACTTCCTGGTTCATAGGTTGCCATCCTCTTGCTATGTTCTCACATGGCAGAAGGGGTGAGGGAACTCTCTAGAGTCTCTTTTATAAGGGCACTAATCCTATTCATGAGGGCTCCAACCTTATGGCCCAATCACCTCCTAAAGGCCCAGCTTCTTTTTTTTTTTCCTCTTATTGTTATTTTTTATTATACTTTAAGTTCTTGGGCACATAGGCAGGTCGTGCAGGTTTGTTACATAGGTATACATGTGCTATGGTGGTGGTTTGCTGCATCCATCACCCCATCATCTACACTAGGTATTTCTCCTAATGCTATCCCTCCACAATCCCCTAACCCCCTGCTATTCCTCCCCTAGCCCCCAGCCCCAAGGCCCCAGTGTGTGTGATGTTCCCCTCCCCGCGTCCATGTATTCTTATTGTTCAACACCCACTTGTGAGGGAGAACATGCAGTGTTTGCTTTTCTGTTCTTGTGTCAGCTTGCTGAGAATTATGGTTTTCAGTTTCATGCATGTCCAGCTCATGCAAAGGGCATGAGCTCATCCTTTTTTATGGCTGCATAGTATAAATGGTGTATATATGCCACACCCCTTTATCCAGTCTATCATTGAGGTGCATTTGGGTTGGTTTCAAGTCTTTGCTATTGTGAACAGTGCCACAATAAACATACATGTGCATGTGTCTTTATAATAGTAAGATTTATAATCCTTTGGGTATATACCCAGTAATGGGATTGCTGGGTCAAATGGTATTTCTATTTCTAGGTCCTTGGGGAATCACCACACTGTCTTCTACAATGGTTGAACTAATTTACCCTCCCACCAACAGCATAAAAGCATTCCTTTTGCTCCACATCCTCTCTAGCATCTGTTGTCTACTGATTTTTTAGTGATTGCCATTCTAACTGGAGTGAGGTGGTATCTCAATGTGGTTTTGATTTGCATTTCTCTAATGACCAGTGACAATGAACTTTTTTTCATGTTTGTTGGCTGCATAAATGTCTTCTTTTGAAAAGTGTCTGTTCATATCCTTTGCCCACTTTTTGATGGGGTTGTTTTTTTCTTGTAAATTTGTTTAAGTTCTCTGTAGATTCTGGCTATCAGTCCTTTGTCAGACGGGTAGATTGCAAAAATTTTTTCCCATTCTGTTGGTTGCTGGTTCAGTCTACTGATAGTTTCTTTTGCTGTGCAGAAGCTCTTAAGTTTAATTAGATCCCATTTGTCTATTTTGGCTTTTGTTGTCATTGCTTTTGGTGTTTTAGTCAGGAAGTCCTTGCCCATGCCTATGTCCTGAACGGTATTGCCTAGGTTTTCTTCTAGAGTTTTTTACGATGTTAGGCCTAATGTTTAAATCTTTAATCCATCTAGAGCTAATTTTTGTATAAGGTGTAAGGAAGGGGTCCAGTTTTGGCTTTTTGTATATGGCTAGCCAGTTTTCCCAACACCATTTATTAAATAAGGAATCCTTTTCCCATTGCTTGTTTTTGTCAGGTTTGTCAAAGATCAGATAGTTGTAGTTGTGTGGCATTCTTTCTGAGGCGTTCTTGGTCTATATCTCTGTTTTGGTACCAGTACCATGCTGTTTTGATTACAGTAGAAAGGTCCTGCTTCTTTTTTTTTTTTTTTTTTTTCCTTAATATCATCACATTCATTCTTAGGTTTCAAAATATGAATTTTGGGGGGACACAAACATTCAGGCTGTAGTAGGATGTTAGACAAGTATAAATGCCAAGGAGAAAAATAAGGGAGGGGGGGATGAAGATGTTGGATGTGCATATATGAACAAGTGCAGTGTGGTGGCTGCAATATGAGAATCCCCAGTGGCAGACAGAAATAATGGCCCTACCCTTTCCCCTGGGTTAGACCTCTTGAATGTGACTCAGACTTTGTTGCGACCTGAGTGTGCCATGCTGGCCATCTGCTTAGGATGATTCCACAAGCTCTTGAAACATTTTATTTCTTGTTTTTATTTTCTTCCAAAATGCCAACCTACTGCAGTAATCCCAGTGTACTACTGGGTAAGGTTTCTGGGATCAGGGCATATGAGATAATGTAGTTGCTTCTTGGACTAAATCCAAGTCCAGGAGGTAGCCTGACATCTCTGTTCTGTCATGAATTAAAAACAAGCCACATCTGCCAGTCTCAGGGTGACTATGGCCACCATATATGGTTGTACAGGTTGTGTAATGAACAACCCAAGAGGGTGCTCTTTACATAGATGACAATGTGAACGGTGTTCCCTAAGGTTGGGCAGTGTATAACCCGCACGGCCAACCACTGCAGACTATCTGGGTCCCCACAAATACTACGCCCATACTTTGGTTGGACTAAGCACAAAACAGGGCATTGAATAAACAGCTTCTGTTCTAAAATTGGTTCTCACTAGGTACTTCCTTATTCTCACCACTCAAATGTCCTGGACTCTGGATCATGTATATGGAGACCTTTGAGACCTCCTATACTTTGTGGCCTTAGCTGCTCCTCCATGCTCTATTACCTGCTTGACCTGGACCTACCCCATGCCCTCATCAGTTGCATCTGCATCTCAGGCCTTGACCTGTTTTTTTATGGTTATATATCCTTCCAAGCTCCTAGACCAGGACATTCTGTCAGCTCTGGCAGTCTGCTTCCTGTTTTCTAAAGAAGCTCAACTTGGAATGCACACTCCCTTTGCACAAGAATTGCGGGTATCAGATTTTATCCGTACATTATCTGTCACACCCTCAGGAGGGCAGAGTTACGTTGGGGCCAAAGCCTATGTGACTCCAGATTTTCTGTGCTTTTACCTTATATACACACCTGCCTTGATGTGTATGAATTCCCAAAAAGGCTGCACATAGAACAGACACTGATACCAACAGAAGAGATGAGAAATAACCCTTTCTAACTGCCTTATACACTAACAGAGGGGCAAGGTCATTAGGAAACTCATTCCTCTCACTTCCCTGACAATCATAATCAAGGGGTAGTTGTTAAAATGTAAATTCCAGGGACCACTCACATCTACAGTATCAGAATTTCTAGGGGGATGATCCTGGGAAATGGTGTCTTTAAAACACATCGCAGGATATTCCTATTATTGTAAAAATTTGGGAAACTTTGGAGAGAGTATGGTAACAATAAGTGACCTCATGCTGACAGCCATTCCAAGTGCTTTCCATGCAGCAAATTTTTTATACTGCTATCAACTTTTCGAGGTGGGTATTATTATGATTGCCACTGTATGGATGGGAGAAGCGATGGACAGAGAAATTAAGAAACTTTCTTAAGGTCACACGGATAACTTAGTGTGACTCTAGAACCCATCTCTTAACAACCACGCTGTGCTACCTCTCAAAGAAAAGAATCTATTCTGTCAACTTCATGCACAGGAAGAACAAGTAGTCACTTGAGTGCTGAGATTGAAAGCCCTCTAGGAAAGGAGATTTGCAATACACTAAAAGTGGCTTAGAAGTCCACTTCATCAGAAAGTTTTGGTGTCCATCACAATGTGTCCTAAAGAACTAGACTTGAGGCTGGTGTGATTCACTCACACCTCTGGTGAAGAAAGGAATTAGTGATAGGTTTTCTTGGGAGAAAGGAGGAAGGAAAATGAGCGTTCATCATGTGGTGGTAGGAGGAAGAGGTAGCCACCAAATGAGAAAGTGTGAGACATTTTGCAGGAGAGCCTGCTGAGACCGAAGTGATGACCAGGCTTTTGTTCTTCATCTCACATACTCTACTCACACACCCTCTCTCTCTGCTGCTCCAGCTTCTAAATGCCCTGCCTAATTGTCTCATCTGACATGACTTGTCCTTTCTCCTAATCCCTGTTTTCATTTATAACATTTATGGTTTGAGTGGAGTCAGAGACGTAGATTCAAACTCTGCCACTTAATGTCTGAGGGACCCTGGGAAAGTTACCATCTTTAAGCTTCAAGCCTCTTCAATAAAATAGGAATAAGAAATAGACAGTATACATCAAAATGCTGATGTAAGAATGAAAGGAAATAATACATTAGAGATGCTTAGCATAGTATCTCAACACGTTAATCACTCAGTGAACAGTTGCTGTTCTGTTGTTATTAGCCAGAACCTGCATTGTCCAGTATAATAGCTCCCAGTCAAATATGGCTGTATGAACTTAAATGGATTAAAAGTAAATAAAGTCTAAATTCTAGTTCCTCATTTACATGGCTTAATACCCGCAGGTGCCTAGTGCCTACTGTACTGGACAGCACAGACAGAAAGTACTTTGTCTAACTTTCCCTCATCATCTTCATCATCACAACTGTATCACCATGATCATCAACTACAGCAGAGTGTAGTTGGCTAGAACTGGACTAGAGGGAGGTATTGACCACATAGTATTCAAACTATTCTCTAAAATATTGTTTCTCTCAGCCTATCTTTAGTAAAAATTGGACAGCTGATTGTTCCCTGGGAAAGACCTGGAGGGCCAGCGTTTTGGTTTGCTAGGTAAGTCAGACCCATATACAGTCATGCACTGTGTAACAATGTTTTGATCAATGGCAGACTGCTGCATATACGACCATGGTCCCACAAGGCTATAATACCATTTTTTTGGTATCTTTTCTATGTTTAGGTATGTTTCGATACACAAATGTTTACCACTGTGTTACAGTTGCCTAGAGTATTCAGTACAGTAACATGCTGTATAGGTTTGTAGCCTAGGAGCATAGGGTATCCCATATAGCCTAGGTGTGTAGTGAGCTGTACCACTTAGGTTTGTGTCAGTACACTCTATGATAATCACACAACGATGAAATCGCCCAATGATACATTTTTCAGAACGTATTTCTGTTATTAAGCAATGTGCGACTGCATTTTAAAAACACAAAGTAAAAGGATAGTGAAGTATGAGAACACAGAAAAGGTTGACCTTCCAAATTGCCTGCCATCCCCTGCCCATGTGGAAGTGGACCAAGAATCCACTTTCAGGCAGTGTGAGGAATCTGCTTTGAAAATAGTCCTGAATCTGCTCCAACAACAGAAATACATAAAATAGCAACTCCCAGTCTGCCCTGAATTGTTTCTCAATATTTGCTTTTTTCCTGGTTTTAAACAGTAACTGCTTCAGTCAGGAGAATCCTCTAGAAACAGAAGGAGGAACAAAAAGAGCAGTTAAATGAAAACTTTGCTTTTGTCTGCTGTTGGCCTAGAGGCCAGCGACGTGCTGTTACTGACTCTTCAGCTTCTCTGCCCATTGCTCCTGGCAACTTCCCCTCTTGTTACGTGCTCTTGTGCTCTTCCGTGGGGGTGAGGAGTGAAGGGCAATTCCACAATGACTCTCCAGCCCTTTGAAGAAACTCCAACAATGACCTAGAGACACGTTAATAGCCTCTTGTTTCTTGCTTGATGTTGTTCTTAAGTGCATAGCCAAAGTAAAAGGGATCTTGAGAGTAAGCATTGCCTTTGGATAATGGGTAAACCTCTCTCTTTTCTCAGCTTCAGAAGTTAGTCTTTTGTTCTCAGTAATGAGGAAATGCAGAAGGAAAGGAGCCATGCCTCAAGGTCTAGAGTCCTTCAACTTCGGGTTAAGTGTGGAACTCTGTAGAAGCGGATTGGTAATTGTATGAGAGAATTTCCAAGCACTCTACATCTCTGACCACTACCGTTAGGTGAGAACATCAGGGGTAAAGAGAGGAAATCTGTGTGACTAAAAAATACACATAAACACAGTCCTTCACTTCAATAAATTTCTAAATTTAAATTCATAACAAGAGCCAGGCAGTTCTCCACTGTGCATGTGTGTGTGTGTGTGTGTGTGTGTGTGTGTGTGTGTGTGTGTGTGTTTGTGTGGTGGGGAGGAGGGTTTGTTGGGGGAGATATTTGCATAAATGTGGATTTCCACATCTTGGATTTTCTTAAGTGCACTTTCAGTATAATAAATGGCAAAAGAATCCTGAGTGTGTACCCCAGGGCATGGCAGTTCACTATGGTTGATGTGGTGGATATCTAATGTTTACTCCTAGAAGAAAAAATAATTGGAATAAGGAAATGAAAGCCCTGGTTAAGACCAACGTATTTCACATTTTTTTAAACAAGTCTTTGGCTTCATATTTATCACAAGAACAGAAGTCTGTTTCCTCTGACAGAAAATTCATTTCACCCGCAAAACCCATATTTCCCCCGCCTGCCTTCTATTCAGACAAGCCCCACAAGATAAATGTGTTCTCCAATTCACCAGCAATAAGGAAGATAAAGGCTTAGAAACTCCACAAGTACATTCTCCTAATTATCTTAACTGGCATTTTTTTATTTGGCAAACTATCTATTCAGATTAAACTACAGCCCAGGAGCCTTTTATTTGAAGATTACCAGTGTGGTGTGGAAAGGTAGCTCAATTGTGTGATTTCCATAGCTTTTATAGCCCAAAGAGAAGCATTGAAAGAGATCCCGGTGTTTGCGTGCAAGTGATTTTTGTCAGGGAAGATCTAAAAATACCCACATCAGCCTCTCTCCACATCCTCTCCCTTTGAAGTCAGCTTGAGACCTTTCCCTATTTAAACACCAAGAAGTATGTGTCCTAAGTCACCTGTTATTACCCTTACATCCCGGTTTCCCCTATGATCTAAATAAACAAATGAGTCCAGAAAATGTGTCAGGAGTCCCCAGCTCTGCTTCACATTAGGAATATATTTACCCATTTAATAACTTATTTATCCAGACATTTAATTGCACCATTGTAAATACACAGGGAAACCTTTAGGGGAAGGTAGCTCAGTTGCTAGGATGAGACAGATATTTAAAGCTCTGCTCCTGTAGCTCAGCTTCCTTTCAGAGTCAGTCTTTGGGATCGGGATTGGGATGAGTTGGTTTTATGTTGTGGGGACTCAGCAAGAAGCCTCCACCCACTGGGCATGCTGCTTTTCAGAAAGTACCCAGTATATAGTTGAAGAAATGAGTGAATTAGTGCAGGAGAAAGAACCAGAGGTTTTAAAGCAAAAGTTTTGGCCCATTATTAAGAGCTTTGCTGGTGTTGGGTGCTGGGTCAAGGTCAAGCCTTTAGTCTGCCCATCATTCTATGGCCACAATGACTCTGCACCTTTGAATGATGCCTATCATGGCAGCAGGTACCCTAAAGAGGGGAGCTCCGGGCATCATGGAAACATTCTTGAATCTCTGAGTACATTCTCAGCTTTGTTCCTCATCCTTTGATCTGTTCCTCCTTTATCAGTCTCCCGGATTTGGGAACTTTTGTTTTTAGCTGTATATTAATCCTTTAGCCTTGATGACAGATTAAACAACATTCACTTAGCTCTCCATACTTCCTTTTAGAAATAATTTTGCATTTGTCTTTGATCTCCTCTTTTTTTAATCAACTTCAGGTCATAGATGCATCTGATTAGGCTCTGTTTCCTGGGATTCAACTATGAGTTGATTCACTTGGTCCAAGCCAGCCTGGTATCCTTAAAACTTTCTACTCATCCCTAGCTAAGGTTCCAGACCCCTCATGAAAAGCATTTACCATTATGGCCCAGAACTTCTGGAATGATCTAGAAGCAACACCCACCAACCTTTTATTTCTTTCTGATCCATCTTGCTGTGGTCTGATGCTTCTTCATTCTTTCAAGGGTCATCTTATTTTTGAATTCTTCCTGTTTGTGTAACTCTTTCAGATTGATGTTACAGTTGGCCTATGTTTCTGGGTTGTGATTTTGACTTTGCCCTGGAACCACTGCAGATCAGTTCTGCTTACCTGTTGATTGACCCAAGTTTTCAGAATCTTAGTCTTGAAAAGTGTCCCAGGTGAAACCCAGAGAAGGGGAGTTTGGTCAATGATGTCATGGTTCACCTTTTTAAGAGTAATAGGACAGTCTAATTGTCTCAGCAAAGGATCCCACCTGCCACTCCTGACACCAGCCAGTCTCCAAGAGCCTCACTTCTTCCTCATAGGAAAAATCTTTCTTTGAGATCCGAGAAAATGGGATGAGTCTTAGAATCCAATGAGTATCAATGTTGCTGCTGACTGACAGATGGACAGACTAGCTGGTATTCCTCTTCCAGTGGTCTTCCAGCTCATATAGGTGAGTAAAGGACCTAGCAGCAGAGGACCTATGATCAATCAATAGTACGTGTGAGCCACTTAGCATCACTGAATCATGGAATAGTGAACATGCTCTGCCACCAAATAGGTTGGAGAATGCTGTTTGTGATGTTTCCCTTTCAGAAGGTCATGATGGACATTAGCATATTAAAATCCTCACAAGGTCTGTAGTGAAGAAACCTGCCTTACTTTCCTCACCCGGGGCTTCCCATGCTTATTTGCCCACCAAATCCATTTTTTGTAATGTTATATATGCAACTTTCTTGGAGCTAATATTACATGGAACACGCTTTGCAAAAATATTGATCTTGCTCCATCTTGCACATCCATATACACACACACTTGCACACATATTGTAGTTCAAGAGAACAGACATTATTCTCCATTTAAAGACTCTTCTTCACAGAGCCACCATTCTCCCGCAAATGCACAGCCCTTCTCACCACTCATTCCCATGGGCGCCACCTGCAGGGGCTCCCAAGTACCAGTGAAACACCAGGAAGCACGCACATGCATACTCAAGAACTTATCATGTAAACCAGGGATAAGTGAACTTTTTTCTGTAAATAATCAAATAGCAATGATCTCAGGCTCTGCAGCCATACAGTCCCTTTTGCAAATACTCAGCTCTGCCTTTGTGGCACAAAAGCAGACACAGACAACACCCAAACCAACAAATGTGGCTCTGTTCCAAGAAAAGTTTATGAATATACTAAAATTTGAATTTTGAATAATTTTCACATTGCCATAAAGTATCATTCTTCTTTTCATTGGTTTTCAACCATCTAAGAATGTAAAGGACCTCTTAGCTAACAAGCCATGCAAAAGTAAGCAGCAGGCTGGCTTGGCCTGTGGGCCATAGCTTGCTTACTTGTGCTTTTTGCCATCAATAGGTACCTGAAAACAGCATGAACTTCTGTCCATAGAATTCTATTGTAGCATGTTAAGGAACCTGCTCCTTAAAGGATATTGCAATGAATTATTTAGCAATGCAAATCTCTCAATTTCTAAACCTGGTGTTAAAGCATGGGCCTTCTGAATAATTATTGCTCTCCTCTACCATCTTTAGAGCACTTTTGCACTGAAAATAGGGCTTTCTGGTTTCCCTGGGTCCTAAATGGGGTCTCATGCCAAAGGAGCTTCCTCTTTTGCCAACACTAGCCCCCACAAACTGTCTGGCTGTCAGGGACTTGGCACCTGAGCTGGTTTCAGTTGGAAGCTTTCAGTCCACAGCTCTGTGCAAGAAGTTGTGTGTTTTAACAACAGTGATGGCATCTGCAGAACACCCAAGATGCCAGTGTCATGTTTGCATGCTGTCACCACCATGATAAATATTGCATCCCAAATCCAAGAACGGATTTGATTTACTGACAAGGCAGCCCTCTCCACCTGAAAGACAAAGCTGGCTGCCTTGCCCGCACATCTGCTTTGTCATTAGCTTGGAGGCAGAAGGGAACCACAGCCAGCCAAGGCAGTCACAGACTGAATCTTCCCCTACACTCCAGGAAAATGCAGAAATGTTCAATCAGCCAGTCATCTCCCCTGCAGGACACCAGGCACCCCACTTGAGAGGTACTTTCCACTGATGTGACTAAATCAGTGGTTGTTTGGGTGACGAGCAGACACTGGCTTGTTGTGCTCTTAGAAGAGGGTTCTGAGTACTGAGCAGGTGGTAGAATTTAGAGGTGGATTCTGTATGGCTATAGGTGGTAGCTTCTGGTCATTAAATCTCTCATTTATAATTCACTCTGCTATTTGACAATATTTGTTGGGTACCTGTCTTGTGTCAGGCCCCATGCTAGGTGCTACTAATGCAGAGGTGGGTAAACAGCACAATTGCCACTCTCCTGGAGCTCAGCAGGAAAGGCAAGGACATAATCAATCAACTACAACACAAAACACCTGGAGAAACTGCAGGCACATGAGGGGGATTCACGATTCAGTCCCTCTTTCTTTCTTCTTTACTCTCTTTCTTCTCTCATTGTCTCCCCCTTTTTCCTAAACTACCCCAAATTACTTCTAACTAGATTCCCCAGTTCCAATCTTTGGCCCCTCCCCATCCTCCTCACAAATACCCAATCACTAAACAACCCTATACTTTTTAATCTGCAAATCCAATCACGTAACTCTCTCACTCAAACCCCTTCCATGGATGGATGGCTATGACACTTGGAACAAAATCTAAATCTTTTCCATGGCCCAGGGCTCATCTGTCCTCTTCCCACCTCATCTATAACCTCTCCTCTTTGCTTATCATTTTTCCAGATCCTTCATACATGTTTTTTCTTCTCATTATAAGAGCAAAGGGTCTGGAATCAGATGGGCATATCCAAACACAGACTTCCCTACTTATTAATAGCTGAGTGATTTGGGGAAAGTTAGCTCACCACTCAGTGCCCCAGTCTCCCCATCTGTAAAATGGGCATAACTGTAGTGCCCAACTCATATGGTTGTTGTGAAGATTAAATGAACTAATACATACAAAGAACTTGGAAAGTGCCCAGCTCAGAAGAACCACTCAATAATGTTAGTCAATGACATTGTTGTCAGCATTACTCATCGTTTATGCCGTTTCCCTATATTTTGAGGATTTTTATGTGAGAAATCTTCCTTGATACAATCCAATTGCATTACAATATCCCTTTATATACTCCCAGAGTACCCTATATTTTTCTCTGAAATTCAGTCACCACCAGTGGTCATTATATAATTATGTGCCTGAGTATTGACTTATTATCCGTCTTCTTATTACACTGTAAGTTCCATAGGGACTGGGTCTATGTTGGCTTTGCCTCTGACGTGTCTCTGTGTTGTGGTGTGCCTAGGACATGATAGGCATTAAAAGAAAGGATGCCGGATAAGTGAATGAACGAATGAATATGCTAGGAAATTCTTCCATAGGAAATGACTCTAATTGGTTTTTGGAAGTGTGAACATGAGTTTCTAGTTGGAAAGAGAGGTAGAATTGGTAAGGAGGGAACATCCCTGGGGGAGAAAACCACTGGGGCCAAGGCATGGAGGGAGGATGCTCAGTCTTACTGAGGTGGAGGGTGGGTGGTGAGAGTTGAGACGGGAGATATATACCCCAACTCCCTGCCATTATAGTATATTTTAGAGCAGTTTTAGGTTCACAGCAAAATTAGGCATAAAGTACAGAAATTTCCATCACACTTCTGACCTCACACACGTATAACCTCCCTCATGATCAGCATCCAACACCACAGGGGTGCATTTGTTGTAACTGGTGAGCTTACATTGACAAATCATTGTCACCCAAAGTACATAGTTTACATTAGGGTTCATTCTTGGTGTCATGCATTTTAGGGGCTTAAATAAATGTATAATGATATATATCCACCTATATGAGATCATGCAGAGTAGATTCACTGCCCTAAATATCCTCTGCATTGCACCTATTCATTCCTCACTGTCCCCGCTCCCTCACAACCACTGATCTTTTTATTTTCTCCATAGTTTTGCCTTTTCCAGAATGTCATATAATTGGTATTATACAATATGTAGCCTTTTCAGTGTGGCTTCTTTCACTGAGTAATACACATTTAAAATTTCTTCATGACTTTTCATGGCTTGATAGCTTATTTCTTTTTAGTGCTGAAGAATATTCTATTGTCTAGATGTATCATAGTTTGTTTATTCATCACATACTTAAAGACATGTTGGTTACTTCCAAGTTTTGGAAATTATGAATAAGTTGCTCTGAACATCCATGTGCAAAAATTTTGATAGATTTTCAGTTCTTTTGAGTAAATATCAAGGAGCATAATTGCCTGTTCATATGGTAAGCATATGTTTTGTTTTGTAAGAAACTACCAAATTGTTTTCTCAAGTGACTATACCATTTTGAATTTCCACCAGTAACGAGTGAGAGTTTCTGTTGCTCCACATCCCTGTCAGCATTTGGTGATGTCAGTGTTCTGTATCTGGATCATTCTAATAGTTGTACCGTGGCATCTCATTGTTGTTTTAATTTGCATTTCTCTGATGACATATGATGTGGAGCACATTTTTATATGCTTATTTTCTATCTGTATATCTTCTTTGGTGAGATGTCTGTTAAAGTCTTTAGCCCTTTTAAAAATAAATTTGTTTTATTATTGACTTTAAGAGTTATTCATATATTTTGGATAACAGTCCTTTATCAGACGCATCTTTTGCAAATATTTTTCTTCCAGTATGTGGCTTCTCATTTTATTCTGTTGACAGTGTCTTTCACAGAGCAGAAATTTTTAATTCAAATGAAGTTCAGTTTATCAACTTTTTCTTCCATGGGTTGTACCTTTGGTGTTATATATATAAAGTCATTACCAAATCGTAGGTCATCTATATTTTCCTTCTAGGAGTTTATAATTTTGTGCTTTACATTTAGGTGTGTGATCCATTTTGAGTTCAATAGATTTGAGTTTGTGAACAGTGTAAGGTCTGTGCCTAGATTTATATATATATATGTATATATATACATATATATATAGACATATATATATGTATATATGTATATATATACACACACATATATATATATATATAGACATGTGGATATTGTTCCAACACCATTTGTTGAAAAGGCTGTCTTTTTTCCATTATATTACTCTTGCTCCTTTGTCCAAGGTCAGTTGACTATATTTATGAGAGTCTCTTCCTGGGCTCTCTATTATTTCCATTGATCTGTCTATTCTTTTGCCAATACCACACTTGTCTTGATCACTGTAGCTTCATAGTACGTCTTGAAGTTGGGTAGTGTCAGTCTTCCAACACTGTTCCTCTCCCTCAATATTGGGTTGGCTGTTCTGAGTCTTTTGCATCTCCAGATAAACTTTAGAATCTGTTTGCCAATATCCACAGAATAACTTAATGGGATTTTGACTGGGATTGTATTGAATCTATGGATCAGGTTAGGAGATGCCTGTCTCTTCATCAATTACTACTTTCTGGGTGGTGATGGGCACATCATTAACCTCTCTGAGTCTCTGTTTGCTCATCTGTAAAATGTGGGTGATAATACTTGGTACCATCTACTATGGCATCTCCCTCAAAGTGGGGAGCATTAAAGAGATGACCTACAGAGGGAGGCTCATACAAGCCTGCTGGGTACATGACAAACCCTCAGTCAGTATTAGGGCCACCTTCCCTGACTCCTATTCTATCTTCTCCTGCTTTTCCTGCTTTCTGAGGTCCCCATCTGGAAAGCTAGGACAGCTCAGATTATGAATCAGTATTTTAAAAAATAATTTTAATTTTTCAAAACTATTCATTCATGACTTTCTGAGCCATTCTTGCCTGACACCTCAGTCATCCTCTTCCACCCTGTCCAAGGAGGTGAAAAATTACATTCTCTGCTACTCTAGGATCAATGGCTGGTTCATGGCAGCTGAATTCTTGAACTTCTCTTTTAATTAGACTTCCTTCCTTCCATGAGAGCCTTTCAGAGTGACCTCTAGATCCACTCGCAGCCTCAGTAGCACTCTCCTGTCTGCACTGGCTTTGTCTGACTCATTGATCGGCCTCTATGCCCAGTGCTGAAGACTGAAGGTCACTGGGGCCTTCATCTCCACAACTGGTGTTCCAGCCCTTCTTTTTGTCTGAACCCCAGTGGAGTATGTGTGTTTAGAGCTGGACTGAGAGGCAAAGGAGACTGTGGTTGCTTTAGGACATGCCTCGACTAGGAAATCCCCCACAGTGTGGTTTCACAGGCATTTCATGCACACACCTTTGAGAGCCAATACCTGAAACTTGCCCTGAGTTTGGATGATTGATTGCGCCTTTCCTAGAATCAGCTTTTGATAAAGGGAAGGAAGGGTAAGAAGATATGGATATGAAAATGGAATGCGCACAAGGTTTCTCTTCTTCCCTTTCTTGTGTGCAAGCTGACATACGAATCCTTAGTGCACATGGAACTCATGAGTTGATGAAAGTGCATGACGTACCCAAATGCTGAGGATGGTGTATCCAAATACTGAGGACTGACATCCCTCATGTTGGGAACCCAGCCCCCAAACTTATAAATGGTGTGTTTATCTTGAGGAAGAAATGGCAGATGCCACAACACAGCCAGGAATGTGGTCTTCGAATTTATTTAGTGCATGAATGCTAACAGGTTGCTATATGTGCTTTCTCTCTTCATCCTGCAAAGGTGAAGTCAAAACTAATAGATACAACACATATTCCTGCTGAACCTGAACTAGGTCTTGGAATTATTTTCAATAAAGAAAGGATTGTTCTTACATCCACTTGGAAACTGAGTCACCCCTGCATGCTGATCTCATATTTTCAGGGCCCTGAGTAGTAAGAAACTTTAGATTTAACTTCCTTGAACCCAGATATTAATCTGCTGTTTTTTAATCTTACAGGCAAACTAAATCTAAGCATTTGAAAAAAAATCACTTACACAATCTAGGTTGTGAAAAATTGTTTAAACTCATTCATAGGTAAGTAGGAGGCAGTTTATGGGGCAAAGAGTTGAGAAAGTTCTTGACTGTGGACCAAATACTATTAGGGCATTTCCAGCAGGGTGATGTCTCAACATTTTAGAGAATTAGGAAGAGGCTTTTATGATCAATTCTATCAGTCTATTCTATTGGTTTGCAAACTTTGCTGCACATTAGAATCATTTGGGGATCTTTTAAAACTCTGACGCTCAGGTCATACCCAACACTAATTATGTCCGAATGTGTGGGGGTGGGCATCTGTAATTCTTGTTCTTAAAGAACCCAGGTAATGATTCCCATACAGAGTCAAGTGCAGGAACACTGGTCTGGATGCAATGCTGCTTTATATCTGCCCATCTCCCTTATCTCCAAAGATGTCTTCAAAACTCATTTGATTCTCGCAACAGCTCCATGAGGCCATCTGAGCAGGTGCCACTGCCCCATGGGACACATGGGGGAACTCAGCCACAGAGAAGTGAAATGGTTTGTCTAAGTTCAAATTATGTGAGTTAGTGGTGAGTCCTGGGATCTTTTCAGTTCAGGAGATGCTGCTACATTGCTACTTATAGAAAAGAGATAGATGAATGTTTTTATGTAAAAAGATTATCAAGGTATGCACTGAAGGATTAGCATGTGATCCCCTTAAGAGGCTTCATCCTGGAAGGACAATTTCCAAAATGAACTAGGCACACACACACACATACACACACACACACACACACACACACACACACACACACACACCCTCCAGTATAACAACTAATAATAGAAAAAAGTGAGACAAAAATTAATGACTCTCCTGTCCCAACCTCAGGACAGCCGGAGAAGCAGAAATCCCTTTGCAGGAAGGCTTCCATGGCAGAAGGTGTGCAAACGGCATGGGCCTTTATGAAAGGGAGAGATTCACATGACACTATTTTTTCAGGCTGAATCACAAGGTTCAGTAGCTCACATAATGAGATTATTTCAACCTGGAGGCCAATTGGAAAAGCAATTACAGATCATTAAAGCACATTGCCCAGCTCTTCAGCCCTGCCTGCTCCAGCCCTCTTCTGTGTCTATCACTTCTGGCCCTGTTCTTCATTTCGCATGTGGAGCCAGAGAGGAGAAGCAGGGGACTTGATCCAGGCAGACTGCAAGGGCTCCCATGGGAGAAGGTCATATAAAAATTCGCTTCTTGCTCAGTGATCATTTGAACAAACAACTCCTCTAGATAGGAAAGGATTCATCCCTCCATGTGCCAGACACCGTGTGAAACATTTTGGGTTTTTGCAGGCATTGTCTCATTTAGCTAATATTAAGCTGCTATTAGTCACCAGCCCATGAATGCTGAGGACGTGTTACTTGTGTCGTTTCTTCCCAATCTGCACATCTGCAGTCACCCCTAATAGATCACAGCACACATTCCTGCTGAGCCTAAACTAGGCCTTGGAATTCTCAACCAAGTAAGGAGGTTCTGCTCTTACATTGGCTTTAAAACCTGAGGCACAATCTACTGAACTCACTATTGGGGGGGTGGTTTCCATTTTGTTAATGAAGTAGCTGAGGCTGGCAGAGGGGCAGCAACCCGCCTAAGGTTTCCCTACTGGGAAGTGGTACAGCTAGAACTCACACTCAGATCACAGCTCCAAAGTTGATCACCATACTGGCATTCCTGTTGGTCATGTTTGCTCTGACCTCCGTGCTCTTGCACATGAAGAACTCCCAGCTTGGCTAATTCATAGTCATCCTTCAAGACCTAGTTTAAGGGTCACTTGCTGTATTCGTGAAGCTGCCATTACTACCTCTCCCTGGCCCTCTGAATATTAGATGTCCCTTTTTCTCTCCCTGTTCCCGCACCACACTTTCATTACCAGACAAAAACTCCTTATTATAAAGTTTAGTTTCTTATTTATGCTAATTGTGGATATTGTGAGATATTAACAGATGGGTTTTTGCTCCAGGTATCTAGTGCTTCTCCTGCCTCTCCTCCACCCCACAGAGGGACCAGCAGGGTGGTGGCATCCGTTGCCAATTGCTCTTTAGGTAGTACTATTATGTCAGTAATGCCAGGTAAGGGAGTCAATGGTCAGCTTTTAAATTTCATCTCACTCTTCAAATAAGCAAGACAATGGCTTTGAAGGAAAAGGCCCTTAGAGTGTCAAGAGCACAGTTCTAGGTCTAAACAAAGAAGCTCTATCATTGCCATTTTTTCCCCTGCCTATCCACGAGTTGGGGGAGGAGAGACTTGGAGAGGAGAGCAAGACAGTAAGATGCTGGTAAGCACTCAGGGGAGGCCAGAGGGACCTTGTACCTGCTTCCAGGGTGGGGAGGATTGCTCAAGAATGAGGGTAAGATGCTCTGGTTCCTCCACATTGCTCCAGCCCAAGGCAGCAGTAGAAAGTAGAAATTATGGATCCTGGACAGAGAGGACCTGACCCAGCTCATTTATGACTTCTGGGGCTCTAGAGAGCCTCAGGGGAGCATCATAAATTTTATGTGCACCCAAGAGGGATGTGGAAATGACTGAAAAAGAGCTCATATGAGATCGTAATGTAGATGGTGAAATTGAATCAGATCTACCCACATCAGGCCAAGGACAGATCCTTACGACAAAGAGGACCCCTTACCTCGACCCTACCAAAGCCACTGTTCTCCTCCTTTAGACTGAACCTCTGACTGGATATGTATGGGTCTTTCTGGCAGGACTGATGGGAATTCCCAGCACCTGTCTCACCCCAGGGCTCCAGTCTCCAGGACTTAGAAGGTGGGAGGGGGTTTCTTGTGTGCCCTGTCCATTCTCTGGCTCAGGGTCAGCTGCTGATGTCCTCATCTGGCTCCAAGGCCAGTTCCATCCTTAATGGGCAATCTCAGGGGACCTGGCATCTTGATGTGGGACAGAGAGCATCATCCATGAGGTTCTACCATGGAAAGCCTTTATAGGACAATGAATACAGAATGATCCTTGCAAAGCCTGTAGAAGTTAGATTGGTAAACAACTTGAGGAGGGGGCACAGAGGACCCAAAGGTAGACAGCAAAGAGCCCAGACTAGGGATGTTAGTGATGTCCACCAGGCTGGAAGGAACAAGTCTGCCTGAGCCACTCAGCTGCAAACTCAGTCTTAGAAAAGGACAGGGTGACATCAGATGGTCCTCAACCCCACTGCTGGTAAAAGAAAAAAAAAATTCAGCCCCCGAGTGCCAGCATTAAAGCCAAGTTTTAAACAATGAGGGTATCCCCCTTCCTGGAAATAAGGTAATAGGGGTGAAAGATAATTTGGCATGCTTTACGTTTTTTGTTTTCAAGAGTACTCGCTGCCTGGAAACAGACACTTTATACTCACCATTTCCGCAAATCTGTCCTGGGGTTGAACTGTTGGAAGAGCACGGCAGAGAGAGAAGGAGGAAAGCCTCTGTGGAAACATTCTCTTGGCCTTCTTCCCTTTTGGCCCCTAACTCTAGCCTCACCTATGATTCAGACGGGTAGATTCACAGAGCATACTCCAGGGGGACTGTAGCTGGCAAGACTGGGGACTTGCATGGAGAAATGAGTTTCCAGTCTCTGACTCTCCTCTCCCTGGCCCAGGGGTAGGAGAGTAATGTGGTGGAAGCTTCACCTCAGTCTTTGAGCCACTCTTTCCTCCCAGGAGACTCCACCTTTAAAGTCCCAAGAACGTTCAGTTGGAAGTATAACCCTAAATTCCTGCAGCCCTATTATACATCAAGCTTCCTCCATGGGAAGCAAAGAAAAAGCAAAGCATAAGTCACAGGCTACTTCCCCACATGACTAAGGTGGCATTGGATGCAAAAAAAAAAGGATCTGTGTGTGACCTTGTGTGCATGTGTATGTGCCAATGATGTGGGAAGAGAGGCAGAGGGCTGACACTTCCAGTTTGGGATTTGAGTCCTCAGGGCTGTTAAGCAAATGTAAGCCAGCAATGCACCATTACAAGCAGCCTCTAATTTATTGATTGAATCTTCATAAATGCCAGCTAACAATGTTGCCCTAAAATAATGTGCCCATAAAAGACCTGGAAGGTTTCTCTTATGGGAATAAGGGCAGAGAAATACTTCTGTATTGGATGTGCAAATGGGAGAGGGATGTCATTTTAGCAAATTCTAGAACCTACTAAGCCAAGATGGATGGGAACCCATGGGGTCTATTAGCCTGTCTGTTGGGATTTGTGTGTGTGTGGCACATATGTGCAGGTGTATGACTGCAAAATCATTCATAATTTTTCTGTGTTTGCCTGTATAAGAATCTATGTACATCCATAAACAGACATGTGTGTGCACACACATTATGCAATGGGAGTCTGGGCTAGTGGTGTCATTTGTGCACTGGGCTCCTGGAGAATGGGGGTCTGTAGTCTCTTTATCTGTGGCTCCCAGTGTCTAGTACACAGATGTTTTATAAATGTCAGTTGAAATGGGAAAAAAGTGCATGTGTGTCTGTGAGTCTCTGAGGTGAGCCTTGTTGGCATTTTTTGGGCTGAGTGTGGGTATGGGGACCAAGCATGGGCACTGAGGTACGACAGTGGAGGTGTGGTGTGGGTAAGTGTGTTCTCAGAAAGTCTTTCGCAGGGTTGTGCATGCAGGTTAAGTATGTATGCCCATCCTGAGACACTGGCCATCTCAGGCCTCAGTTCCCACTTCTAACCTTCCCAGCGTCCCATGGTGGGGTCTACAGAAGCCCTGCCAGTTCAGATAGACTCCATCGTGCCTTCCCAGCTCCTGAACCTTCCCAGGAAACTGGCCAAGGTAAGGGCACTTATGGAGTCTACCCACTGGGTAGTTCACATGCTCTGGCTGGTCTAACGGGGGGCATGGTTCCCACAGGCTGTTGCTGAATATCATGTTGTCCCCTGAGTTTCAATCCTCCAGCGTTGCTCATGAAAACTCTGGGCTGGGGCTCAATAGCCCAAACCCATTCTGCCCACACTCAGCCATATATCTTGGCCCTCTTTTTGTTCTGGTTCCTGAAAAGGTCTTGACTCTACTCACCCCTCTTTGGAGGATCTGAATTCCTCTTACCAAACTGACACCCCTTGGATAATCTTGACCATTGGTGGCTAAGTATATTGTGCAGGCCTGATGGTGCTGTTCTGCTCACCTGAGGATATCAATGTCATGTTAACTTGCATCCTGTTAGCTAATGACTGGAAACCAGCTCATTACCACTTCCTAAATTAATTGATTTGTCTTTGTTTACTCCCTTTACTGTCCTTGCCATTTCCATAGAGATTCAGAATACTACAAATACTAGAGCTGGAACTGTTCTTAGAATGCATCTACTCCAACCCTCTCATTTTACAGATGGGGAAACTGAGGACAAGAAGGGGGAAGTGACATTGGTTATTTTTGAGTTATTTATTTCACAGGAAGTGAATTGAGTACTACAATATTCCAGATCCAGGGCTAGTTTCACAGTCTTTGGGAGAGGATAAGCATGTGGGCCATTATAGTAAAATCCAAGCTGATGGATGTTTTTACATAGGGAAGCACACATTACATAGGGATGCTTTGTTACATAAGGAAGGGTGTTATTACCTAGGGCTGTGGGAACAGAGAGGAGGGGCTCCTAAACAGATGGAGGAGATGAGGGGAGACTTCCAGAGCAGGTGACACATGAGTTGTTTCCTGAGTAGGAGCTCACGAATCGAAGGAGGGGCGGGGTGAGAAAGTTTGGGCAGGTGGAGAAGCTTCTAATTTAATGCATTGCTATGGGCTTCTTTCCAGGGTACCTGCTTCTCATTCTTAAGGCTCCAAAATGTGGAGGTGTAGATGAGTGGAGGGGAAAAGTAGATGGATAATGAAAGTCTAAAAGCATGAATGAATGCATGAATGAGTGAATGAATAAAACCCACACTATTAATATCCATCATGAGCTGATGTATCATATATGTTAGCTCATTTAATTCTAGCAATATTGTGATTATTCTTATTTGGCAGATGAGGCAACTGAAGCTTAGAGAGACTGAATAACTCTCAGGTCATGTAGATAGAGGGAAGCAGAATTCAAATCCAGGCCTGCTGGGCTCTGCAGCTAACTTTTCTACCCTACCCTGATGCCAACTCTTGCCAGTCTACTTCAGACATCACATGAGAAAAGTCTGAGGGTGGTATTTCACTTGACTCTCCCCTCTTAGTGTTGTAAGAGGCAGCCTGAGATTGCTCATCTCCTAGACCCCTAATCACCAGCCACAGAGAGGGAAAGAATCCCTCCAGCCCTCCCTCTTGCAGAAGAGGCGAACCTTTCTCATCTGCCTAAATTCACATCAGTGAATCAAATGGAGTCTCTGCCAGTAAGCATATTAATGGGGCCTTTCCCAGTCCCCGAATCTGCTGAATCTTCATCTTCACTTGAAGCCAAATGAAGTTTGATTTTAAATTCACCTTACAGAGTCATAAAGCAAACCAGTGATTGCAGTTAGTGCTCAAACTCTGTCTCTTTCCAGGCTCTGCAGCCTGCCTGCCCTCACGACTGACTCTGCTGAGCTCACACTGCCTGGCAGGCACATCCCACTGCCCTGTCAGAGCAGCAGTGCCCAGCAGGGCTTCATACTGGAACCACCTGTGGAGTTTTAGAAGCACCAAAGCCTGGTCCCCATGTCAGATGGTCTGATGTCACTGGACTCTGGGCATCTGGATTCTTTGAAGTTCTCCAGGTGGTGTGGGCAGCTGGGGTTGAGAATTACTAGCCCAGGATGCATTCTTACCCGAGGCACTTGGGATTTAAATAGCCTCATGCTCTGAGACATGCTTTTGAGGCTGACTTTCCCTGAACTGTGCTTCTCTTTTGAAGATGAATCTTCTGTTTTGTCCCCTTGTGGGGGATCCCCCTAGTGCTTCAGACTCTCTGGGCCTGAGTCCTGCCTTGCCTTTGTCATGTACCTTCCTCCGCCTAAGATGGGCTGAGTTCTGTGTCTCTAACCTGCTCACAGACCTAACTGGTGGTGCCTTCTGCTTAGTCCTGGATTGCTTCCTATAAAGACACTGTCACACTGTCTTGGGAGCAAGTCTCATGAAAGAAAAACAGTGCCATTTTGGAGACAGAAAATCCTTGGTACAAACTCTCTTTTCCTGACAAACCCATGATTTGGGCAAGGCTCAGCAGGGATCTCTCATTTTTGCTCTACTCAGCATCAAGCGGGGCAGCGTGGAGCCTGGGGCTGGAGTCATCCGACGCTTTGTCATCCACACATCTGGCACTGGGATTGCGAAGACTCAAACAGCCAGGGCCAGAGCACTGCTGCTCCTTGGGAATCTTATTCTCTTTCTGCCTCCACATGGTCTATACAGCATGTGGTTCTGGGGTACCATATTTCTTATATGTTGGCACAAAACTCTCAAGGCATGTGTCTAAGAGCCCGATGAAAGCTATTCTTTCATTGCCCAGCCTTGGAGATCATGAAGCATCCTTTCCACTTCATTCTCTTCATCAAGGCGGCCACAGAGGTCCTCCTGGCATCAAGGGCTAAGGAAACAGGCTACGCCTCTTGACGAGGGTGTAACAAGGTTTAGGAAGAACAGGTGGGATGGGAAAAACATTGTTGCAGCCACTCTGAGAAAATACAATCATCTACAACGGGAATACTGATACTCTATTGTAAAACAGATGTATTTTGGTGATTAGATAAACGCATCCTAAACTCTTAACCTAAACCAATTAGCTTTCATTATGAATAAGGCTTTTGCATATATTATCTCACTGAAACCACATAGCAACTCTATGAAGGAGGCACTATTTCCTCCTTTTACAGAAGCAAGATCCACGGTTCAGAAGCCAGCTCAGGTCATAGGATAGCGAGTCACAGGCCTGGATTTGAAGCTCTATGTGGCTCTTGAGCAGTGGCTCTCAACCTCAGATGAGGGAAGGTAATTTTGTTCCCCAGGAGACATTTGGCAGTTTCCAGAGACACTTTTTGGCTGTCACAACTACTGCAGATGGGGAGGGTACTACAGGCATCTAATGGGTAGTAGCTAGGGATGCCGCTAAATATCTCCACAAGGCACAGGTCTGCCCCCACAACAAGGAAGTTTTTTGGATATATTGGGTCAAATAAAAGACATTATTAATCAGTAATTTCATATGTGAAAGGAAATGTCATGACAGACATGTTGGCTTCTTTCCCCTTTGATGCCAATATACGTGTATACAAGTCATAGGCAATAAGGTTTGTTCTGAGGGTAAAAGTGTAGATTCTCAGTTTACAAAAGCTAAGGAGTATCAGAAAAAAATTTGCATTCTGAAATTAAACTTTAATAATGGAAAAACGTATTTTCACTTTTTTTAAAAAAATGTTTTTTAATTAAGCTTTTTTAAAGATACAGGACGTTGACAGGTTGTTCAGACTGCTCTTGAACTCCTGGTGTTCAAGCAAATCCTCTTGCCTCAGGCTTCCAAGTAGCTGGGACTCCTGGCACGCATCATCATGCACGGCTCACTTATTTTATTTTACTTTATTTAAATGCAGCTGTTAGAAAACCTAAAATTACATATATGGCTCGCATTATAGTTCTGTCAGCTACTGCTGATACAGACCACCCAGCCAGCTTTGGATCTTGACCCTAGGCTGCCTCTCATCTAGGTACGAAGAGTTCTACCTAGAGTGCTGCATTGGGCTTTAGAGCTAACACTTCAGATGAATAAAGCACGCACTTTTTCTGACATGTTTCCTTGCCTCTGTGTATGTATTTCCTGTGAGAACCTTGTGGGAAGGTGTGGCTGGTGGGTATTGATGGGGTTTGGATAGCCTTGGATCTCTTTCTTAGTCAAATGCCATCTTAACATTGGCCCTTTAAAGCAACTTTAAAGCAAGTTGTTTTCCCTTTACCCAATGTGTTTCTATTCTTCCATCGTCCCACCCCTCAAATACCTATCTTGGTTAGTTTACTGACTGCAGAGACAAGGAGTTCTCCATCTTACTGGTTCAAAACATGTTTCCTTCAAGCTCTAGGGAAAGGCTTCTCATCCCAGTACTTCCAGATCTGGAGAGCTAATCTTTGTTAAGTCTATGCAAACCTCTTGGGCCTTAAGTAAACTTAAGACTTAGCACATTTTGATCTCAGATCTTCTGCGCTGCAGTACCCGGAAAGGCCCTGAGAGCCCTGTTGAGGCCCTAGCACATGCCAGCTCCTAGTAAAAGCTCCACAGTGAATGAAGAGGGAAGGCAACAGGTTCTGCCACAAGTCAAACAAAGAACAGATGAGCCAGCCTTGTCTCCCATGTCTAATTTGCGCATGGCTTTGTGATGTTTAACCAAATGTGAGAAGAGACCAATATTACTCCTATTTATCCCCAAGTCAGGTCTGAAACATATTTGTCAGCAAACTCATTTCCTTTCAAGATTTTTGGTAACTGCTTTGCTTGTTTATTGAAAGGCAATGACAGCCCTGATTAAGTTCATTAAGTTCATGGGTATTCTTCATCTAAAGAGAAAGATCCTTAGAGGCCAC
Organism: Cebus imitator; assembly: GCF_001604975.1. NCBI lineage: Eukaryota > Metazoa > Chordata > Mammalia > Primates > Cebidae > Cebus > Cebus imitator. The sequence continues at coordinate 4,921,013 of NW_016107455.1, forward strand.
TAATCCAATCACTGCATTTCTCCATGGGGAAACCCAAAGCCTGGAGGTATCCCAGGGAACCCCTCTCAGCTTGGAGGTTGTGAGATACTATGGTAACAGTCTTCTCATCTAGCCAGGAAGGTGGGAAACTGTGAGGACAAGGATGTGATTTAGAAAGAGATATGATCAGGTCAGAATCTTGGTATGACCACCCACTTATGACTTGTGTGTTTCTGACCAAGACCCCTTGGCTGTCTAAATATCAGTTTCATCATCTGTAACTGGAATGACATAACCTACTTCATGGGTTTGTTTGCAGGAACACAGAACCTGACATATAGTAAGTGCTCAATCACTGGTAGCTCAATCCTCTGAGCTGGTATAGTACCCAAAATGTCCGTTAGTGGTTGACTTATGAGCTCCTGAGAAATCAGAAATCCATAAATTCCCCATATTTCTCATCATCCTTTGCTTTATGTTAATAGATCATTAAAGCAAACCCTTCAGATTTTTCACCCTTTTCTAATATTCTTAGTCAGTGATGGCAATGGAACCCCAGCTTCAATGTTATTCCTTGGGTTTGTGGGAAGAGAGGAGACAAGAAAAACTTCAAGTCCTGAATTGATCAATAACTGTGTTCCTTCTTGCTTTGATCCTTGTCCACATCAACTCGTTTTGTTTTCGTTTTTGTTTTTTTTTTTTGGGCGGAGTCTTCCTCTGTCATCAGGCTGGAGTGCGGTGGTGCAATTTCGGCTTACTGCAACCTCCGCCTCTGGGGTTCAAGCTATTCTTCTGCCTCAGCATCCTGAGTAGCTGGGACTAAAGGCATGTGCCACTACTCCCAGCTAATTTTTGTGGGGTTTTTTTTAGTAGAGACGGGGTTTCACCATGTTGGCCAGGATCGTCTCGAACTCTTGACTTTTGATTCACCTGCCTCGACCTCCCAAAGGGCTGGTTTTACAGGCATGAGCCACCCCATCTGGTCTACAGCAACTTTTGACAGAAAGAAGCAGATGCAACAAAGGTAATGTATGGGTGGGACACTATTAAGCCAACCAAATAAATGGCCTGGGATGTGGTTGTTAGCTCTTCATAGGTTTACTCAAAATTAGGGAAATTCTATAGCCTCTACCCTGGATCATGGCAGGAAAGATGTCATTATCTATAATTTTAGGGCTTGCTCTGTTGAAAGCAGCATGATCATAAATTTAGTTGTAGATTTTTAAGCATGAAATAATAAAATGGCCACTTGCTGAGAAAGTTTTTGTTTTTATTTTTAACGCTCACCTAAACTGAGAAGCGCCTTCATGAAGAAGATATGCAGTGTGGACAGGAGACCCCAGTTCAATTCTGGACTCTACTAGTGACTTTCTCTGTAACCTTGGAGAACTATTGGCTGTGTATCCTACAGACATTGATCCTTTATTCTGCACCCTATTCAGTAGCAGGGGCTTTATGTAGTCTTGCTTCTTATCACAGCTGTAAAGCTAACTAACTAGCTTGATGACACAGGGCTGGTAAATAATGACATAGCCAGGATAAGATTTGAACCCAAGTCTTCTGGTTCCTGAAGCCTACGTCCATCCCACTGTGTCATGCTGCATCTGCAGAAGGCAAAATATGGAAGGCTTTAGAAAAATAATCACAGAAATTTGTGGGGTGGGGACTTTAAGCGCATAAAGTCAAGGTAAGTTTGGAAGTAGATGCGTATCTCAAGTCCTGAGTCAGATAAGTGTCTCAGAAGCCCATGCCCCAGAGAGCTGTGTCCATGTCTGCTTCTCACTTTCATGTCCTGATAGGCCATTAGTGGGTTTCAGCCTCCAGTCATGGCTGTGAGTAACAGCAAGAGCAGCAGGCTGATTTGCCCTATGCTGACAGTGTCAATTCTCTGATTAGTATTGGCCACGCTTCTTTCATTCGTTCATTTGTATGTCCTTTCTGTTTCTTCATAAGCCAAACATTTGGTCTCTATGTTGCAGGCACTGGACTCTTATGTTGTGGGTGCTGGACCACCCACAGTCCCAGACCTCTTTTGGGTTGGATACAAGGCAGATCCTCTGGGTACTTCATACGCTGTTCTTTCCCGGCTTCGGCACTGGAAGTTTTTCCAGCTGCTGGCTTTTATCACTACTTCTTACTCCATGCCATGCCCTTCTTCTAGGCTCTTTCCATTGGTTTCTTTGGTGTCCAATCTGTTGAGGCTGTTCTGATAGTTATATTCTATGGATGTGCCATTCTTCTCCTGGTCTGGCTTCTCTCTTTATCCCCATAGCCAGCTGCAGGGGACTAAAATTGAGGAGAGTGGATTGTTCCAAATCCAAGCAGTTGGTCAAAAGTGAAGATATGGCCCAGAAAAGTGAAAAAGCAGAGAAGGCATGGAGATTATAAGGAAACGACCCACAGGAACCATTCCTCTGGGGGAGAAGAGCAATGGGGATGGCATTTCCAAAACTGGAGGTCTCAGAATTCCAAATAGACTACCTGAGATAAAGGGTATTATTTTATTCCAGATGCCCAGGTAGGCCTATATACTAAGAATGAAGCAGTTATTGAGATAGGTAACTGCATGTCCTTCAGTTTGGGGCTGAGGACTATGGAGGACATCTGAAAGACACATTGTGAAGAAGGAAATTAAAAGAAAACTTCTGATGACCATCTCAGACAGATATCAGCAGATATATGTATATATATAATTTTATACTTTTAAATTTTATACTTTTATAATTTTAAAATTATATACACATATATAATTTTTTAAAGAAAAGAGGCAGTATAGCAGTTATAAGTATGAGCTGATGAGCTATTGAGTCAGATTCTATGGAAATATCAACTCTTCAACTTCTTTGCTGATTAACCTTGGATAAATCACATAATCCCTTTGAATCTCTAGTTCCCCATTGGTAGATGACATGGTTTGGCTGTGCCCCCACCCAAATCTCATCTTGAATTGTAGCTCCCACATCCTCATGTGTTGTGGGAGGAACCTGGCGAGAGGTATTTGAATCGTCGGGGTGGATCTTTCCTATGCTGTTCTTGTGATAGTCAATAAGTCTCACAAGATCTGATGGTTTTATAAAGGAGAGTTCCCTTGTACAAGCTTTCTTGCCGGCCACCATGTAAGATGTCCCTTTGCTCTTCCTTCATCTTCTGCCATGATTGTGAGGTCTCCCTAGCCATGTAGAACTATGAGTCCATTAAATCTCTTTCCTTTATAAATTAGCTAGTCTTGGGTATGTCTTTATTAGCATGTGAGAACAGACTAATACAGTAGATGACAACATTAATGACACCCACCTCACAGGGTTGTGGAGAGCATTGAATGAGGTGATATATGTGTGTGTGTCTCTCTCCCCAACTCTCTCTATTTCTATCTCTATCTCTCTGTACACAATGGCCAGCTCATAGTAAGTCCTGAACAAATGCTTGCTATTGCCATTACGTGATTCTGGAACTTCACTAAATTTACCATGTCTTCTATTTTTTGTCACTCCCCTTTGACATACCTTGCCTCCTTCCCTCTAAAGTGTAGCAGTAAATCCCATATAATAAAAAGGGTCCTAGCCTTGTCTCTGGAGGCAGCAAGGTGGAAAAATCAATGTGTCCCACTGACCCAGGAGAATGGGGTCAAAGAAGCCACCTAAATCAATATAGCGAATTTGGGGGTGGGTTGCTACAAATAAAGGTAGTGATCCTCTGGGAGCACTGGATGGAAGAGGGGAGATATCTGGGATCCCCTCTGAGACAGACACAGAGTCTTGTGACACAATAATTATTCCATCCCTAACAGGGTCCCTATCTGAGGCCCTTTACACCCTGATCATGAAAGTCTCAGTGTTTCTCCTAAAGCTTCGTGCACATTCCACAGCATTTCTTGCCTGCACCTAATTCCAGCTAATCAGAGCAAGACAAAGCACTGCCTCCTCTGAAGATCCTCATAATGCTATGTCTGGCAGTTCACTACCACTTACCCTCACTCAGAATTAGTTTTACAATCTCATAGTGGGTTTTTCTAAAATTCACAAGTACTTAAAGACTTCAACAGTATAAAAACCTAAACTTTATTTGGACACTGCTGAATCTAAGGAGATAATCACAAAGGAAAATTCTTAGCTACTGTTTAATCCCTAAAAGAAGCTGTATCTAAATTTGTCAACAAAATGTTTATAATCTTGAAAATATAATGCAGTTCTTTAAAAGATTTCTAAGATAAATTTCAGTTATTTTCTGTACTTCAATAATAGATATATCTAATTAAATACTTGAATGTTCATTTAATTTTTAATTCAGGAAGTCATGAGTGAGGCAATTTAAACAACTCAGGAAAAACCTCAAACCTTGATGAAATTCCATTAGCTATGTGGATGCTTTAATGGTACATTTAACTAATGTTGAATTATGATGATTCTTTGGTGAGATACCTATGCAGTCTATCAATTCCCTTTTGGGGATTCATGCTTTTAGCTTTTAATGATTGATTCAGTTGATTAGATGGGTATAATACATTTATAAAAGTTATCTTTTACAGTTCACTTCTCAGAGGAAGAACATTTGCTCCAGCCTTCCTTTGAAATTCAGTGGTCCCATAGAGCTTACATAAGCATGGCTCCTCTTAGAACTGCCCTGTGGGTTTGTGTTTTTGCCACCTTTATGGCATATGATGGAGGGCGCAGAGACATCCCTTTTTCAGGGAGTGAGGCACGACTGGGAGCTGCTTCCAGTCTGTTTCTAAAATCAGGGCTATAGCAACTCCAACCATCTGTCCACCAACCATATGCAAGGTTCCACGATCTCAGCCTGGATTTTTTCATGAAGGTCACCTTTCCCTTTAACAGGGATGATTTAGAGGGCTGGGGGGACCACTGGCGATCATGCAGCTCATGCCTTTATTTCACCAATGAGCAAACAGGCCCAGAGAGGGCAGATGGTTTTCCCAATGTTTCAGAGCAAGGGGAGGACTGGAATACAGGTGTTCTACTCGCCCATCACATGCTTTTTCTAACACACCTTATTACCTCTGTGCTCCTAAGCACCAAGGGTGGTGCAGACTGGACCAGACTTTATGATTTGATTTTCATGTTCTAGGTGTGAAGTGGGAGATACATAGGGTGGAAAAGGAGGGAAGTCATTAAAAGGAAAAGTAGTGTCAGACATAGTGTCTGTCTACCCTCAAGGATCTCTTTTATAACCTTAACAGAGAAGCAGTACAAATATACTCAAAGCAATTAGGAGAACATTATAAGACAATATATAATTAGGCACTAAATTACACGGGACAGAGAATGGAGAAAGCTTTATGTACTGTAAGAGCCTGGAAGTCTTTACGAAGAGGTTGGGTGCATAGAGCGGCTTTGAATCTTGAAAGCATGTAGTTTATTTAACAGGTTAGGGTTTCTTCTGTATGTTAGAAATAGCTTGAGATTTTGATGTGGCTCTGGAGTCCTACAGCCTTGAGAAGCTTACCAAAATACTTTAAGCCTCAGTTTCCTTATCTATTAAATGGGAATAAAATACTATCATTGAGAGAAGGTTTGTCTAAACAGAAATATTCAATTGCAGTCAGAGGAGTCAAACTGAGCTTCTCACACAAGTAACATTGGACAAGGAGACAAAGACTACATGTTTCCCTAGTATTTTCTTTACCTCAAATGCATAGGACTTTGTTCTGTTGCAGCCACTCTTATTTATGAGGGAAGGACCACCAAACAACAACTTACTGCAGGCTTTTTTTCTTTTTCTTTTTTCTTTTGCTTTAAGTTTCGGGATACATGTGCTGAGTGTTCAGGTCTATTACATAGGTATACATGTGCCACGATGGTTTGCTGCACCCATCAACCTGTCATCTAGCTTTTAAGCCTCACATGCATTAGGTATTTGTCCTAATGCTCTCCCTCCCCTTGTCCCCCACTCCCGACAGGCCCTGGAGTGTGATGAGTGTGATGTTCTCCTCCCTGTGTCCATGTGTTCTCATTGTTCAACTCCCACTTATGAGTGAGAACATGTGGTTTTTGAGTTTCTGTTCCTGTGTCAGTTTGCTGAGAATGATGGTTTTCAGCTTCATCCATGTCCCTGCAAAGGATGTGAATTCATTCTTTTTTATGGCTGCATAGTAATCCATGGTGTATATGTGTCACATTTTCTTTTTCCAGTCTATCTTTGATGGACATTTGGGTGGGTTCCAACTCTTTGCTATTATAAATATTCCTGCAATAAATATACATGTACATGTGTCTTTATACTCAAATGATTATGAATCATGATACAGGCTTTCAAAATCTGAGGATATTTAGTCTTCACCCATCCCTTCATTTATATATAATGCTCTATAATCTTGATATGCCTTTGATTCGTTGAGGCTCCTCTAGGGGTTGGGATGAGGGGCCCATGTGATATCATTGGTGCACAATATGGAAAGAGCTCAAATCTATCTGGAAACCTTTTAGTCTTTGTGAGAAGGCATCATCTTTGTGGGAAGTTATCTTCTATCTTGTCTCCTCAGCAGTAACTTACATGATCTAAATACATAAGAAAGAGGTAAGACTATTGGATGAAACCTCCAAGGAGAAGAATATATGAAGAGCTAGTGAAACTGCTTGGTGGACTCGGTGCTTCCTCCTCTCCCAATGGGTCTCTGTTGGGATGTGAATGTGGAGATGAACTTGGGGTGAAATGTGAAGAAGACATGAGAGCATGTAAACTGGAAAAAGAGGGTGAAACATTGCGGTGTTATTCATATATGCATCCATAAAATAGATTCTATTTAGTTCCACTTTGGTGTTTTGTTGCCCACTCCCATAATGTAGGTGCACACAATGCAGACAAAATTCTGAAAATTCTGACAATCAGGCCAGACTTGCTCATCTTCTCATAACTCAAGGCTTCCAAAAGCCATTGGCTGCTAAAAGAAAGGACGGATTCTAGCAGAGGAAACACCTAGTTCTTGCGGTCGTGTGATGGATAAGTGAAATAGGAGCAGAAAACATCTGTCATATAGCCTGGAATACAGTAACTATATAATAAATAGATATTTATTTCCTAGACTGCAGTTCTCTGAGATGTGTGTGGTTTGCTTAAAGCCAAAATGAACGACAGCAACCATTAGTTTCCATAGATAGATTGACCCTGTCTCTCTCTTCAGGCCTATGCACTGGAAAGAAAGGTCTTCCCTGAGAAAAAGACCCCACCTGACCAAGAAAAGGGTGGGGGTTTGAGGGTAAGGAGAGCGTCGATGAGATCCACCGTTAGTTATGGAAAAGAAAAGCAGACCATTCTGTGACAGCCACATAAGAAATGGAGTGAGGGATGCAGAAAATGAGTCTATTGTAGGATTCTGGGAGCTTTGTCTCTTTTCCTTGTTAGCTTTGGTCCTTGATGTCTGTGTTTCCATCATGAGTTGAAATATTTTGATGAAAAGCTCTTTTGCTTGTTTTCAGAGATACTATGGATGGGGATACACCTGATATTGCTGTGTCTCTGCCTTGCAGTCATGTAGGGGAGAGAAACCCTGAGAGCAGAAAGTAACAGCTGTGCAGATGAGAGAAAGCAGTTTGACTCCCTGGGGTTGTTGAGAAGATAGGAGCAGAATGTACAATCGCTCCAAAGCGGGACATTATGTTAAACATTTTTACTCAGAAGCTGTTAATTCATTCTCCTGTCTATAGAAACACAATCATTTTTAAATTAAAAGATATGATAATATAGTCTCTAATTTTCAACCCAAAGCAGAAATACTTTCTCCAGAATCACGGAAAGGGAGGGTGATTATGCTTGCATGTATTCAACGAAGAGAATTTCACCCTATTCAGAGGCAACTTTTCCTATAACTGAGTTTTAAAAATAAATTCTATTTCACTTATTAGAAAGCTCTTCCTTGTAATTAAGCTAAAATCTGGCTTCCTCAGGTTTTTTTTTCCCTTGGCTTATAACTAAGGTCTACTACAGCACAATGGCTTGTCCAGATTTACAGATCTTTCGTCTTGTCACCTCATCAGTAACTTGTAACTTCTAATTGCTTCTCTTCAGTCTTATTCTGAGGGAAGAGAAGGTATGGCGGTCCTCTTTCTCTAGGCATCAACTTCCTGTCCTCCTTTTTTCTTTCTTTGTGTCAAAATAAAACTGGGATTCTGCACCTGTTCTTGGCATGAGCATGATGTTAGCAGGATGGGGAGATGAGTCCCATCTGGGCCTGAAAACAATTTGTGGTCTCATGGACCTCCCACCTCTAACAGCTAGGCATCTAGTAATATTATATTTTCTTATAGCATCTCCCTCTAGGTGTTTTTAAACATATTTACATTTCTTTAAAAAATGTATTTTATTTTACTTTAAGTTCTGGGATACATGTGCAGAACGTGCAGGTTTGCTACCGAGGTATACATGTGCCATGGTGGTTTGCTGCACCCATCAACCCACCATCTAGGTGTTCAGCCCCACATGCATTAGGTATTTATAGTAATGCTCTCCCTCCCCTTCACCCCCACCCCCCAACAGGTCCTGGTAGGTGATGTTCCCCTCCCTGTGTCCATGTGTTCTCATTGTTCAACTCCCACTTATGGGAGTTATATTTACATTTCAAAAGAAAGTCCTACTGGGTGCAGTGGCTCACGCCTGAAATCTCAGCACTTTGGGAGGCCGAAGTGGGTGGCTCACCTGAGGTCAGGAGTTTGAGACCAGCCTGGCCAACATGGCAAAACCCCACTTCTACTAAATTCATACAAAATTAGCCAGGCGTGATAGTGTGCGCCTGTAATCACATGTACTCCAGAGGCAGGGGCAGGAGAATTGCTTAGAACCCGGGAGGTGGAGGTTGCAGTGAGCCAAGGTTACACCACTGCACTCTAGCCCGGGTGACAGAGTGAGATGCTGTCTAAAAACAAACAAACAAAACAAAACAAAAGTCCTTAGAAATTTGGCTGCCTTTTTAAGAAAATACTGAAAATCTAGAATTTATATTTGCATATAAATTACGTTGCAGCTCTTCTCCTCCCTAATCTAGATTTTTGGAGGTCTGCTCAGAGCCCACTAAGCCATTTTTCCCTAGACATGAGATTGAAATAGGTTGTGAAAGCACTGTCTAATGATCCGTCTTGGATCTCTTGTGGATTAAGTGTCCCTCAAGTGCTGGGAATATTCCATAATATCACTGACCCCCTGCCTTGGGTCAGGCTGGATCCTACATTCTGAGCTACCCTGAAGACCAACACCACACTGTCTTCCCTTAAAGGACTGCCAATCATTTTTCTTCCTTCAGATGAGACTATCGTTAGGCAGATTGATAAAGTTATCATTACTTTCTTAAAATCTTTCTGTGACCTGAAGTGGAAAAATGGAGTTCTGTAAAGTTTTGGTCAAATAAATGTCTAGTCCTGATTTGATTTGGGAGTTATCAGTTTATGCATATAGCAGCACTCAGCTCTGCGTGCTCCACGTCGGCCTCCTCCCTACTGAGAGCAGGCCCGTCTCTCCCACCCAGACACACAGATATCATCATCCCTTCACAGGTGCATGGCACATTGTCAGGAGTTTGCTCTAGAAGAGAGAAAAGGCTCAGAAGCAATCTTGAAGAGGAGAGAGGAGGGAATGGATGAAGAACGAGGCTCCCTGTTCTGTTGACTTGGAAACCCTCCCCTCTGGAGCAGCAGCAAATCAGACCCCATGTCCCTTCCTAGCCTCCATTTTGTTCTTGTTGTATCCTTTTTCATTTTTACCCTCTCTTCTCTTGTCATCAAAGTACTGTTGTGAGATACGAGGAAAAGAGGGGACAAAAATCACTGTGGTTCATTATAATCAACAGAAAGGGAATAACTGGAGTTGCTTCTTATCATCATCTCAACTGCTCTATCGATACTTGTCTCTAGCCTTAAAAGAGGAGGGAGAACCTACACGGTTGGTTAAGGATTTTGTCCTTTTATTTTCTCTAAATGTAGAAATAGCATAGTCAAGCATTGGCCTAGATAGACTAGCAAATTAGTATCAAGATATAGCTGGTTTTGTGTGAGAGGAAAGATGAATTCTCCACAATTCCTGACTTCTGACATCACCAAGGAAAATTCAGAAATCTCCGGAGACCTAGGAAGGCCAGGCATACATAGAAACAGGGTACTGAATCATTAAGAGCAGGCAGGGGATCTCAGTTTATTAATGTTAAACACAAGCTTGAGCCTCTGGCTGACCAGAAGGCCTGATGACAGGCAGGCCGGCTTCTAGACAAAGGCAGTTCAGGACATTGGAGAGATCCACTGGCAGTGAGATGGAGACTACCAATCCGCAGTTGAAGGCTATCAAGTTGCCCTTTATTTACACCCTGCCCTGGAATCTGGGGCCAACCAGTAGGCTGCTGCAAAGCTCTAGATCTTTAGCAATAGCCAGAGCTTACCACTGTCACCTGTTAAAAGTGTCATGTTGGCATCTACCGATTGGAAAATATCTGAAGTTGAGTATGTTTTTGCCACAGGATCTAGCAACTCTATTTCTGAAATATATTTACTCCAGATCAATGTATGTGAATATATTTCGAAGAGCTGATTCTGAAATATATATCAGATAATACAGGTTCATACGCAGGTCCTTTGGAAGGCAGGCATAAAATTTCCTTTGTTTGTGCTGTTTGATTGTTATAGTGGGGACTTAGAACCAACATAGGCATCCACTGTTAGTATATGGACAAGTAAAATATGATAAGTTATATATTACAGAATATTATGTAGTAGAGAAAACCAACAAGATATATGTGTAAAAACAGATAAATTTTTAAAATAATGTTGAGTAAAACAAAGTCGGAAACAATTAGAATTATCATTGAATCTTAAGTAGTTATACATGTACAAGGATCAAATATGTTAAAATGGGAGACTGCATTGGAAATATGAAAGAAGAAAACTAAAAACAATTAGTTTTCTTTGATCGGAGGTGGTTTTTATGGAGGGGCATTGGCAAATTACCTCCATAAGATTGTAAGCATCCTAAGGGCCAAGGTTATGTCTGTTTTGTTTGCCATTGTATCTCTAACATCAAGTGCAGTATTGGTTTTATAAAAATATTCTAAAATATTTGTTGAATTAATCATCTTATTAATTAAAAAAAAAAACCCAGGGAGCCAAAGAAGAAGAGGGAGAGGGGGTTACTACAGATAATATATACTGCTTTAATGAGATCTTCCTTTCTCTCTCTCTCTCTCTCTCTCTCTCTCTCTCTCTGTGTGTGTGTGTGTGTGTGTGTGTGTGTGTGTGAATGTGTCTGTGTTTGTGTGTGTGCATGTGTAGAAGGCCTGGGTGTTGGAGCAGCAGGAATTATGTAGCCCCCATCAAATGTCATGATAATGGTCTCAGATAGAAGCGGCATGATGAAAAGTGGAAGAGACCTAGACCGGAAGTTAGTCTTGGCCTTTTCTTTCTGAGATTTGTGTTTGTCATCTATGAAGTGAAGACATTAGTACTGCATCACAGACTTACTGATGGTTTAAAATAATCTATTGCAGCTGGGCGCACTGGCTCATGCCTATAATCTGAGTACTTTAGGTGGCCAAAGTGGGAGGATCACTTGAGCCAAGGAGCCCAAGGCCAGCCTGGGCAACATAGTAAAACCCTGTCTTGACAACAAATGATAATCAAAAACGATTAGCTGGGCTTGGTGGCACACATCTGTAATTCCAGCTACTCAGGAGGCTGTGGTTAGAGGATCACTTGAGCCCAGAAAGTTGAGGCTGCAGTGAGTTGTGATCATGCTACTACACTCCAGCCTGAATGAGAGTAAGACCCTATCTCAATAAACTAAATAAAAGTAAAATAAACTATTGCATATGGACATGTTTAGAAAGTTTGGCTGGTTTGCCACATCTATGTAAGTTATTATCATCTTGCCAAAGTAGTATGGCCTGCTGTCAGTATTAGCCTCTGTATAGCTCAGATCTCAATTACTATCTCTTTCTTCCAAAGTCACTCATCTAGCTAGGAGAAACTTCATAGCAGAGCCAGGGCATAGTGTTCTAGTAGCTATCCTTGAAGAGTGCACTGTATAAACACCTTCCAGGCAAGGTCCTTTTTAAGATGAGTCTTCTTGCATTGGAGATTTCTAGAAGCTCATCAAATAAGGTCCAGGCCCAACTGTTGGTTTTGATGGTTTCTGTAATAGATAGTTTTTGTCTCATATGAATCAAGACAGATACCAACTTAACCACAGTCTCCTCATCACTGGCAGGGTTGTAAACGACTATTCACTGGGGGAAGGAAAGTTTCTTTTGCCTGTGGGGACATAACAAATACAGCCAGGTTTAACATGGAAGAAGGGAAAAAGAGAGTGTACTTCCAAAAGCCCCAACCTACTTTTGCTCCAAGGTATCAAGTAACCAATGAAACATTTGTATGCTACTTTAGAAAGATATTAAATAACACAATTTTTATTCTTTCTCACTGCAACAAATTTATCTTTGCCCCAAGAGAGTGCTGCCACTGTCTTTCCATAGAACTAAACTATGATCTTTCCAGAGATGTAAGACATTTCTGAGAGCCCTACTATGCCCAGGCAGTGTCCTGTCCACCATGTCAGCCAGGCAGTTGGAATTGGGATGCCTACACCTAGGACAGTATTCCAAAAAAGAATTTAAAAAAAGGAAAAGGAAAAAAAAACACAAAGAGATAACTCTGTTTGGTGTGTTCATTCATATTTTCAATAAATATTTATTGAGTCTTTGCCATGTGCCTAGTACTGTGGGTACAGTAATAAATAAGACAGGTGTGATCTCCATTCTCATGGAATTTTCACATTGCAAGAGTCAAGAGATCCTCATATCTTGTTGACTTTGCCTCAGAGGCATTCTAGAGTAGTGGTTAAAGGGTTGGCTCTGGGGCCAGACCCTTTAGGTTCTAGTCCTGGCTGGACCTAATACTGTTGGTTTGTCTGAATTCGGACAAGTTATTGTATTGGTTGAAGGACGTTAATTGTACTGTAAAGGTCTTCCAACTTTTAGTCAAATCTGTTTTACATCTCTTGCCCATGAATTGCTCATTCCAGCCATCAGTACTCTGTATGTATTTTCCCCTAATTATTCTCCGTTGATTTGTCTATAAGTTGCTCAAAGAGCTCAAATCTTTTTTTTTTTTTTTTTTTTTTAGACGGGGTTTTGCTCTTTTTTCCCCGGCTGGAGTGCAATGGCGCAATCTCGGCTC
>NW_016107455.1:4934170-4955416 GCF_001604975.1 Cebus imitator
GGGTTCAGGCAATTCTCCTGCCTCAGCCTCCTGAGTAGCTGGGATTACAGGCACGCGCCACCATGCCCAACTAATTTTTTGTATTTTTAGTAGAGGCGGGGTTTCACCTTGTTGACCAGGATGGTCTCGATATCTTGACCTCGTGATCCACCCTCCTCGGCCTCCCAAAGTGCTGGGATTACAGGCGTGAGCCACCGCGCCCGGCCCTTAATTCTTATTTACTCCCTCCTCCTCTCGCCTGCATTTCTGTTCCATTAACCTTAGATTTCCATAATACGACTCCGGCTTGTGCTCAGTTCTGTTGTTACCTCTAGGTTCAGAGAAAACAAGTGACTAGCAGAAGATCACACAGATAACTTCTAATGTTATAGCTGGGATTCAAATTCTAGTCTAACTGATTTCAACTTCTGTGACTTTTGCTATGCTCTTCTGACTTCTATCACATCATAGAGGGCTCTAATAAAACACATTATTTCAATCACTGCCATTTTATTGAGTCTTCACTGGATTCCAGGTCCTGTATAAAATATATATAATTGCTATATATGTTAATTATCATAAATTATATTGTTTTATTTTATTTTTTAAGAGATGGGATTTCACCATGTTTCCAGGCTGGTCTTGAACTCTTGAACTCAAGTGATCCACCTGCCTCAGCCTCCCAAAGTGCTGGGATTACAGGTGCGAGCCACTGCTCCCAACATATGTAATACTAATCATATATTATACAATTATTAACATTTTAGAGGCTAATAATTACATGTATCATATATAATATGTATATACACACATATAAATAATTACGTATATCATGTATATACACACACACATATATAATTATTTCATTTACTCCTCACACAACTTTTTTTCTTTTGAGACAGCATCTCATTCTGTACCCAGGCTGGAGTACAATGGCACAATGTTGGTTCACTGTAACCTTTGTCTCCCAGGTTCAAGCAATTCTTGTGCCTTAGCTTCCCAAGCAACTGAGATTACAGGCATGTGCTACCATGTTCAGCTCGTTTTTTGTGTTTTTAGTAGAGACCGACTTTCGCCATGTTGACACGCTGGTCTTAAACTCCTGTCCTCAAATGATCTACCCAACTCAGCCTTCTAAAGTGCTGGAATTACAGCTGTGAGACTCTGGGCCCGGCCTACCCTTCATAAAGCTTTAAAAGGCAGGTACTATTATTATCCCCATTTTATAGATAAGGAAGCTAAGGCTTGCAGAAGTTAAGCAGGTTTCCCAAGGTCACAAAACAAAAAAGATGAGATTTGAATCTGAAACTGTCAATTTGTATCCTTTTCATTATTTGTGTTTTACAGCACTCAGTACACTGGTTGTCCAACAGTTAGACCAATATAAGTGCAAACTGATCAATAAATTTTATCTGAGTTCCTACAGCTTTTTCTTGAGCATTCTCTGTACTGATTACCTGGGCTGAAAGATCAAGGGGCTTTGGCTTAGTGTGGATTTTCTGGGCTTCCTGGTCTCTTCCTTGGTGTAATGTCGAGTCCTCAGTTGGATAAGTTTCCTTCTCTCCTTACGTCTTTCAAACCCAAAGGTAGTATCAAGAGCTGTTGCCCAGATCCCAACTCCCCACGATGGCTTATGGGTGCCTGGAGCAGTCCCAAAGGCCCAAGTATTTGGGATCTTGCTCAATCAGTAACCTTGCACTGGCCCTGAGATTCTGTTTACATTTGGCTTTGCAAATAATGAGAAATGTGAAAAACATTGCTGTCCCCTAAGTTGAGCCAGTCCTAACACTCACAAAATCCATAATGGTATAGATACCCGGATAGACCTTAATTGTGATTTAATAGTGCTCACTGTAATTTAGCCCCAGGGAAATGTACCTTCAATTAACCAATGTAAGCACAATGTCTACTTATCCCATAAATGTTCTCCTAAATGTGCTAATTAAGACCTAGATCCAATGCCTTTCGTATTATACCCTCTTTCCTTTCTCCTAAATGCCACTCTACTTCCGGATCACTTTCCTGGCCTGGATTGTCGGCTTAGTAGTCTATTGCCTGCCTCCAATTCACAGGGCTTAAATTTTGAATAACTCTTTAGTGACTCACCCTGTTTGATTACGCTCTAACTTCTGGCCTCCTCCATAATATGACCTCTCACCCACCCCTCCTATCTCATCTTCTATTTTTCACTAATATCATCCAAACTCTCCTACATCCAGGTCTCTGTTCTTGCTGTTCTTTCTTTCTGAACTCTCTACCTCCATCTGTCCACATGAAAATCTCACCTCTTCCAAAGCTCCCAAGAAAATTATTTGGTAACCCATCTGCTTGGATGTGGCATACTTCCCTTTCAGCTTCATACTGATTTACCTGTTGTTTCCTAATGGAATTTAGCATATATGCCTTTTGCCCCTACTGCTGCTTGACTCTAATTAAGAATTTGAAGTAGCAGTTTCGTGTTTATGTAATTATGTATTTGTTTTCTTCTCCTAACCAGAGTAGAAACTTCTTCAGGTGGGCGACTTTATCTCTGCATCTTCACAGGGATTTGCACACAGATGCTTCATAAATGATTTTTGAATTAAGTTCAGTTAGGTTGAAATGATAGGAAACAGAATGAGCCACACTAACTCTTTAAGAAGGAAAATAGGGCCGGGTGTGGTCGCTCACACCTGTAATCCCAGCACTTTGAAAGGTCAAGGTGGGCGGATTACTTGAGGTTGGGATTTCGAGACCAGCCTGACCAACATGGAGAAATTTCATCTCTACTAAAAATACAAAATTAGCCAGGTGTGGTGGTGCATGCCTGTAATACCAGCTACTCAGGAGGCTGAGGTAGGAGAATCATGTGAACCCAGGAGGTGGAGGCTGCAGTGAGCCAAGATCGTACATTGTACTCCAGCCTGGGCAACAAGAGCAAAACTCTGTCTCAAAAAAAAAAAAAAGACAGTTTAGGCAGTCATTAAGCATCCCCCAGTGTCGGTCCTGCTTGAGTGAATGTCCAGCTGAGTTTGCATTCAGGGGCTTCAACCAGATTATGTTCTTTACCCCTGAATAGTTCTTCTAGTTAGTACAATCCTTAAGACTTGATCAAATATTAGATGACACATTCTTAAAATATCTTCTCATAAATAAATAACCACAAATGTCAATGATGATGCAATGGTACTTATGTGACAGGACTTGAATCAGGAGTCAGGCTATCTCAGTCGTAGCTTTTGAAATATCATGAAATTGCTGTAGAACAGGAGTACTGAGCCTGAGTTGTTTTATTTGCGTGCCTCTGTACACAGCAATAGTTAGATAATTGGAGCGCTAACAGCATGCCATTTTATGATCTCACACATACTCTGGATCAGTGGTCTGCCATTCGGGATGCCCATTAACATCACCTGGGGAGCTTTAAAAATACCAATGTCTGCCCCAACCAATCAAATGTTATAGAGTCTCTGAGGTCTACCAAGCATCAGAATGTCTTTAAAGCTCCCCAAGTCATTCCCAAGAGTAGCCAGAGTTGAAAACTTCTACTATAGACCAAGGCTTCTCACATTTTAATCGACACACAAACCACCTGGGGATATTTCCCATCTAATTTCGTAGGTATGAGGGGCCCGAGAATCAGCATTTCTGACAAGCTCCCAGGTGATGCCAATGCTACTAGTGCATGAACCACGCTTTAAAGAATAAGACGCCATTGATTCTGTATAAGCTTCTCGAAAGAGCTGCTCTTTGAAGGAGCCATTTGACCAACTACAAGCCCTAACAGGTGCCTCTAGGATTCAAGTGCTTGTCTTTCTTCAGATTCCGGGGAGCATCTAAGAGTGTCTAACTTCCGAAGAACCTCTGAAACGCTCCAGAAGCAATCAAGACAATAGATCTAAACAGAGCTACTGACAGAAACAGATGTTTCAGAGACAAGGACAACAGCTGGGTACCCAGGGACATTGGGCGAAGGCTAGCATAAGGCTTTAATGATAAACTGGCCACGACATTTCTAACACCCAGAGTCCCACAGTTTCTAGCATTTCCTAAGACATCTAGACAATGCATTAATTAATTCAAGCACAACTAATATATCACCCATTGTGGCATTTACTTATTGTCTCTCTGCCCCAAACTCACCCTTCTATACTCTGATATGTAATTCTGGGGCTGGGAGTCTGCAATTCACATGTATTCTTTGATTGCTGGCTGTAGGGTGACCAATTGTCCCAGTTTTCCTGAAACTGTTTCCCATTTTAGCACTGAAAGCCCTGTGGTCCTGGAAACCCCTTTTTCTCAGTTAATTATTCTAGCTGGCTTGCTGTTAGGTTCCACAAATAGGTGGCAGTAGGGAGAGATTTAAAGGAGGGATAAGGGGCTTCTTATTCCTCTTCTGTTTACCATTCCTGTCATTGCTACGTAAGCTGGTAGCAGGTACCACGCAGCAACAGCAGCAGGAGCCAACGGTTGGCTCCAGGCTCCAGCTCCTTTCAGCACACCAAAGCCAGACATGCTGCTTCATCTCAGAGCAACTGGGCAGCTCTGTGGGCCTTCTCTTCTGAGCTTCCAGCTTCTAGTGATTCACCTCTGCCCCTGTTTCCTAGTCCTAGGGATAGGTTGCTATTTTCTGCATTTATCATGTCTGGGTAACCTCCATGTGCTCCATTTTGCTCTTTTAGTCCTTCAACACCTACGTACACAGTTTCTTCTATTAAATTCCTTCTGATGATTTATTTAGTGTGGTTTCCCTGACTAGTTTCTGGCTTATATACTTGCTTAGTGCCAACTATTCAGTTGGACACTCAAAATAAGAAAATAAATATGACACTGGTGCTGTCCTCTAGTGGATAAGAGATAAGTGCCCTTGTTATGGTATGGTGGGGGACATGCTGGGCAGACCACACACAAAGTGTTACGGGAGTCCAGGATGGGGAGTTCCCAGAAGAGTCATTGAAACATTTCTGGGGAGGGGCTATTTGAGATGAATTTCAACTAAGGCTTTAGCAAAAATGAAGAAAAGAGCAAAGACATTTCAGGCATGGGAAACACCTTATGCTAAGGCATGAAGGAGTGTACAGCACCACGCACTCTGGGAATAACTCCACATGGCCAGAATGAGAATTGTGGGTGGAGAAGTAGGAGATAGCCCCACTCTCCGTGGACCTTCAGTGCTGACCTAAGATGTTTGGAATTTATCCTGAAATCTTTAAGTCGTTAATCAAAGGTTTTAGAAGGGGCTGCGACTCCAAGTGAGAAATTGAGAAGGGGAGTTGCCATCTACGAGCTGGGTTTTAAGTAAGCTTTTGTTCAATCCTAGAGGCTAGAATTTCATGGTCCTGTGTTGTAAGAAATAAGTGAATGCTTTAAATAAAGACATAGAATATGAATTTGAATCAAGGTAGGTTATTCCTTTAGGTACCTGGACACTACACACACACACACACACACACACACACACACACACACACAGAAAGAGAGAGAGAGAGAGAGAGAGAGCGCGAATGCCTAGATTATCTGGTTGAAATAACAGTATGGTTTCTTTTGAGGGCACATTAATACACTTGGAGCATATTAGTCTGTCATGAAGAAGGGGTGGCTATTCTGATAGACAGGTATATGTTTTTAAAGGTTCTAGAGAATATGAGTCAGACTTTATAGCAAGTGGAGGATCCCTTAATTTTCAGGAACCTGGAAGCCACCTGAACAAGAAAGATACCTGAAAAAAAAAAATTCAACTGGGAGACACAATCCTTTCCTTAAGCCAGCTAGAATAATTAGCTGTTCTGGTTTAGCTGAGACTCAGGAGTTTCCTGGGATGCAGGCTTTTCAGTGTGACACCTGTGGGCAAATTGTTGAAGATAACTAGAAATACGAGGGCAATGTAACAGAAAATTCTCTGGCAAGTAGGGGAAGATATAGACATGGGCTCCAGAGGTCTCTGCCAACAGAATTGCTGGTTGTTTGAGGGAAGTGCTGTGAGAGACTGTAAAGGCTAGTGGGAGGTTGGGTCCACTTAAATGCACTGTTTAATTTTTTTTTTTTTCAATTAAAGTCTAAAAGCCAGGCTTTAAACCTAAAGTGCTGGAGGCTATTAGCCACCTCAGGCAAGGCAGTTAGGCACAGGTGTACCAGGCTGCCAAATTACAATGAGTACACATCCCAGGTTCAGAATATCTGAACCACTGGGCTCTACTTGATGCTAAAAATGACTCATTTTGAAACCAATCAAAGAAAATGCCACTTTACACAGTGAGAAACAGGCATTGGGAACATACTGTCCCTTTGGAAGAGTCCCTGTGGCATAAGCAATATGAACCAAGTTCCAGGGGTTATCTTCAGAGACAGAAGCCCCCAAGGGATGAAGCCATCAGTCAGTCTGAGTGGTCGCTATGGGTATTTCAGCCGTCATCACAAGAAATCATTGGGAAGATCTTGCCATTGTGCCAAACCCCTATTAACCTCAATAGGGAAGACACCAGGTTCAAGAGGCCGAAGAAGAGACCCAGAGCTAGCAAACAAGACATAGGATTTTATTAAGGGCTTACATACAGAGGAGGGAGTCCAGTGGTGGTGAGCTGGACAGAAGAACCGCCTTATATGCAGAGACTGTCCAGAGGTGTCAGACTGTGCAACATATCCACCTTATGGATGATCCAGTGGGGGAGGGCTAGACAACACATCTGCCTTATGTATGGCCCAGTGGTGGCAGGCTGGACAACATATCTGCCTTATATACGGTCCAGTGGTTGTGGGCTGTACAATGTAACCGCAGCCCAGAGACAGCGGGCTGGGCAGGAAAAGTGCAACTACACAAACAGCATGCAGTTGATACAGTACTTTCCCTTAACACCCTCCCCTTCACGAGTTGCACCTGGCAACCTTCATTTAACACAAAACTCAGGGCCTCAGTGCCCTCGACAGCCCATGTTCCATGGGATGGGATGGAACCAGAGGGGCACAGGGGCTCAGATGTTTCTCATAGACAAGAAACGAATCTCCAGGCTGCCTACATCCACAGGCCCGGAACACAAACACAGATGTGCATACACCATACAGGGTCATTCTAAGGGTATGCTTAAGCTATTCCTATTAGGTATATTTATCCAACACTTGCAATGTGCTACACTGAGATTTAAACATAAAACTCCAAATATCCAGGAGATGGGGAGCTATGTCAGTATCGAACCTGAGACAAGGCTGGGACAATTCAGTAGACTGTAAGCCCCAGAGGTGGTCATGGTATTATGGGACCTGGCAACAAAGTTGATACATACTTGAGAGTGGACAAACAGAGAATTAAGAAGGAGGAGGTGATTGTCTTGTCCGGTCCCAGTCATACAAACAGTGACTTCAGGCCTTGGCATGATATATTTAGAGGGATATTGACAAACTGGAGCACTAGCTGAGGATGAAGTTTGGACAGTGAGAGACGCGAGCACTGGGAACATCCAGAGGAGAAGAAGGATAGCCCACGAGAGCCCACTCACTATGTACTGACACGTGATGGGCTGTCTTGTGAAAGATGAATTAGATGCATTTGGAGAGGCCCCAGCGGGGAAAGCCAGGATGGATGAGTGGAATTCCAGGGAGACAGATTTTGATTTGATGAAAGGGAGACATTCGTGGCAGTTAGAGCTGAGCTCTCCAACTATGGATCTGGCTGCCTTGAATGCAGTGCCTCCAAAAGGTATTCAACAGAGAAAAACAAAGGGCCCTCACTCCTCTGCCCGTGCACATACAAATGTGATTCCTACTTTATTTTCATCAGTGCACTTGCCATTTGCATTGTCTTGTTTGTTTCTATTTCCTTATTGATTGACTTTCTTCCACTAGAATGTAAATCCCATGAGAACAAGGACCTTATCAGGCTTATTTGCTGCTGTGTTCCAAGAACCTAGTGTGGGACCTGGCATATGGTAGGTGGTCAATGAACACTGGATGAGAAACAGAAGGCTAAGGAAGGGACTCCATCACCATTTGAAAGGTAGGTTTAGAAATGTCTTTTGAGGCAAGAAAAAAATATCTTTCTTTAATAAAATTCTACATGGGACCCCAATATACAAAATCAATTAATGTGGCACTTTAATAGTGCACAGTAATATCATAAGCCCCACTGTTAAACATTTATTTTACATATAGTAATAAATGTAAAGTAAGTGTAAGAAGAGTCACTGAGAATAAGATTGTTTTGATAAACATGACAAAACTTTTGAAATCAAGGCTACTAGAAGACTTAGAATGCAATTTATTCCTCTATTTTATTGTGCTTGCAGAAGACTGGGAAAACCCTGATTCATGCAGAGAAGTAGTTGCAAATGTTATCAGTCTGCAATAGCTCATCTGGCAGTCTCAGGATAATTCTTCAATTAAACTGATGCAGGAGCTTGAAAGGAGAGTAGTTGGAAAATTGAGCGTGGAAGCTGAATCTCTCATAGTTTTAACAGCAGGTTGTGCTTCTTATCATGCATTCAAAAGTCAGGCAAGAAGAGGCAAAGCTTACCATGAATGCCAATGCTATTTTGATGTGTGACATTATCATGACTCTGATGAGTTACACATTTGGTTGTAATTGTACAAGTAACCATTAAGCCTTGGGAGTCAAGCACATTCTCCTTGCCTAACTCTTAATTGAACATGAGGCTGTGTCTCTGTGTTGTGCAACTGTGTAATTCTCCAGATATAGAGGTGCTCAGGTATCAATTTATCATTTAAAAAATCCAGCGCAAAGATGCAACCTTCATAACTAATAACTCATTTTCAATAAGTTCTGATATATATGTACAACTTTATTGGGAGAAGTGTTTTGAGAACTACACAAAAGTGTTCTGGTAATACACGTTAGTGTATTGGTGGCTAAAATTCAGTATATGGCATATTTAAGTTGCATATTGTTCTTTGAAATGAATTTCACTAGTTAAAATATATTAAAATAAAATTATAATTACAAATTCTTGTAGGATGACTGTGGTACTTAAATATTACTAGAAAAAGTCCAAATTAAGGGTTCCTTGTGAACCTGAGATTCTCCAACTCTGGATAGGATGGAGTTATAACCTTCAAGGCATGTGAGCAGGACCACGCAGATCACAGCAAGGAGGGCAGAGTAAGGTGGTCCTAATTATGCACTTTTCCATAAGATTGACTGTTGCAGGCATCCAAGTAAAGAAGGACCATGACCCCCAGACTCTGTCCCCGTGCTGCTGTCATGGCAAAGTTCTTCTGCCATATTGGGGAGGGCAGATGAGCATATGAATACAGAGTCAGTAGCCATCTGGGAATGGAGAGTAACCAGTCCTCAAAACTTTATTTCACAGAGATGGTGGTGACTTGCATTTCTGTAAGCCAGCAAAGGAAGAAATAAACTTACTCACCCTATTTAAAGAATAATCCAGCTGACAGATATAAAGTGTCAACCTGTTTTTTAACTCTATTAGTGATTGCAAATATCACATTATATTTGCTACCAATATTTATTGAATACCTATGTGCTAAATATTCTCGTAATATATTTACATAAATTATTTTATTTTTTCTAGCAATCCTGGAATTTCCATTTTTGAGTATTCCCATTTTACAGTTGGGAAAACTGAGGCACACAGATGTTAAGTAATGTGGCTAAAGCCATGTAGCCAATGTACAGTAAGACCATGATTCAGACTCCCATACTTTGGCTCCGAAGCCCACATTTTTAATCACATTGAAAATATAAACAGATTATGGGGGAAGCTAGGTTCAGGAGCTGAAGTGTTCAGTCATAAAGTACATAGGGTTTTAGAAAAAAATTCCAGAGTTACAGAATTCTCTAAAATTTGATAAAGTTCTGCAAGTCGAGGAAGTGCTATCCTATTGATACCTAATTCTATTATTTGATTGATATCCGGTTATATGGATTGGTTTTTAATTTTCATATTAGCCTGTAGCAAGACCTTTTTCCCTCTCACGGAAATGTACCTCCAAGTTTATCATGTATACCAAGGGAAAATAGATTAACTCTCCACCATTTTGTTTTACAAGAGTAAAACATTAACTTCTGGTAAGTTAATGTTACCAGAATGCTGTATATCAGTGAGTGAAGGATGCAGCATTGAACTTTCAGGTATGCAGTGGGTGGTACAGAGATCAGCCTTGAATGAATGAGGTAATATGGTATCGTGGGAAGAATATACATTTAGCAGGCAGAGAGTGGCCCTGCCACTAAATGGTTGTATGGCTTTAGGCTGTTTCTTGAACCTCTCTTAGTTTTCCAAGTTGAGAAAGGGTGATAATGTAGCATCATAGTCCTGCTGAGATGATGGGAGGATCACATTTTGCATACCTGCCAGATAAAGGCATCTTACCTGTTAGAACTCTTTATCCCCACCCTCATCTTTCTCATGCAATTTATGCACATGATTAGAATGACCTCATATATCCAGCATATAAAATAAAAGCAAGTGAGTATCTTATCATATGTTGTGACAAGGGATTGGAAATTCCAAGGTGTTTATAAATACCTGGAAAAAAAAAAGCTTGTAAGGATGAGGCCACACCATTTCAGAGCCCCTATTGCCTCCAACCTTGTCAAAACTGCTATCAGCATTTAGCTGTTTAGCCAAATGGACCTTTTCTTCAAAGTGGACTTCCTCATATGACTTTTGAATTGGCAAGGAGATTTTGAAAAATTCACGCAAAGATCTACCACATAATAGTTTTCTGAATTGCAGAATTTTGTCTAAGATTATAAAGGCCAGAAACATCCAAAGGGAGGAGACACTGGGCATAAACAAAATGAAATAGGGGGCAATTGAAAGAGGATTTAAATGCTTCCAGGTCAAGGCCCAGTGTGAACAGGCTTTCCGGACAAGCTTTGGCTTGGGAACCCTTCTCCTGGGCCAGATAGGGAGCAGGTTCTTGGAGCCAGCTCCTCCCAGATTGTACCTGTGAGAGAAAACTCAGCCAACAATAAACAACGGCCAAGGGTCCACTGCTTGTTCTTGGCTGGAATGCACGTCCCAGTCTCTATCAATGGCCAATAGCCACCTGCTTCACCTGCCCAGTTCTGCTGGGTTTGACATGCTGAGTTATTTCCCGCTCTCAAGTTGGCCTCACTAATAGCTCTGATTGCCAAGCCCTTTGAGATTGGTCTTGTTCTGTTGAATCTGATGTGCAGAGTGGGATGGGGGAGGATGCATGAGCTAGTTCTAAATTAAGCAGGTAAATTAAAGATGTGTATGATGCCACCCCACCAAAATGACTACTATTCAGTCAGCTTAACTGGCGTTTCCAATCTGACTCCTTTCAAAGTGGGATGTTTGCTGTTAAACACACATGCACACCCACCCACACACAACAACACTGTCTACTTCCTTCACAGCTTATACCTGTGAGTAGCTAGGATTCCTAGTGATAACTTTTTAGGTCTATAGTCTCCTTCCTGGGATGTGATTCTACAAGGCAGAGCTCAGAGGACCAGGAAAGAACAAACTCATTAGTGTCAACTCCTCTCTGGAAAATTTTGTCTCAGCTCCTCAGGCCCTCAGCAAGTTCTTATTCCCACCAGGAAAACTCTCCTACCGGCAACAGGAGGAATCCCCAGTTCCAGCGAGGAACATCCAAACTCAGGCACCTGAAGGATTTGGAAATAGCTCAAATGACCTCTTTGCATCTTCTCTGGAAAACAGAGACCTCTGGGAGGCAGCTAGTAGGGCAGAAAGAGGAGCCTCAAATGAGAAAGTTTCTAGTAGCTTCAGGCTCTACCATTGCCATGCGTTTTGGGAAAAACCCACTTTTTTCCTTGAGCCTTAGTTTTCTCTTCTGTCAAATGGGGAGAGTAACACCCTGCCTTATCCACCTCACCCAGCCCTTTATCCAACCCTCTGCCACAAGGTTACCATCCAGTAAGAGTCAATCCTGGGGCAACAGGTCTTGCAGGTACTCCCTATCAACATTTTCTCCTCATATGACCTGACACTCTGTTTCCTGTCCTGTTTCTGCAATTCCCAGCAACTAATCCACAGGCTCTCTTCCTACTCATGGCTAGGCACACATAAACCTTTGGAATAAGACTGACCCTGCTCTTTGGGTCCAGTCACTCTTCTCCTACATTGTAGACAGGATACTGCTGTGCTCTCAACTTGCAATAGTATATTGGACACAGCTTACTCTCCCTGCTAATTTAACAACCAGCATTCCTTAAGAGTCTTCTGCATGCCAGGGTGCAAAGAATTGAATGAGAGCATGCCTGTTATCAAAGATAGTCTAGAGGAAGAGGCAGATGAGCAAATGACAAGGCCCAGTGGTGCACAGTAGCAGAGCAGAAAGCACAGACCAATGGGAGCCCAGTGGTGGCGAGCCTGGGAAGGCTTCAAAGAGGAAAAAAAGAAGATCAGGTGTTAGGCAGGCAAAGGGCAACAATAGGGGCGGAGAGTGCAGAAAGCATTCTGGGCAGGAGATGCAAATGCAAATATATGAGGACAAACAGAGGAACTCACTCCAGGCACTTTGGGAGGTGCAAACATTGTCTCTACTTGACAGAAGACAGCCATGAGCTGGGAGAGGCGAAGAGATTTGTCTGGGGCCTCCCAGCCAGTAGACTGCACAGAGCAGGTTAAAACATGTATCTGCTGACTTCAGAGCCTGAGCTCTTTGCCTTTCCAAGTAGAAGGTGGTCAAGGCAACTAGAAAGGCAGCCCTAGATCAAAGCAGAAGGCACTGCAGGCTTTGCCAGAAATCCCATTCTACTGGAGCTAACATGTGCCCCAGAAGCAGCCACGTTTACATTTCATCCTTGCCAATAATGAATGTACCAACTAAGGGGCAGGCAACCTAGGTTACCCAGTGGGGCTTCCTTTTCTTCTTCTTACATTCTCAACCTCTTAGGTCATATACCTCTTCCTCCTCTGCTCTCTTGAAAGTGAGCCACTGCTTGGGAGGGATAATGGTGTTGCTCCTGCCCCCTTGTGAATGCTGGGTGTTGTAGCCGAAAAGCAACAGAGGACAGGCACTGAGCTGCTGGTGCCCTCCCTGCTTCAAAACGGCCAAGCTTTAGGCTTTAGGGCTCTTAGGGACTCATACTAATCTTTTTATCTAGATATTTATACAACATTCTGCAGAATTGACTTGTCTCGTGATTTTGCAAAAGAGCAAAAATAACAATGTCAGCATTTCAGGTACACAGTAATCCCTAATTCCCTGTTCCCCAAGGCATTCCAGGCAGTAGCTGATGATACAGATGAAGGAATGGAGCAGTGCCTGGAAGGCAGGCAGGCTTCAATCGAGATGCTGATGACGTTATTGGACAAGGCCTTCAACTCTCTGGGGTTCTGCCAGGCAAATAGGAAAATATGGGAAGGGGAGGCAAGGATAAAAGTAGTATTTGTTAAATACATTATATGCACATTATCTGTTTTATCCTCACAACACATAAATGTTGTTCTGATTCTGCAGCTAAGAAAAAGAAGGCTCCGAGAGGTGCTAATTCCTTTGTTAAAGTAACACACCTAGGAAGAGGCAGATCCTGCCTACTGGCTGATTTCTGTACTATTTCTGCACTTGTGTTTCAGAAAATTGGCCTAATTTTTACAACTAGTTTGTGCTAAAATCCAAAGTAGAACTTGGATCCTCCATCCTTCTGTACCAGTGAATAAATGTGCTCATTAATTAGTGCACTCATTTGCAAACATATCTAGTGCTTACTATGGGTGAGATCCTGTGCTGGGTCCCTGCCTGCTGGGAGCTTCTTGGGAAGAACTGGGATCTTGGAAGCAGAGGGGCCATGGGAACCCAGGGAAAGAGCAAGTACGAAGGACTTGATGTTGACTACTAGCAGACCCTGCCTGGAGACTAGTGCAATCTACTGCAGAGTCTTAACTGAGCCACACCAGGGCCCTAAGAGGTACTTTTATTTCCATGCTGTAGCTGAGGAGACTGAGGAATGAGGGATGCTGTTTACACAAGGTCCCATGGTTAGCAAGTGACCAAACCATGGTTAGTAAGTGACTACTCAAGGTCCCATGGTTAATAAGTGACCAAATTGAGATCCAAGCCTAGATTCTTCTGACACCCAAGTCTGTTCTCTTAAAAACCATGCTCTTTGCCTTCCAGAGTCAGGGATGGCTGGGAGTCACCATGGAGGTGATTATGGAAGCCTTACCCAGGAAGTGAGCCTCGCCAGGGAGGAAGCCTTTCCTAGGAGTCTGGAAGGGTGATTAAGAATTAACCAAGTGAAGAAAGAGGGAACTGCAAATATTCTGCAAGACTGCATTGGAGAATGGGCAAAAGGGAATAGCACTGTCAAAGTCTGAAGAAGCAAGCAATTCTCAGGCATGGAAAAACTTTTCATGCCATGAAAAGGA
Organism: Cebus imitator; assembly: GCF_001604975.1. Taxonomy (NCBI): domain Eukaryota; kingdom Metazoa; phylum Chordata; class Mammalia; order Primates; family Cebidae; genus Cebus; species Cebus imitator. The sequence goes on from NW_016107455.1 coordinate 4,948,465, forward strand.
GTTTGGACTCCACCTTGAAGGCAATAGGGAGTCAATAAGGGCTTTTTTCAAAGGAGGAAGATGATCAGATTTGTATTTTAGGAAGCTCATTTTTGCTGCAGTGTGGATTGGATTGAGGCAAAGCTGGAGGCAGAGAAATCAGTGAATGCTGTTATAGGCCCAGGCGATTAATTACAAAAAGCAACAACAGTAGGTATGCAAAGTATTTTTTGAATTCTGCTATGTTAAAAGTATGTTGTTTCTTGGGGGAAACACATCCTGAAAGACCTGGTTCTTGCCTCATTGAAGCTTATGTTCTTCCATTATTGTTCTTTTCAGGTGCTCACAAAATCAGGGATTATGGCCCACTGAGGTTTTGGGATCAGTTTGGAGGCCAAGAAGGATTGCGAGGGACCACAGGAGTGATGCATGCCAGCAAATGTACCTATGCCATACCCATTTCCTCCCATTACACTGCACATCCATGAAAACTTCTGTGCAGCAGTCAAAACAAAATGAAGTAAAATAAAGATTGAAATACTATGTCCTGGGCCAAAGTATCTCGTCACCATATCCCCTATTTGCTCTCATTTTCCCAACATTCAGAAAGACAGTTAATGGGTACCATTTTTCTCCATGTTTAGCTCTTCTCGCATAAATTTCCTTAAGCCTCTGGCTGCAATTACCACTTGTCTGCTAGAGCATACCAACCGATGACAAAGGGAGCGAAGAATAGCAAACAGATATTAAAGGGAGAACGTGAAAACAGTTGATCTGCTTGGTTTGACAGCCTGCTGTTGAGTTTTGTTGGAGGAGGGGATTGTTCATGGCATGTTTCCTCTGGGCCGTGGCCTGAGAGCACACGTATAATAGAGTCATATTTTCTGCAGGTAAAATCGTTGCTTGCTACTTCTGATGACAGAATGGAATTTATCAGCTGTTTCAGGTGCTACACATTGAGCCCCAGGCATCCAGAGCTGCCCTTGCCAGATGAGCTGAGTTCCCTGTATAGGTCATTTGGTCACATTATTTCCTGGCATCTGGGGCTTGCAACATCTTGGTGCCATTGCCTGAGTCCAGAAATGCAATCTCAGCAGAATGCCTTGGACTTGGCCGTTGCAGCCCATTAACCTGGGGTAAGGTTGGAAAACTACACCCAGCACCAATCAGAGCCAGAGGTTTGGAGAGCCATGGGCAGGTGGACCTTGGAAAAATCCCTTATGGAAGAGTTGAGAGACTTGGTGCTTAGTTGTGCTGCTATCAAATGACTTGGAACCTAATTTTCCTCATTTCTAAAAGATAGTGATCTCTAAAGGGGTCAGGGAGGGGGAATAAAATAATTTCAAAGTTTTTTTCCAGCTTAAAGACTATAGGCTTTTGGAGGAGCTGCCTCCTGTGGGAAGGAACTAGCAGAACTATGGTCCCCAATTCCCAAGGAGAAGCTTTCTTAGGAGCAGACATCCAGAAGAGGAGGACCCTAGGCAGAGGGTCCCTAGCAGAACTCTCTCCTGCACCCTCCCGTGACCACCCAAGAGGACAGGGTTGATGTATTAAAGACCATGACACTGGGGCAATGATGGAGGGAGAAGCCAACGGGGAGTCAGACTTAACTGACTGACAGAAGTGCAGAAGTGGCAGAGGATGTGTGAGGGAGTGTTCAGTGTGGAAAGGAAGAAATTACTCTTGTCAAACTCAGTACCTGGTTTCAAAAACAAACAACAGCAAAAGAGGAAAGGTCTTTCCCATTAATCCTTGCTTCTGCTTATTCTAGAAGATGCAGACAAGGCTTTGTTTAAAGATCTGAATTAGGGTTCTCAACCTCAGCACTCTTGATACTTCTTTGTTGTGGGGGGATGCCCTATGCCTTGTAGGATATTTAGCTCATCCGTGGCCTCTACCCACTGGATGCCAGTAGCATCCCCAGTTGTGACAGCCAAAAAATGTTTCTAAGATGTTTCCACCATATGTCAATGTATAAAGGAGCATAATCGCCCACAGTTGGGAAGCACTGCTCTCAATGGACAATGGGTCTTTCAGGGACCTCAGTTTGTTTATCTCCCAAATGGAACAACCCTTGTTCTGTTCAGTTCATACAGTAATTGAAAAGAACAAAACAAACGAGAAGTCTTGTTGCTGTTTTCATGACCAGGGCAAGAGTGCCTGCAACTCCAAGGCTTATAAGAAAGGCAAACAAGAGAAAGCATGAAAGGGACCATTCCATTCAGCCTGTACTCAGTGACTCAGGCCTGCGCTGCTTCACTTGGACCAAATCATCCCAGTTTATCTTCTGGGTGTCAGACAGAGAGGATGCTAGACAGCCAGCAAGCTGTGCAAGCAGAGAGAGGAGCTCAACATCTATCCATCATCAAGTAAGCCTGCTTTTTAATAAGGAGAAAAGGAGAGAGCTCATCTTCCTTCTTGGAGAGCTCATCTTCCTTCTAGGAGAGCAATGAGGCCTTTTGCCAAATCAGTTCACTCCTTCTTGAATCTTTTAGAAATGTGAAGCTGTGAAAATCAATGGCACAGGACATTTTCTTTGTGACAGGCACACGTGAGCTAAATATTTGCCATTGGCCCCAGGATCACCTATGCACCCTTTCTGGTGAAGATCAGAGGCTGTTGACCACCTACTTCAGGTCCTCTCTGTGGGGCAAGATGGCAGGAGAAAGTTGGTGCCCCTGAGCACCAATTACGTGAAGGCACTATGTTGCATTTTACATGTGTAAAAGATTTTACATGATCTTAATCCACATGTAAGTCCCATCTGCACTTAATAATTTTGAACTTACAGCCTAGGAACTGAAATATGACAAAGTTAAGTGAGTTTTGTGAGGAGTTAAGGAGTCAGCATTTGATCTGAGAACTGCCTGACTGCAAAGCCATCTTCCTTTCCCTGTTCCTTGCCACAGTCTGATAAGGACACTATTTATCCAAGGAAGAGAAACAATTTCCCCAAGTTCACACAGATCTTCAATGGATACTCAAAGGGGCTCACATTACAAAGAAAACTGTCTTTCCCATTGGCTCAGGCAAGGTTCTGAGAACTTGGAGAGGGCCCGTGAGCAAGATGGTTAAATAAATGGGCTGCCACCTACATGATGCCATTCTGTGGGGATACTTTTTACTCCAGAATACAGTACCAACATGAGCACTGCCTAAGAGCTCCCCTCCCTATTGCCATCCCTGATAGAGGAGTCCAAAAGCCTTTTTCCCCATCACAGACAGTTAAAAGCTATGAGCCTTTCCTTACAGCCATGTACAGTCTCACCCACACAAGGGAGTTGTGTACAATTTTGGAGACGTTCTGTGACCCCAACTTAAAACACTTCTCCCACACACAAAATTAACACTTCAGTTACCAGGTGACGATTGAGCAGAGATTTTTTTTACATCCCAGAGCAGGACTTGGACTTTGTTAGATACCCTGGAATGCATCCACATCCTAAGGAGGGAGAGGGGAAGTGGGGATGGTGGTAGAGGTCCTCTGTGTAGACATTCCTTTTAGCAAAGAGAGCAAAGAGTCCCAGCCATGGGGTAGAAACTCCTGGGAGAAAGGGCTTACCTGGCCTGGGGCAGGGGATTTGACTTGGAGTGAACAGCAATTATGTGCCAGGCACAGTGCTAGGCACACATGCATTGATTCATTTTTGGTTGGCTTGGAGACAATAGGGCCAAAGGGGTTCACAAAGAAAATGTGTGCAAGAAATCTATATCTCCATCTGTAAAGTGAGAATGTGACATGGACTATCCCTAAGGGACAATCCCAGGTCTGTAAGGACAATCTATAAGGGTCATCAAGATCCTGTAAGAGTCAGGGGTGGCCCATTAATGACAGCAGTGATCTTCTGTAGTTTCCCCTGAGGCAAAGTGCAGGTTCAAATGCATTTAAAAGCATCAGTAAAGATCAAGGTGGGAGGATAGGAAGAAATCTCTGGCTAAGTTCTCCAAGGGCAGAACTCACCTGCATTTGTATCCTGAGGGTCCAGCACCAAGCTTGGTCTAGAGTGGATGTACACTAAATGCTGATTTGATAAAGAGGGCACATGTGGAGATAAGCATACTAGGCACCAAGAGACTCAGATTCTGATTCTGGCTGCACCACCAGGTAGATGCTTGACCTTGACACTTTAAGTTCCCTAGACCTCAGTTCTTCAGCCCTCTCAGGTCTCTACTTTATGTTTCCATGAGTTTATCTCAAAACAGTTGAAACATTTGCACATCAAAGTTAAAAGTCTAAGAGCTATGATTTGACAGCCATTCTGGTTACAAGGAAATGAACTCAACAAAAGTCTATTCTGGTGCAATACATCTTCTAATTGTACATTGTCCGCCCCAGTAAATGTCTATTGTTTGGGAAATGGGGTGAGGAGGAGGCACATTTCTTTGCCAGTTAATGGCCTAGCACTGACTCCAGCCGAATTTTGGAGGTAGAAGAGTGAGTCTGTGTGCTTCTGCACTGTAGGCACACATGCATGCCAGCATGGTGGGGGTGGCATGTCTCCTTATAAGCAGATGTTGTGCAGACAGTATGCATGTGTACTGGTCATGTGTGCAGACCCTCAAGGTAAACATGTGTGGCATTTGCTGGATGTGCATGTGTTTTCTTTGTATATCCATGTATGTGTATATCTATGTGCATGTTTATGTATGTGAGCACACTGTGAAGCAATCTTCCTGTGCAGTGAAAATACATATTTAGTGCATGTGGACATATGTGATGAATGTGCTTGCTTGGGACATGTGCATATTTCCATGTCTTTGTTCTGGCTATATTAAGGTCTGATGACAATGCCCAAGGATTCCCTCAAAGTAGGGAACTCTGGGTCGGGGAAGCAGCTTCTCTACAGGAGCAAGAGCTGCAGAAAGAGCAGAGCTGTTGCACATGTGTCTAAGATGTGCCAACCTGCACATATGGCGGGGGTGGCCCCTGTGGATTGCCCTAATGATGTGTGTGCACAGCTGAGTCAGCTGGGGCTGAGATCTGGGACCTCTGTCACACAAGTTGCCAGCTCCCACTTGTCATCTGCCCTGGGATGAACTTTCCTTATGAAACTGTCCTTCCCTGTGCCTGGTGTGTGTTAGCTTGTGGTTATTAGGTTCAAAAAGACATGTGCTGTTGTCAGGGCTGAGGGGAGGCTGTTTCCCTAGTTTCCTCTAGTTGCCAGGCATGAATAGAAGTAGGCAGGACCTCTGACCTAGGCTCCTGCTGGGGGCACAATTGAGTTAGGAAACTAGACAGGCAGAGAGTGTTTCTCTTCTGAGATGGGAGCAGGGGATAGAAGGGCAGGCAGGCAGCAGAAGGTCTGGCCAAAGGAGAGGCCTTTAGAGGTTACCAATTGTGCAGGCCAAGTTGCTGGGGGAAGGTGGATGAACTGACACATGCAGGGAGATGATGGAAAGCTGTGAGTTGCTCCTGCAGAAGTGACCATAATTGGATCTGTGCTGCAGCAGGAAAGAGCTGAAGCTAGCCAACCCCAGGGTGGAGACACTGCTGTGTCCCCCAACTGGCTGCATGACTTGGAGTCAGTTGTTTTTCCTCCCTAGGCTTTAGAGCTCCTTTCAGGAAAATCCCACTTGTAGTGAGATGGCCTGACAGTCTGTGATTTGAAGCAGTGCCTCATGGTGGGGAAAGCATGGGCTTTGGTCACACAGAGTTAGATGTGATTCTTGGTTCTGCTACTGAATAGCAGTGTGATTCCAGACAGGTGTCTTTGCTTTCCCCAATGCCCATGTAAATTCCGGGATAGTAATATTATAAACCCCATATGGTTGTTTTTAGAATGAAATAAATTCATTCTGCTAAATGGCTATAGTTTTACACAGTTATAAGGATAATCCTTTGGTGGAGAAATCCCTAGATGCATTATGCACTGGCAACCTCTAAATAGATGGAGTGAAAAATCCCATGTGTATCTACCTAGGGGCTTGACTGGACTGAGATGATGATGATGATGATGGGAATGATGATGGTGATGATAATGATGATGGGGCAGGCTGAAGGTGGTGCTGTGTGCCTCCTGATGCATTCTCAGGATTGTGCCCCTTTTCTGTGGCCTGACCTAAGGGACGAGATGAAAGATTGGGATGAAGTCAGGATCCCTGCATCTCTTGGACACACCCCAGAATGGCCAACTCTACCAACTCCTCATGAGACAGGAGGAGCTAAGATGTGGCTCACATGATGATTGATTCATTTTATACAATTGCACCCAATAGTTGTTGATACCGGTGGTATGCCTGGATATTAAGAAATTAAAAAATGATAAGGTCCTCGCCCCTGAGAAGCTCACAATTTAAAAGGTAAAAAGAAGGGGAGCAAGGAAGAAGGGGGAGAGAGAAAGGGAGGGAGAAAAAAGAAGATAGAAAAAGTAAGCAATGAACTATGTGCATTACATTATGATATGCCAATATAAGGGTGTACACAAGACACTGTACACAGCAAGGTCAGGAACGGGGACTCTGAAATCAGACTGGCCTCCCATTTATCAGCTGGGTGGTTTGGGGCAAGTTAATTCACTCTCTTAGTTTTGTCATCTGTGCAATGGGAAAAAGCATCAGTATCAGTTTCATGAGGTCATTATGAGACTTTAAAAACATAGAAAGCATTTAGAACAATGCCTGACATAAAGGAAACTTACAGTGTTTGTTGTTACAGTAAAAGTCATATGGTAGCAGCAGTAGTGTTAGTGGTGGTGGTGGTAGCAGTAGTATCAGTAGTAATAGTAGCACTAGTAGTGGTGATGGTGGTAGTAATAGCAGTAGCAGTAGTAGTGGTGGTGCTGGTAGTAATAGCAGTAGCGGTAGTGGTGGTGGTGGTAGTAATAGCAGTAGCAGTAGTGGTTGTGGTGGTAGTAATAGCAGTAGCGGTAGTTGGTGGTGGTGGTAGTAATAGCAGTAGCAGTAGTCGCAGTGGTGGTGGTAGTAATAACAGTAGCAGTAGTGGTGGTGGTGGTAGTAATAGCAGTAGCAGTAG
>NW_016107455.1:4957957-5024234 GCF_001604975.1 Cebus imitator
GTAGCGGTGGTGGTGGTAGTAATAGCAGTAGCAGTAGTGGTGGTGGTGGTAGTAACAGGAGTAGCAGTAGTGGTGGTGGTGGTAGTAATAGCAGTGGCAGTAGCAGCAGTGGTAGTGGTAGTAATAGCGGTAGCAGTAGTAGCTGTGGTGGTGGTAGTAATAGCAGCAGCAGTAGAAGAGGTGGTGGTAGCAGTCATAGTCGTTGTAGTAGCAGTAGCAGCATCATAGCAGTGGTGGTGCTGTTGGCTGTAGTATCCTAACAGAAAGCAGCTCGGAGGAAGCAGGAATTGTTTCTACATGGAGGGTTAGGATAAGCTAGACAGAGAGGGTGTGCTCTCTGAATTGTGCCAGAGGGATGGTGAGTGTGAGTTGGTATGTTGAACAAAGAGGCCAGAGCATCCATTCCTAGCAGAGGTCATAGCACTGACCAAGTCCTAGAGGCCTGAGGGACCACGACAGGTAGTTCAGGTACCTGCAAGCAGTTGTGATGCTTACAGGTGGGGGGTATGGGATGGGGGAGCTAGAAGATAAGGCTGAAAGGGTGGGCAGGGATTGGGTCTGAAGGTCTGCAGGAGACCTACTGAGGAGTGTGGGGTCGTTTTATAGCCATGGAGGAGGCATCCTGGGCTTTATTTGGAGTATGGCACCCCAGGGGACCCTACCTATGGAGGATAGAGCTTGCCTCCAGCACCCAGGAGCTCAGGCATACTGGGGGATTGAGGAGGGTGCATGTTACTTTCTGCCATTCTCAGCTGCTCCTTGGCAGCCCTAAAATTTAAAGGCCTTACCCCAACCCCACTCTCACTCCAGCCAAGCTAACTGTAGTTCCCCATGCCCTCGACTCCTTTCTGCTGACGGTCAAACGGTGCTGTTCCAGACACAGTGTATCCTCACTAGAACTCTCAACCCTGGAGGTCAAAATTCCCTAAGAGCAGAATTAAAAGTTCTGGGTGTAGAAATAGTTCTCAATGTCACATAATAGAATTTACAAAAGGGGAAACTGAGAAGGAGAAGAGCAGGTAAGGGGCAAGGGGAGAGATGATGGGAATCCAGGACCAGAGAGGAGAACATCCCACCCTGTCTTTCCTCTTTCATAGCCTCCACCCCCAATTCAGCCCATAGGCCTCAACACCTGAACCCCTTTCCACTCAGATAAAGGGAAGAGAAGAAGAAAAAACCAAAGCAAGTGAGAAGCCTAGGCTCAGAGGCCTCTGGCACCATTCATGAGACTCAGATGGACCTTTAATGGCAGTAAGTACAAACTGCTATTTTACAGATGCAAATGTCAAAGCTCAGAGAGGGGCGCGAACTGTTTGAGGCACTGAAGTATCATCTTAAGTAAGGAGTAAACAGGCTCAGAGAATTGCCTTAGATCAGTTGGTTAATCCAGGACAGAGCTGCGATTCAAACTGACAATAATCTATCCTCTGTAATATCCAACATATCTTCTTCAGACCTTATATTTTGTAGATGCAGAAACTTCCCTTCACGGAGGAAAAGTAATTCAAAATTCCATAGTAAATCAAGGGAAAAGTTATGAAGTTCTGGGATTCTGATTCCCCTCCCAATACATCACATGGACCAAGAACTGTAATGAGCAGATGCCTGTTCAGAGTGAGCATCTTCCCCAGCAAACCTGTCCAGCTCCTCGAGCTTGCAGCCTGGGTTCTAAGTGGGAGGTCAAGGAGACCTCAGGACACACCTTGAAGTGAGTTCTTCTGGGAGAGCTCTGAGCTCTGGTCCTCCATAGAATTCTCACAGGTAGGTAGAGACCCTCCTCTGTCTCTCCCTAGGGCCATCCTCCTCTCTGGACCAGTCCCTCAGCCCAGCCTCTACCCTGTTTCTGCTTCATCCTTAGGTCACCTACCCAGAGGTAGGCACTGGGCCACAGCCTTTGCATATATTAATTTATGCAACAACCTATGAGGGAGGTAAAACAAACCTCACCCTACAGCCAGAGAAGCACAGTGAGTAGTGCCTGAAATTCCAGCTCCCATGATACCAAAGCCCCCTCTCTATACTCCCCAGCGTGGCTGCCCTGCAGGGTCCCAGCCTGGTGGCTGCAGACAAATGGCTAATGAAGGGCTCTGTGCTGCCAGCCCAGGAGTGATTCCCTCTGTGCTCTCAACTACAGAAATGAATTTTGTTTAGTTCAAAGACCTCATTAACGCAGGGGTTAGCGGGAGCAGCTTCACAGCTGATTCATCTTCAGGAATCAAAGACGCCTGAGTCCCTATGAGCAGCCAGGAGCCGAGTTGCTCAGCAGGGCATCTCTGCTGCTCTCTCTCACCTCCCAGGTACTTCTGATGGCCTGCAACCAGAGCAAAAGTCCTCAGGTGCCTTTCCCAGAGGACCGGATCATGGAAGAGCAGAGCTCTGCACCTGAGACCTTGGGTGCCCTCTGAAAATCTCCAGGGACACCACACATGCATTTATCTCACCCAGATCCTCCCTTCTAAACAGGCTGTTGGAGGTAGTGCAACCACTGAACCATGCCAGACACAAAGAGGCAGGTGCATACTGTGGTTGCAGAGAGACTTAGTCTGTCACTAGCTGCGTTTGTGACCCTCGAGTCCCTATGCAGCCACATGAGTGTATTGACTCAGAAATTCCTCAGCGTCCCCTCCAACTTTGATATTGATATGACCCAGACTGTCCAGGAATGGAAACTGTCATTGGAAGGATAAACTATATTCATTCATGTAATTCGTATCACCGAATACGTGCCACATGTCATTCATGATGCCAAGTGCTAGGGCTGTTTAAGACTGTGTCCATGCACATAAATCTCAATAATTTAAAGCAGCATGAAATAAGAGGCAAATTAGGTATAAAAATAATAGTGTTATGTTATGTGCACTCTACCTCAATACGAGAAGTAATAATAGCAAACAACATGTCCAAGTTCAAGAAGATATGAAGGGGTTTTCCAGGCTAGAAGCTATGGCCTCAATTCCTAGTTCTATAGCATAATAAAATTGATTCCAATATCCAGTGCTTAGTAGGCATTCAACAAAGATTTGTTGAAAGAACCAGGAAAAGAAAGGAGTAAATGAGGGAAAATGGGGAGGGATGAAGGAAGAAATCTCACTAAAGAGAGGCAGGCAATATTACTGTCCATCTGTTACAAGTAAGAAACCCAAGCTCAATCAGAGGCTAAGCAGCTTGTCCATTATCACACTGGGAGCAACTGACAGATCTTATGCATAGAATGAGATCTCTATTGGCTGGGGCTGCAGGAAAGACCTCCCGAAGGCGGAGTGAGTGGAGAAGGTTTTGACTGGAATTCAGCAAAAACGCTGGAGCTGGCAGTAAAAGAGGCCATGGCGACCTGGGTAAGGGATTGGCTTACTTATCTTATTTGGTTATTTTTTTGAGACAGGGTCTGCCACCCAAGCTAGAATTCAGTGGTATGATCACGGCTCACTGCAGCCTTGACCTCCTGGGCTCAAGCTATCCTCCCACCTCAGCCTCCCAAGTAGCTGGGAATACAGCTGCATGTACTACCACACCTAGCTAATTAAAAACAAAATTGTAGAAATGGTGCCTTACTATGTTTCTCAGGCTGGTCTTGAACTTCTGGGCTCAAGCAATCCTTCTGCCTTGGCCTCTCAAAGTGCTGGGATTACAGGCATGAGCCACCACTTCCTGCAGCCTTTTTTATATGCCATATGTTCTCACATAGCATTGGAAGGACTTGGGGACAACAGCTTGGGGTAGTGTCATCTGAATTTTGGCTCTGTCACCTACCAGATGGGTGACTCTGAGGAAGGCTAAGCAATGATTTTCTCATTTTTAACATGGAGATTATGCTGTCTACATTCTAGACTTTTGTAAGAATAAAATGAGATAAGGCAGGCATAGTACCAGGCATAATTCCTGCACAGTAAATGGGAGGCCTTCACCTTCTTCTCTCCAGGTGGAAAGGAAGAGGAAGAGAAGGGCAGGCTGCCCGGAATTCTTAAGATGGGAGTATAAAGTCATCCAAAATAAGCATGGCCTTCCTTCCTGGGTCTGATCCTCTCTCTCTAGTGGCTGAGTCAGTGACATTCATGCAATTGTATTGAAGGGATGAGTATCCCTTTCTCCTAGGACCCAGGTAGCTTACCCAGAAACAGGAATGGAGTACTGGAATTATTTTTATTTATTATTATTATACTTTAAGTTCTGGGGTACATGTGCAGAATGTGCAGATTTGTTACATAGGTATACACATGCCATGGTGGTTTGCTGCATCCATCCGCCTGTCATCTACATTAGGTATTTCTCCTAATGCTATCCCTCCCCAATACCCCCACCCACTGCTATCCCTCCCCTAGTCCCCCACCCCCAAACAGACCCCAGTGTGTGATGCTCCCCTCCCTGTGTCCATGTGTTCTTATTGTTCAGTACCCACTTATGAGTGAGAACATGCAGTGTTTGGTTTTCTGTTCTTGTGTCAGCTTGCTGAAAATGATGGTTTCCAGATGCATCCATGTCCCTGCAAAGGACATGAATTCATCCTTTTTTATGGCTGAATAGTATTCCGTGGCGTATATGTGCCACATTTTCTTTATCCAGTCTATCCTTGATGGGCTTTTGGGTTGGCTCCAAGTCTTTGCTATTGTAAACAGTGCCACAATAAACATACATGTACATGTGTCTTTATAATAGAATATTTTATAATCCTTTGGGTATATACCCAGTAATGGGATAGCTGGGTCAAATGGTATTTCTATTTCTAGATCCTTGAGGAATTGCCACACTGTGTTCCACAATGGTTGAACTAATTTATAATAGGCAATACCATTCAGGACACAGGCATAGGCAAGGACTTCATGACTAAAACACCAAAAGCAATGGCAACAAAAGCCAAAATAGACAAATGGGATTTAATTAAACTTAAGACCTTCTGCACAGCAAAAGAAACTATCATTAGAGTGAACCAGCAACCAACAGAATGGGAAAAATTTTTGCAATCTACCCATCTGACAAAGGGCTAATAACCAGAATCTACAAAGAAGTGCTGGAATTATTAAGAAGCCTGAGTGGAACAAGAACTTTTTTGGTCACTTCTTTCCAATGATGCTTTTTACAACATGGGAGCTGCTTGCTACTAAGAATTCAGACTATAGATTGAGTAATTCCTCAAGTAAAAAAGATTGGCAGATAGGACCAGAATCATATGGCATAAGTAGCTCAGCCTTCCAGGACTTCTCACTATGACTAGGGATTTTATTTAGTTTTGTTTCCATAGCATGAATTTATTATTTCACAGATACATTTTTTGCTGCCATTATGAAGCTCAAAGTTAGAGTCTATCAGTCACATGTGCAGATACATACCTGCCTCGGTAGACACCAGTGACCATTCATTCTGTCAGCAGAAATGATTGAATACCAAATACATCCCACACACTGTGCTAGACTCTGGAGGTACAATGGTGAGCAATTAAGGCATGGTATGTATCCTTAGCAGCTTACAGCCTTGGTCACCAAGGATCTAGCACCCACGCTGTGTACTAACAGTGGGAGTAAAAAATTACAGAGTCCTTTTTGAAAGAATTTAGTGCCTATCTGTCAATATGTATCCAGAGTCTGAAAACTATTATTTTTTAACCACAGTAATTCTTGAAAAGAATATCATCTGAGATATTAAATTGCAGGAAAAACTCCATGTGTAACAGGTGGGTATTTCTTACATTAGTCTCATTAGTAGAATATTGAAAACAATCTTACTATCCAATCATAAAAGGGCATATGCTTTACGGGAAAGCAGGTAGTTATTAAAAGCCAGTACAAAGAATTTCCAATAATGTCGAAAATATTTAAGGTACAATATTAAATGAAAAATGCCCAGTTCAAAATTGTTTATACAGTAATATCACAGCTATTGAATAATGCTTTTTCGCATTTATACGGTACTTTTCAGCTTTCAGAGCAGTTCCAAATACATTCCTTAATTCTGAAATTCATAGCAATCCTTTAACAGAAGCAGACCAAAGGTTATTATTCCCATTCTAAACACAAGGAGACTGAGGCTTGCTGAGGTTTATGCATCTAGCAAGTAAGAATTTCATTTGTGTTAAAAGTACATAGAGTATGAGAGAATTGTTATCGGAGCTTTATGTAATGCATTAAATTCTCTCTATGTGTGACACCAGCTCAGAAACTTTGAGCAGCCTACCTCTTTTCTTCCCATCCTTTCTGCCTGCTGAGAGGAAGGTGAAAAGGCTATCACTGATTGAATTAAAGTCATAATTTTCCACAATTGTCTTGGTTTGCTTTCCACTACTGCCTAACTGTATAGGAAAGTTCTGTGTGTCTTCACCCAAGTACCCCTATGGTCAGACATGAAGTCTTGCTACAATAGATGGAATATTCCTGCACAGAGATCTTCACTGACAATTCCTGCTTACTCAGTTTCAAGCAATGGCAAAAGCAAGTGGGAGCAGGTGGGAGATAGTGGCAAATACAACATGGTATTTAACTCCCTGCGCATCCCAGCGTGTCTCCACCTTTCTGCTCTCTCCTGTATCAGCCAGCCCCTTTAACTCGATGCTTGAGCTGCACCACGATGTTGTCTGCTCTCTGAACAAACGTCACACATCACACCTTTTCACAAGTGCTCAAGGTTTTCCTTCACCTGGTATCCTGTTCCTGTATTCTCTGCCTTGCAAGAGCAAGAGGCCCCATCCTTCAGCATCCAGCTAATGTGTAGCCTCTTTTGTAGCAGAGTCAGACTCTCCATCCTCTGAGTTTTCCAAACATTTTGCAAAACCTTCTTTTAATATTTGTGACACACTGTATTCAGATTTAGTTATATTTCAGGACTGAATGTTTAGGACCAGAGAATATACAGTCCCATTCAGTCCTCACAAAAGCATTGTAGATATAGATTATTTATTTACTTATTTTTTATATTTGCTTTGAATTTATGCCTCTATTTTTCTTTCTGAAATTTTATTTTAATTGACACATAATTGTGTATATTTATAGGGTATTAGGGTATAGAGTGATATTGCAATACATGTTTACTACATGTAATGATCAAAGCAGGGTAATCAGCAAGATACAAGTTTTAAAAATCCTAATGTTACAGATGAGAAAATGGGTACAAATAGATATTCCAGGTCAATGGCGGCAGTATCCATATTTGAACTCATATCTGCTTATGTGTCTTAGCTCTTCCCATTATATCCCACCAGGTCTTCCATGACTGGGCTAGTGAGTGAAGTAGTGAAAGGTATTCCTTGAGTTTCCCCTCCCCATGCACCCATACATGCCTCTTCTGGTGACAAAGGTTTTCACATCTCTAAGAAGACGCCATAGTGGCCAGGCTTCCAGTTCACTGGACAGTCAGGGAATGCAATTTACTAGATGGAGAGGGCAGATGGTCAGTTTCTTGAATGAAAACCAGCAGTTCACCAGGCAGCATGAAGACTGCCCCCAGCTCTCAGAGTAGGGGAGGGACGTTATCTCAGACAACTCATCGCAGATGATGTCATTGCAGCTCTTCCTCTTCCAGTTTAACCCATCCTTCTTGCATCATTCTCCCTAAGCAAAGAGCCCTAGGGTGTTCTTTGTGCAGAAGTGGCACCTCAACAGCCCAGGACTGGTCCCCTGACCTCAGGGGATCCAGTTTAAAGTTAAGTCAATCAGATGATCTGTCTTGAGTATTTATGCTTAGGCAACAGAGCAGTTGGAAGAAGGAAGGACACATAGCTTGCAGCAGTAGCCTGGCCATTCTGGGCCACGTGGCTGAGAAGCCCTGATGAAGAGAAGACTACAGGTGGCTCCTGAAAAGGATGGAATGAGTAGCTCAGCCACAGTTCACATAGATCTCTGGCAGTATTCCCGCTTTTGAATCTATATGATGGATTCAAGCCCTACAATGTGTTGCTTATGGGTGCCTTACTAAGTTTATGTTCCTTGCAATGGAGAAATTCTTAAACTAACACACTGGGAAGCACTGAACAGAAACACTAAGTCTGAAAGTGACATGGCCGGATGTCTTTCAGCAGACTCTGAAAGCATTAAGCAAAACTTGTCTCCCACCTCAGTGGAAACAGACTCAGAATCAACTTTGCAGCCTGCAACAACCCTCTGCTAGGGTCCATTCTCTCATGATTGCTAAAATCATAAAGTACTTGCAAGATAATACGGGTCACTGTCTTTTTAAATTATCCTATAGTCAGGAACTTGTTTCCTGCTCAGTTCTCTGTCAGTCCATCCGGTATTGTGTAAGGAGAAATTCTCAAAATAGTATTAATATGCTTCTGACAATCTCTAAACATTTGCTGATTTTTCTTTTTAACAAAGAAAGAAAAAATCTTGGGCACAGAGCCTTGGCAGACAACAAAATCTAGCTTTAAGTTAATAATATTTTTTATTAAACTCGTTTTTACAGTTACCTTCTTCTTATGGTGAATGATAATATTCTACCATTTATGTGGTGATTTAAAGTTTCCATTGAGACATATTTATGGGAAAATAGAATCAATTTAAAGAAAAATGTTGTATAAATAATAGCATAGGAAACATGCAGATATAGAACAAATCATGAAAGTATGGAAATTACCTAAAATTTGGGAAATGCTAGTTAAGCCTGGCCACCCATTTGGCAGGTGGAACAGGGGCCCTGAAAGGGCAGGTGGCTAAGACAACCCAGCCAGTTCTTCCCACTCTCTCTGGCCACACATATCTCTTTAAGAACTCTTTCTACATTTATTCTGTGACTTCAGGCATTAAAGAAAATGGCTAACCAAGAGTTCTGTTAATGGTAAAGGGGACAGGGGCTGGGAATGAAGGTAAAGGGGACACTGTGTTCTGAATTTCCGAGCAGTAAACAGACACTGTATGCACTGGGTGGAGTCTGCAGGGTGGCAGGTGCATTGGTGGCATCACTGGCTATTCACTGGCCAAGCGGAGCTCAGGGAGAAACTGATTATCAGAAGCTTACAATGCAGAGACACAGTCATGGCCTGCAAAACAGAGTATTAATAAAGATCACAAAGATATACCTAAGAGAGGAAAATGAGCCTTTCTGTCTTTGTAAATAAATCCATGGCTTGCAAACAAAAACATGCCAGGAAAATCAACTGCAAATACACTCCTAGTAAAGGAGACCAGATGTCCCTGGAATCATTTTAATTAAATTGTGAGTCAATTGTAAACCAGAGAGTGGGGGGTTGAGGGGAGTGGAGTTTTGCTTTCTAAGACTGCCAGATGCAAAGTCCAATTTCCAGGATAATATATCCAGGGTGGAGGAGGCTTTCCAACATTTAATTACATATTGCCTAGCAACTGAAGAGATGAACCAGAATGGAGTCAGGGGACGTGGGGTTATCCATTAGGATGTTGATGCCCCAGGTTGCAGGACACACATCAACACCAGGCCATGGTCAATGTGTTGATATGGTTCATCCCCAGAAGCCACGAGATGGTTCCAATTACGTGAATTATAAGCCGCATTGTGTTCCATTTCCCTTGGGCTGGCCAACCCAACAACCTGGCAGAATTAAGACCCTGTTTCCTTCATTTTTCACAAGAGAAGCATCTTTTCTTTCTGCATATAGTTAACAGATGTTGTTAAAAATTCAACAATACAGACATGTATAAGGCAGCAAGTGAAAACTCACCTGCCAAGTACAGCCACTATTAACATCTTGGAGCATATATTTCCAAAATATTCCAGTCATAAGCTAATCTCTGTTGTTCTAACCTAAATGAGATATTACTGTACATATTATTTTATAATCTGCTTTCTTTCCTCTAATTTATGGTGGATGCTCTTTCTAAAAAACTTTTGTTTTTTTATTGAACTATGACAAACATATAGAAAAGTGCACAGACAATGGAACCACCATGGAGAATAATATATAGACTTTTACCAGCTCCCTACCTCCAAGACATACTTTCTAGTAACTCTTCCTAATCACTACTTTCTTCTTTCTTTTCAAAGGTAACTATTCTCCTGATGTCAAATATACATTAATTTTGCCTAATTTTGAACTTCATATATAACAAATCATATGCTATATTTTGTTTTGTGTGATTTCTTTGCTCAACATTTTGTGAAATTCAATCATGCATTTTTATGCGGCCATAGTTCATTTTTATTTTTATAGTATTGCATTGTATGGTTATATAATAATTGATTTATCCATTCCTATGTTGATGAACTTTTAGGTTGTCTACAGTTTTAAGCCATTACAAATAGATATTTTTATGCATTCCTTTTGGTACACTCACAAGACACATCTCTTAGGCATATACCTACGAGTGAAATTGACACTTTTCTAAAATATCTGTACTAATTTATACTCCCAACATCAATTTATAAAGGTGCTCAAATTTGTCCTTTTTAATGTCTATATTACGTCAAATTCATCCTTTTAAATGTCTGAATTATGTTCCATTGTGTGGATATATTCATAGTTTTCCATTTATGAAAATTTTGATTGTTTTCGATCCTACACACATTTTTTTTAAAAAAACAATGCTTCCATAAATATCCTTGTAGATTTATCTCTGAGCACTTAACGTGATTATTCCTTAGGACAAATGTCTAGGAGTAAAATTCTGAGAGTCAAAGAGTATATATATTTAAAAGGTTTATATTTCCAGGTTTCTTAAGTTAATTTTATTCAACTCTCTGATCCTCATCTTTGTGGTTGCTGCCTTGAACACACTCCAAGTACTAACTGTCCCATAAAATGTAGGGCCCAGGACTGATCTCTATAACTCAGGCAGCCTTGAATACATTGAGTAAGGAAGTGGGGTCCAGAGATGCCAAAGACCTACAGATGGAGATCACAATTTGCAAAATCTCCTCTAGGGCTTAAGAAGAAGCCAGTCTCTGAAATGTGCTCCTTGGATTTTGTCTGAACATCTCTATAGCTTAAAGCAGAAGACCCTAGACTTAAAGAAGCTCATTCATTCATTTGGATCCCAATGATTTCTGAATTGTAGTTCCTTGGACACAACAGTCATGTAGGAAGAAAAGAACATGTAATGTGAATGCAGATGTTCAGACACTAATTGAGGGCCATGTGCCAGCTACTGCTGTAGGCATTGATTATCCAACAACGATTGGAATCTGGGAAACAGAGACTTAAGGCTGAGGTTTTGCAATGGAGATACGGCACAATATATGTGTATAGAGGAGGGAACAAATACTTTCAAAAGCGTCAGAAAAAGCTTCATAGAAAAAATTTTATATTTTCTGCTATATTTGGGTCAGGTTGGCTGAAAGTTCCCCAGTTTAAGAGTAGGATATGGATATTATCAATAACTCTTCTTTCCTGATCCTCTCCAATGCACCAGGATCTTCATGGTAATGATTTATTTATCTCCAGAATTTTCACAATAACTGTACATGTTTATTATTCTTCTGTTTCTCAGATGAAGAATGGAAGGCTCAAAGAGAATAAAATGAACTTGCCAAAGTTGCACAGCTAGTCCAGGAAGAGTAAGATTGGAAATCATCTCCATCTGACTCCAAAGACTGGACCCTTTTGGCACCCACAAGACATTTTAACAAAGGGCAAAGCAAAAGCCCAATTAAGGAGGTTATGAGGGTTATCACAGATGCAGGCAAGGGGACACAAGGGAAAGGGTACCTGTCTCCATCAGAGGACTGAGGCTCTACTTGGGAGATTTCTCTCCTTGGGCAAGTGCAGCAGTGTTTTGGAGCCCCATGGAGAAGCCTGGATTCAGCTGCTCTGACAACTGCTTGAGAGCTTCTGCTGTCACAGGTAGAAGACACAGGGGTTCCTTTTCTGGGCTCACCTCTATATCCTTCCCTTATTAAGGCAGAAAGGAAAGTACAAAGAAGAATGTGAATGCCCCAGTCATACCAGAGATCCAGCACCACTGTCACTCTCTGAAAGTTAAGCAGGGACATGGGGTTTAAGGAGCATGATGTCAATGGCTTCTTCCCAAGATGATGCATACAAGTGGCAAAATTTGGACTTAAATTCACATTTCCTGGTCCATAATTTCTATGTGAAAAGGTTCCTCTGCAGTAAACTCATTGAAGCAGTTTGATCTTAGCAAGAGCCAGGAACATTTTTTTTCTCTCCAAGCATTTGAAGTCATAAATTTATATATTAATCAAATCTCAGTTATAATTTATTTATGTACTCAAACACCAGTTATGGCAGGGTCAACAAATGTGTGTGTGTGTGTGTGTGTGTGTGTGTGTGTGTGTGTGTAGAAAGAGATAATAAATATTTCAGGCTTACAAGTCATATAATCACTATAGTAACTATTCAACTCTGGTACTGTGGGATGAAAAAAGCTATAGAAAATATGTAAAAGAATGGGTATGCTTGTGTTCCAATAAAACTTTATTTATAAAAATAAATGACATGAAACAACTACATAGTCATAAGCACAAGAATGAAGTCAGACCCCTACCTCACACCATTTACAAACATTTTAATTCAAAATCGATCATAGATTTAAATGTAAGAGCAAAAAATATGAAATTATTAGAAAAAATATAGGCATAAATCTCTCAGTTCTTGGGTTAGAAAATGATTTGTTAGATATGGCACTACAAGTAGAAAAAACAAAAGAAAAAATAGATTGGACTTCAATAAAATTAAAACTTTTGTGCCCAAAAGACACTATCAAGAAAGAGAAAAGATAATCCACAGAATGGGAGAAAACTTTTGTAAGTCATATATCTAATCAAGGGCTTGTATCCAAAATATATAAGAAACTTTTACAGATCAACAATAAAAAAATTTAAAAATGTACAAAGGAGTAGGGCATGGTGGCTCATACCTGTAATCCTACCACTTTGGGGAAGCTAAGATGGGAGGATCACTTGAGGCCAGGAGTTTAGGACTAGCCTGGAAAACATAGTAAGACCTCATCTCTACTAAAAATAAAGAAACTTAGCCAGGAATGATGGTGGCCTTGTCCCAGCTAACTGGGAGGCTGAGGTTGGAGGATCACCTGAACCTAGGAGTTCAAAGCTGCAGCGAGCTATCATCTCACCACTGCATTCCAGCCTGGGCAACAGAGTGAGACCCTGTCTCAAAAGAGGAAAAAAAAAAGGATATGAATAATCCTCCAAGGAAGATATACAAATGGCCAGTAAGCACATGAAACGACGCTCACTCACTATCATTAGCCATCAGTGAAATGCACATCGAAACCCACAATGAAGATCCAGAATAGCTATAATCTAAAAAGACAAGGAATATTAATTGTTGACAAATATGTGGGGAAATTAGATCCCTTGTACACTGCTGATAAGAGTGTAAAATGGCACAAGTGTTTAGAAAATCAATCTGGCAGTTCCTCAAAACTGACCCAGCAAGTCCACTTTTAGGTACATACTCAAAGAGAAATAAAAACATATGTCTATGTAAAACTTGTACCTGAATGTTCATAGTAACATTATTTATAATACTCAAAAAGTAGAAATAATCTAAATATCTATCTGCTGATGAATGAATAAATTAAATGTGGTGTACCTGCAAAATGAGATATTATTTATTCATAAAAGAGAATGAAGTATATATACATGCTGCAACAGAGATATACTTTGAAATCATTAGCTAAGTAAAAGAACAAAGTTAGAAAAGACCACATATTTTATGATTCCATTTATATAAAATATTGAGATTAGCCAAATCTGTAGAGGCCAAATGCAAATTAAGGGTTGCCTAGGGCTAAGAGTGAGGGATGAGAGAAAACCTGGGAGTGAATGCTAATAAATTCCTTCTTCGGGATAATAAAAATATCCTAAAATTGATTGTGATAATAGTTGCACAACTCTGTTTACACTAGAAGCCACTACACTGTGCACTTTAAATGGATGAATTGTATGTAATGTGAATTGTATCTCAATAAAAGTGTTACACTGAAAGACAAACAAAACACCAGATGGCAGGCTGTATTTGGCCTAACGGCTATAGTTTGCCAATCCCTGATTTACAGGGTGTCAGGTGTAGTACCAGACACAGGAGGCACAGCAGAAGAAATGAAACACATCCCCTGCTCTGATGGAGCATAGTCTAGTGACAGAGACCGTTGCTAAATGCAGAATCATATCTAATTGATACCAAATTAGAAGCTGAAATAGATGCTTCAAATAAGAAATTCAGCTGAGAGAGGAATGGACCGAGTCAAGCAAAGCCTTGTGGGCTGTGATGAGAAATTCTGGGGGTTTTTGTTTAAGCACTTCATCAAAGGCTCTCAGTAGCTACTTTTTGGAGAATGGGTTTGGGAGAGAGAAAGAACAAAAATAGAGAGACCAACAAGAAACAGCCACAGAGATCCTTTGATGAAGTGCTTAAAAAAAAAAAAAAAAAAAAAAAAAAAAAAAAAAAAAAAAAAAAAAAAAAAAAAAAAAAGAACACCCAGAATTCCTCATCACAACCCACAAGGCTTTGCTTGACTTGGTCCATTCCTCTCTTGGCTGACAGGCATTTAGAGGGTAGGACAAAGGGTCATGGTGATGGGTTGAATTTGGAGAGGGTAGGGGAAGAAGAATTCAAGATGCCACCTCAGTTTTCTAGTTTAAGCAGCTGAACAGAGGAAAGTACAATTTTCAAAATATATTTGTTGGGGTGAGTGGGTAGGTATGGGGAGAAAATCTCAGGCCAGAGCCTCTTAGAAATAAGGAAAGAGAGCTGTTCATTCATCAATTTCCATGCATTTGAGGTTCTGAAAAGTCTAAGTGTTGACAACTCTTAGAACAGATCTTCCCCATCTGTGCAACTGCAATAATAATGCCTCATCAGGTTGTTACAAGGGTTAAATTAATTAATATTGGGAAAATGTTTAGAACAATGCCTGGCATATATCGGCTTAATGTAAGTGCTAAACAAAATAGACTCTGGTGGTTGCTTCAGTAGGAAGACAGGAGCTAGAGAGATAAGACCCTTGCCTTGCAAATTGTCCTAAATGCTTTAACCTGTGCCCACCCCACCGCCGGAGATACTGGCATGAGGCTTCAGCCAGTTAGAGTGGGGTTTCCTTTTGTGCAAGATGTGAGATGCCATGATCAAGCGCAGAGTGACTGTCCTCTCCCCTCCCTTCCTTCTGCCTTGAGTATCCAGCTTCAGGCTCTCCCAGAGATACCAGATGCCTTCTAGTTCCTGTGCCCTGGGAGGATGGAGGAGTTCAGAAGCTGGGTGAGGCTGGGGCACTCAGAGAGGGCAAGTATCTCACAGTGGAGGGAGATTCAGACTGCAGCAAGTTAACACCTTGAAGTCATTAAAAGTACTCTGCAAATGGAAACGAATTTGGGCAGCACTTGAAGATATAACACGAATAAATCTGACTGTGGCAAGGCAGCAGAGGCCCTGCCACACCCTTCAGCTTCTCCCCAGCCTCCTTCTCCTTGCTCATCTTGACTTGCTGACTTTCCCAGTTTCCAGGATAGACAATGAATGGAGAAGGTCCTGGTGGGCAGGCAGTGGCTAGGAAGGAAGGAGGGGTGTGTGCGATGCTTTTCTCTGAGCACATGCTCTTGTCTTGCTCGGGATCTGGACAGAGGGCCCTCCCACCATCTCCATTCTAGTCTAAGGGTGTCTTCCCTCAGGGCAGCCTTCTTAGTAAGGCGAGGGATTTTGTGTACTCAGAGGAAGACTTCGTCACCTGAATTATGGGAGGAGGAGGGGTTATGGCTACTGGAAAGAGGGAAGCTGATGAATTATGTATGGCTGGAGGTGATGGTAAACAGTCTCTGTATGATGAGCTGCTGGCAGAAAGGCAGCACTGAGCGCTGAGTCATGGCAAAGGGGGTTATTAGCCTGTCAGCTGTGCACACCTCTGGGTGGGGTGAGGTTTTGGACTGAGTCACACTCTGCAGAGGGGGAGAGAGAGAGAGAGAGAGAGAGAGAGAGAGAGAGAGAGAGAGAGAGAGCTTGGACCTCAGAAGAACAGGGAGGTGGCTCATATTCTTGATGAGCCATGCTCTTCTTGAGATCCCTCCTCTTCTCCCACCTGCAGGCTCCGGCTCCTCCGCCACCCTACCCAAGAGTCACCATCCCAGCTTCTTTGCAAATGACTCACCTGGACCAGCCAGATCTCAGTCAGAAGGGCATGAGGACTTCCCTCCCCTCAGCAGGGAGGGGGTATAAATAGTCTTCTGTTGCCTCCTGTGTTCAAGCTCCTTCTCTAAGCCCAGCCTGAGAATCTTGGAGCTGAGCCCGAAGCAAGGAGTGGGAAAGACAGGCCTTAAGCCACAGAGCATAGAACCACAAAAGCCCAAGACAGAGGGAAGCCAAGACCCTACACACGGCCTGAACCAAGTGTCAGTTTGAGGGGTCAGGCAGGGAGATGCACAAAGAGATGGCGACACCAAGATGGATAGATGGATTGGCTCAATCATTCAGCCAGTATATGGTTTTTTAGTACTATTATGAGCCAGGTATTCCTTCAGATTCTAGTGATACAGAGATTGACAAGAGAGCTGAGATATCTGTTCTCACGGAACTGTTAGAGTAGGCAGATATTAATAGCTAGACCTGAGCAGGAGGGCAAGCCCCTGAGAATACAAAGGTCTGGAAAATCTCACACCCCAGAGATCACCTGAAACCTGCAAGCTAGATATGGGCAGAAAGGAGGGGGAAATGCCTGTGCAGGAAGGAATGCCCCTTAAGACGCCCAGTAATCGCTCACTCTGCAGCTCACCTGTCAGATCGTCACTAGCTACATGCTGATAAGGAGGGGAAGAGGGCAAAGGAGAAATTCCTAAGAGATACAGAGGCACATTAAGTATGGATTTGGCTGCTATACAACCTTCCTGGGGTGGTGGTAATGAGCAATGCAGCCTTAAGGTAGCATTTGTAGCCACTACCTGGCCCACGCATGTGCACCAGCGAATGGTAAAGGAGGGTCCCACAAGCCTGGGGTGGGAACTAGGCAGGGGGAAAGGTGGGGACTGAAGGCAGAAACGGGAAAATTAGACCAAAAAAAGGCAGAGACTTAAGACAGAGACAAGAACTTAAGAAAAAATCTGATGTCATAAAACCCAACACAGAGCTCTTGGGCTGTTTCCGGCCTGATGTCTTTCAGCAGCCCGCTCGGCCGCATCTTGCGGAGCGTACTGTCTCTCTAAATATACTCTTCGCCTCCATATTCCTTCAATAAATTCTCTTTTGGGCTAAATTGTCTCTTGGTCAAAATCTTTCTCCCAAGATGACAAAGATGAGGATTCACCTCCTTCCCAGTAACAGAACAGTATGATGGGGAGACAGACAAATTACCCATAACCCATTAACACACAAACTGATTTCAGACAGTGATAAGTCCTTAGCAGGAACTAGAAGGGGAATGGTGATTGACTGGAGGAAGGCCTGCTGAAGATACAGTGGTCTGGGAAGCCCTCACTGGGTAGGAGACGTTCCCGTTGGTATTTGGTCCTAAGAAACCTGGGGGAGAGCACACTTGAAGGGACTGGGGCAGGATGAGCTCTGCGTTCTTTGAGTGCCAGGAGCGTAGGTATATCTGGAGTGAAGGCTGAGGGGAAGTGGTTGGAGGTGACTTGGAAAGCCAAGAGGGTCCAGGGCATGCAGGGATGGTGCAGGGACTGGAATTTCAGGGCTGTGGGGAGTTGTTGATGATTTCCCATGGAGGGGAGGAAGGCCTGTGAGGACAGGTGTCAGGGAAGAAGTGGGTGGGGATGTTTATCTAAAGCCTGCAGCTAGCCTCAAAGCTTGTAAGAACATCAAAACACTTGAAGACAAAGGGTAAAAAGAACATTTATAAAGCACTGCTGTATGTTCGACATTCACATACACTGTCCTTTTTATTCTCTATAATTCCCATCACAGATAAGATCAGTGATCAATGGTGCTTAGAGAGTTAAATAACATGCCCACTTGGGAGGTGGCAAGATGCATTTATGACCCATGATCTTAGCCACTTTGCCCCACTTGAGAGAACTGCAGGACACAGTTAAGATCTTGTGTTTCAACTGCATATTTTACATGCAAGGATGTGTCACACAGAGAGGCTAGGCTGTGACTATACAGCTGGCTGGTGCTGAGCAGAGTCAGGACAAAGGCCAAGACTTTCCGCTTTGTGGTAGAGATTCCTCTCACTATGCCCTTGGCGCATATCATGGTGTAGAGAAAAAGTCAGAAGGACTTGGGATCATTCTTGAGGCCATCACTTACTACTATGTGACTTTAGGTAGCTTTCTTTACCTCTCTGAGCCTCCAATGCTTATCTGTAAAAATGGGGTAATAATATAAAGTCTTATAAAGAATTGTTGTAAAGATTAAAAAGGGGTAATACCATACGCAAAAGCACTCAATGCAAATTTTCAAAGCTCAGGGAGAGCCAGGATTCAAGCCCATGCCTGTCTAACCTTGGGCATAGTTCATCCCCCCCCCCCAGGTACTATTGATACCACCAGAGAATATAAGAATCCTGCCTGACTGTGGCAGTATCTGGGAGCAGATGTCTCGAGCTCCCCTCTTTGTGAGACAGTAGTCTATGGCACCAAATCCTTTCCGTAGGTCTTGCCTCTGGCACTTAGGAGGAAAGGGCTGAAAAACCTTTGTCTTAGCCAGGCATCTGGGGCTTCCCCTTGGGACCAGGTCTTTCAGGCTGAACCGTGCTTTTAGTCTTTCTCATCTCTAAGACTTCTAGCTAATGGCCTGGAGCCCGGGTTTTAGCCCCATGTCTTCGGGCTTGGCCTCTCCTAGGTTCTAATATTAATCAAACTGCAGTACTCAAGTTCACCCTTTCTCCTAGGATTTGACGGATGTGACCATCTAGTGATGCCCTGATGAAAAGAGAGAATGTTGCCTCTGTCACAGCTAGCTGGGCTCCATCGGCACCCAGAACCCCTTAGATATTATATTATTATATATATTATAGTATTATTATATATATAATTATATATTATAGTATTATTATATATACAATAATTATATATTATAGTATTATTATATATATAATTATATATATTATAGTATTATTATATATATAATTATATTATTATATATATAATTATATACATTATAGTATTATATATATTATAATACTATATTATATAATATATTGTATAACATAATATATTATATTATAATATATATATATTATATATAAATTATATATAATATATATTATATATATAATATAATATAACATATAATAATATATATTATATATAATATATATTATTATATATTATATACTTAGATATTAGTATATTTTACCCTTCTTGGAGCTGATCATAGGATGAAAGGAGTTTAGACCTCTGCTTCAACTAGGGCTGCCAGATAAAATATAGAACATCCACTAAATTTGAATTCTAGATAAACAAGAAATATTTTTAGTATAAGTATGTTCCAAATATTGAATGGGGTATACTTATATCAACAATTATTTGTGATTTATCTGAAATTCAAATTTAACGGAGTGTTCTGTATTTTCATTTGCTAAACCAAGCAACCTTAGTCTGAAGCCAACCATTCTTTCCACCATGTCCTCCTAAACTCGAGCCTCAGTTCTGATAATGGCTTAACCTCATCTGGAACTGGACCTTACACCCAGATCAGAGAGATGTGATTTTGCTCTCCTGTGACTGAGCTGCTAGATGGCAACCCCTTTCTTCATAACCCAAGGATCCTGACTTCCTCTTTCTATTGCTGTCCCACTGGCATCCCCTACCTCCTTTGCTGGCCTCATGCCAATCTCTGCTGGCCAGCACTTTTCAACTTCCCACATCAACTCCCCATAGCACTGATATTCCAATCCTGTTCCACAGTTCTCCAGCACCTTGTTCCACTGCCTGAAGTTGCCTCTGGTGGGAGTCTCCTGCTGCTGATCATCACATGCTTTCTGGGTATCTTGCTCTAACCGTGTGGCTGGCCCATGACCAGGGAGCATACCTATGACTAGTCTTGCCCCACCTTCCCAGCAGTATTGCTGTCCTGATAAAATTAACTGCCCTCCCCCAATTTGTCCAGTGACAAGCTCCAGTGACAAAGTTCCAAGGTAGCTAGTTTTTGAGCTCCAAGAGGGCAGGGATCATGTGTTTGAGCCAATATCTGCTGGAGCTATTGACCAGGAGAGCCAGAGGGAATCCAGGGATGCAGGAATGGTACAGGGATTGGAATGGCAGTGCTATGGGGAGTTGATGACTTCCCATGGAGTGGAAAAAAGTGGATCCAATCACTTAACAGTACCAGTCACATAGTACATGATCAGTTAACATTTGCTGAATGAATGAATATAGAATGGGAATTGAGGCTCTGAGATAATTGGATTCATGGTCATTATTAAGGATGAGCAGAGTTTTGCAGAATATTGCTGGCCAATTTCACCCAGATCACCATCCCAGCGTCCTCTTGTTGCAAGTGCTTTTTGTAACAACACGTTATAAACTATGTAGTTGCTTTGGCAATAGTGACTCAGAGTAAGAGAACTCTCAAAAGGGAGAGACAGCTGAAAGTGAAAACAGAAGGTTTGGGTCACAGTTTAGGCCATTGCCCCTCCCAGGAGAATTCTCCATCATATATGGGATTTTGTGTCGCCTTTACTTAACAGACACTCAGTCCCCAAAGCCCCATTTCAGAGCCTTTGAGGAGCCATGGTCACCTCTGAACTTCTGGGCTAGTCATTTCCTTGCCCGTTTCCTTAGATCTTTTTCCTGACCCCTCCAACCCCCACTTCCATCTGCACACTAAGAAGATGCTTAATATGGCAGAATACTCTTGGCTGTCTCATTTCACTCAAGCCAAAGTGCCTGACCCACAGGAAAATGATTAACTGGATGGATTTTTTTAAAAAAGAATAATCTCCTTGAAAGGGTAAAAGACCTAAGGGTGAGTGGTACAGTCCCAGCTCTTATAATTATATCACTCAGTGGAGGTCTCTGAATTCCGGTAAAGAGCAGTGAAATTTTATTATCACGAAAAAGGAGAAAAATGCTTTAATTAGAAAAAGATTCTCAATTGTGATATTTTAAAAGAAAAAAGCTTCATATCAGGCATATTTAAAATAAAAAAATTAAAATGGGCCTAAACGAGCAGCAGGAGCATGTTATTCAAAGTACACGGGATCAAGATTGAGAGGACTTTGGTTCAAGGTCCTGTGCTGGCACGTACTGGCTGTGTTACCTTTATTTCTTTGCACCTCGGCATGTTCATCTGTAAAATGGGACTAAAGCTATGGCCTTCTCTAACGCCATAGGGACACAGTGAGAATGAAATAAAACAGGAAAGGTAAACTCACTTCACTCCTTGAGAAGTTGTACACAGAGAAGAGGAGTCTTTGTGCCACCCAGATGGAGTTGCCCACCTTGGAAGGTTCTCCAGACCTCGTCACTGTGGGTGACTAGGACACCTGGTCACTTGGTGCATGATGTGGTTATGAAACAAGACTTCGAAGGTCCCTTTGAAACCACAATATCTACACTGAGCAAATGTTTTAAAAATAACTCTAACAGAACAATCTTGAGTCATTTATATTTTTGAGCTCGTTTCCTACTGGTCATTTACGAGGGACCATCACTTGATTGTACTATCTCCATTGATTCTGTCCAACCACTCCATGAGTACAATTGCTATCCTCATTTTATAGATGAGGAAAATGAATCACATAAAAGTTAAGAGGCCTTCCCCTCCCACACAGAGCTCACAGTCCAGCAGTCATCTAACAGAATTTGAACCAAGTCTATTTCTCATGCTCAGATGGATAGAAGGAAGCAGAGCAAGCCCAGGCCAGCCTCACAGGTAGACTGTGGTATCTAAAGGACAGATGGTGTCCATGGGCTTCTACAGAACTGATTATCCATGCACCCAGCTGAGAACTTCAGCTCCCATTGAAACATTCCTGTCACCCAGGAACCCATGCATTACGGATGGTATCTGAGTTTGGTGTGCATTCAGGTTACTTTTGCTTTTCTGAGCCTGATAGCAGAGCTCTCTGTTATTTCTAAGCTCATGAAAGTCCAGGAATGTGTGCTTTGCCACAGCCAACACTGAAGTATCTAAACAATTATGACAGGTAATAGAAAGCTGTTAGTGATGCCAAGGCCATTTCGTCATTATTTTCTCCTCTTTCTTCCTTTCTCCTGGTATGATATGCCGCATCTGCATACTGAATAAAAGTCTGATGCATGAAGGAATGAATGAATGAACAAAACAGCCCCAAATAGGTCAATTGGCTTAGCTCCACACAAGATTGCAGATTTTGCTTCTGGTACCATCCAACCAATTAGCATAAAACTGAACTTGTATGCAGGAAGAATCAGGTGGGGGATCATGTAGTTGTTTAATGGCAATTAGAAGATTAAGTCAGAGCAAGTGGATCAGCAGACTCATCAGATACAGAAAGAGGCCAGACTTTCCCCTTTCCACAGGCTGTCTCTAAGCAGCCCCATCTACTGCCCTGTCTTGAGCCACACCCCCACACAGACGAGCTCCAAATCTGTTTTAGCCCCATAACTTCTCAGCCCCAGATGTGTATGTCAGTTGCCGGCTGTCCATATCCTCACGAACGGCCCACAAGTACCGCAGACCCTATAAGAACAAGACTCAAGGCTTAAGATAACATTCCCTTCTCCCCGCCCCCTCAACCAGCATCTTCTGCATCCCCTGCATTCGTGAAAGGACCTCTATTTCTGGGAAAAAAAAGAACAACGAAAGCAACAACAAAACCAATGTTCACATATATTTAGCACTTATTGTAATCAGTGTACTGTGCACTATCTTGTAACAATTAGATTTCCTTTTTCACGGATGAGAAAATCAAAGCTCAGATAGGTAAAGTAACTTGCCTTCAGTCACATCGTTAGCACCTAAGAGTTGGGATTCAAATTCAGGAAGTCTGGCTCCAGAGCCCAACGTGTAGCCACAAGACTATATTGAAGCCCAGGCACCGTGCTGGCTATTCTTTGTTTGCAAGCACACACCCATGATCATGGCCATTTCCCTGCCTCTCTGTGTCCTGCTCTGGGTGTCAGGAGGCTGACCTCTATGCACCATGCCATCTGGGCTCTCTTGCTCTTTGGCTGAAGATTGGTTGTGGCCAGTGGGGGATTAGAAGGTTGGAAGGCAGGCAGGTCTGGATATTTATTTTCCCCACCCCAACCTGCTCCCTCTCTGCCTCACTCTTACACTAGCAGGAGCTGAATTCTGTGGTGACAACTCCTCCATGGCTCTGGGAACGCCATTTCCCCATATTACCTCTTCAGGCCTACGGATGGTGATAGTCCCCACTGTTGCTCTTTCCTGGGTACTTCTCCATAGTTTTTGGCTCCCTGATCCCTGCTCAGACCTCTGTCAGTAGCCCTTTCCTTCTTTTTATCTGCTAGGATCCTGATGGATTCAGACTCCGAACTTCAGCGTCAGCTAAGATCTCTTCCTCCCAACATGTCCCACATCCCAGCATTATGAAGACCATAATTCTGTCCTTGGAGCATCTCCAGCATTTTGTTCTTCTTCTCTATCCATCGTGCTCCGACTTACACTATTCCCTTAGCTTCCCACTTGGCCTCCCTGCACGCAGGCTCTTATGTCTTCAATGTGTCTGCCACAACAGTCAGGCATCCCCCTCTGCATCTCTACAGCCCCTAAGTTAGATTCACTCTTTGACTTGCCTCTTCAAAACCCTTCAATGGTTCCCTACAGTCCAAAGAATAAAATCAAACTCTGAAGCCTACCATAGGTTTTATTAATTTTTATATTTCTCCCAGGGCCTTTGCCTGCATTCAATAAATGTTGTGTTGAATGAAGAAAGCATTATCATTATTTGGAGAGTTCCAACGAAGTGTAAAGCACAGGGACACGGGACTGCAGTGAGAACATCCTCAAAGATTTTATAATCACAACCAGCTTTGCAGTCCCCAGATGAGCAGCTTCAAAAACCCTTTAAAGCCTCATCTATTTTTGCCCTTGCCCCCTACGTAACAGCTCCATCACCTGCACACACAGTAGAGTTGCAGGCCTCTCTCCTCCCTAACAGGGAGGCAGGTTGTGCATGACTGGGAGCACAGGCTGGAGTCAAACTGCCTATGTCCAGGTCCTGCTCTCCCTGTGTACATAAATAAATAACCAGGCCTCTCAAAGTCTATTCTTTTCTCTGCAAAATAAGGATAACTATAGTACTTACCTCATAGGATTTTTGAGGGGATTAAATGTGTGATACTAATTTACTAAACACAGTACTCAACAAAGTCAGCTCTCAAAAATGTGAGCAGGTGTTAGTTACCACGGCCCTATTATATGGCAGGATTAGTATATTACACATTATTATGTCTATTGTATAAGCTATTTGTTTTTAGCAGTATTTATACATAGGCTTTTAAATTTGAACCTTCCCAGAGTACTGAGATATGTTATTAGCTCTACTTTCCAGAAGAAAAAAATGACATGCAGTGAGTTATGTGTTTTGCTTGAGGTCACATTGTCATAACTGCTAGAGTCAAGACTGGAATATGGGACTTCTGACTCAAAAAATATGCTGTTCTTCTGTGTTCTATGTACTACATTCTATGAACTATTATGTCCAATTAAAAGTCAGCACATTTTTCAAGGCCCAGTTCAAGTGCTCCTTCCTCCATGACCTCTTCCTTAATTCCTCAGGAGGGATTTATCAGTTTTTCTTCTGCATTCTGGAAGCACCCCAATTATAGACCTATTCAGATGAACTGAACTCAGTAGTGTATTATCCTTGGGAATTTACATTTCTGGCTTCTTCACTAAACTGTGATTGCTTTGAGGATTTAACTTTTGTCACATCCATAGGTGCTATCTCAGTGACCATCTCAGTACCTTGCATAAAGTAGACAGCAAGGCAATAAATGTGCAGCAGAATTTATCAGTCAGGGTCAATAAAAACATAAACAGTTATGTTGCAGTAACAAACAATCCCAAAATCTTAGTGACTTTCAAAAAAAAAAAAAAAAAAAGAGAGAGACCTACTTCTCATTCATTCTATCTTCTTCTTGCAAGTTCCATCATCTTTATTTTGGAACCCTGGCTGAAGAAGATAGACAAAGGGAAGATGGCAGAAGGCACAGTAGCCCTTAGGACCTGTGGTTTAAAGTAATATACATGCTTCCATCCACATCTCATTGGCTAAGGTAAGACACACAGCCCTTTCTGATGTCAGGGGACAGGGAACATAACATTCTTCCAGAGAGGAACTCCAATTGTAAAGAAATGGAAATCCGATCAGAAAGAGCAACCGTGAACCTGGAACCTGGCTCCATTTACAAGGGAACCAACAGCTAGTAGTTACTAAGAAGCCTGTGATGAATCAGAAGTATCTTACATGGTCCGACATGCAATCCTCATTCAAACACACACACGCATGCCCATGAGGCTATGGATTATTGTTTTAGTTATACAGGCAAAGAAACAAAGGCTTAAAGAAGTTAAACAAATACATTAAGATAACATAGAAAAATAACAGGAACCAGATCTGACATGGGTCTAAGTCATACTAAACTCACTTTCTCCTAAATTACACTGTCCTCTTAGGTGTTTTTTGTTTGTTTGTTTTTACTGAGTCTCACTCTGTCACCAGGCTAGAGTGCAGTGGTGTGAGCTCACTGCAATCGCCTCATCCTGTGTTCAAGCCATTCTCCTGCTTCAGCCTACCAAGTAGCTGGGACTACAGTCATACACCACCATACCTAGCTAATTTTTGTATTTTTAGTAGAGATGGGGTTTCACCATGTGGACCGGTGACCATTTCAGTGGTCTGAGGCTCTCAGGCTGGTCTCGATCTTTTGACCTTGTGACCTGTCCACCCTGGCCTCCCAAAGTGCTGGGAACAAACATGAATCATGGTACCTGGCCCCTCTTAGGGTTTTGAGGCTTCTAATTAGAATATATCACTCTTTCTACAAATAAAAGGGGGCGGGTACTAAATCCTTAGTACTTGAAGCGTTTCCCTTCAGACAACACGATTGGCATCATGGGCTAGACACATAAGCTCTCAGACTTTACCCCCACCTACTGGATCAAAATCTGCCTTTAAACAGGATCCTCAAGTGATTCGAAGGCATATTCAGAATTGAGAAGCACTGAGGTAGATACCAAAGGCAAAAAAAAGTGCATTTTTCCCCATCAAGACTGGATATGACTGGTGCTTTGGGTTGGAGGGAGGAGAGGTGAGATCTTTAATTGTTCCAGGTGTAAATTTCTAGAAGATCTAAGTGTTGGTGCCTGATGGGATGAAGAGCTCTTGTCAGGAAAAATCACTGGGTCAGCCCTCTCTGGGTCTCTGTTTTGATCACCTGTAGGCTCAGATCCTACCGTGATTCTGAGCTAATCTGGGACATTGCAGGTAGCATTTTTAGCTTTTTAGCGTAGCACCTATCTATCCATACATATATGTAATGGTTGAACAGAAGGTAGTTTAAGAGTACAGAGACAGACCACCTAACCCAGCTCACTGAGGCGGTCAGGGAAGGCTTGCAGAAAGATGTGACGACTGAGATGAATTGTAAAGATAGGGCACAGTGAGAACAAAGGCCCAGCCTGGCAAGTGTGGGGGTGCTACCAGATCATCTGGCTGGAATAAAAAGTCAGAGGCAGCAGCAAGTGGTTCTTGGGCATCATAAGATTCCAGGACTGCCTTTGCTTAAGTGATTAAAGCTGTTCTCTACCTCGTAACCCTAACCCTCCCACCCTGTACCCCAATTTGGCTCCAGGCCTGGGACTCCCAGCAGCAAGGACAAAAGGAATATTAATGACCACAGGGAGCATCAGGAAGGTGACTATCAGAAGGGGGGAGCATTGTCAAAAATGTGATGCTAGGGGGGACCAGGGTGTGGGGAAGCTGCTTTAGAAGAACCCAGGGGCCAGAGGACTGAGTCATCTGTCCACCAGCCTCTTAGTCACAAGTGATAATGTAGGTGCCCCTGGATGAGGAGGCAATTAAAATATAATTAACCTCCCTGAACTGCAGTTCTGAGTGCACATCAGAAAGAGATTTGGAGATCATTAAATATGACGCTGTGAGTGGAAGGGCTACAAGGTAAGGGTAGCAGAGAAAACCCTTTATTTGAGGTCATTGGCTACTTTTGTGGTTCTCTTCCACCATCAGGCCACAGTATAATACAGTAGGAACTGTTGCATGGGGAAAGCAGCGGGACCCAAGAGAATCTCCTCCTCTCGTCAATCCTCCATCCCCAGACCTGACCTTAAGAAGAGATTCAGCAACTGCAAATCACACTGCTGAGTAAAAAATGCTATCTGGGATGGGAGGGGATGGGAGGGGACCCACTCCTGATAGCTGCCTCCTAGGAGCCTGCTCAGTTTATTAAATTAGCAGGTTTTTCTCTTGTGGAGAGGGCACTGGAGAATGAAATGCCAAATGGATCAGTTTCATGGAATTGGAGACTGATAAATTTTCAGAGCTGGAAGGCTCCTTGGAGAGCATCTGGTTCAAACCCCCTCATTTTTCAGATGAAGAACCTGCAGCCCAGAGATAGGAAACGACCTCCCTAAAGTCACGGTTACTACTTGAAACTCAAATCGAAGAGGCATTGAGTGAGGGAAGTGAATTCTCTCCATAATTTATCACTTCTGCATGTTTAGTGTTCTTTATATTAAATTTACTTTTGATAAGGAGTACCTGCAATCTCAGAGGTAATTTACTGTGAAAGATAATTCTTAAGATTTGCCACCATTATTAACATTGACTTGAATTATGTTGCATTTTATATCAGAACATGGGTTTAATTTAGCCCATAGAAAATAATTCTCTCAGTGGAAAAAAAAAAAACTTATTTCCACATTGAGAAAGCAGCTTAGCTTCTCACCAAAATAATACGAACATAAGTTGCAATTCCTTGCCTACGTCTGCCTTTTCAATCAGATGTTCACACCTGTCTTTAAAAATCTTCATTAGCGTCCATTGATGGTTGCCCATCTCGGGACAGATAATCAGCCCTCACTCCAGTGCAGATGCAAAGAGGCAGAAGAATTAGCTAGACTGAACCTGAGTTAACGAATGTCAAGTGCCAGGTGATGGGCTAGACCCTGAGAATACAAAGGTAAGAGCCATTAGGAACAATTCTTCTGGAGCTCATCACCTCACCAGGACTGGCTAGCCTAGTGAGAATCAGAAAAGGCAGATGAAGAAAGGTTATGTTCCAAGATAAGCATGTCCTCCTTCCAGCATTTGCATAGATCTAGACTTATCCAGGGTGAGGCCATGTCCCATGACCCCAGTATGGAGCTCCATTTCTCCCTCTAAAGGTGCACTGTTCAATATGGTAGCCACTAGCCACAGGTGGTGGTTTAAATTCATATCCATTAATTTAGAAAATTAAAATCCATTTTTTAGTCACACTGGCTAATTTTGAGGGCTCAATGGCCACCTGTGGCTAGTGGCTAACCTACTGGACAGTGCAGGGTTAGATCCTTGCTGCCACTATAGACAGTTCTAGTGGACAGCTCTCTATTTGCTGACCCCAGACTTCAATCTGTCAGGCATCATAACACCAACTGGCTCTCATGTTGACTGTATTTTCTTCAAGTGAGACTGGGGTAAACACCCACCTTGCCTGGGTCTTTGCCTTTCCTCAAAAGCCTTTGCATGTCTTCTACTGCAGCTGTATTCTACCCAATAATAGTGGAAATCAACATTCATCACATGCTTGTCTTATGCCACCATGATTCTAAGTGCTTTTAACACAATCGTCCTTTTGATCCTCAAGAAACCCTATGCATACAAAGAGAAGGTGGCAGAGGCCCAGTAAAGGTCTTGCCCATGTTCACCAGTTATGAGTGGGGACCCAGGAGTTGGATTTGGGCATGCTGCTTCAGAGCCCAGGTCTGAACCACCATCCATGCTATGTAGGGTTGACCCCAGTCCTGGCCCTACCCTTTACTGGGTGTTTCCTTTAGGAAAGAGACAAACACTTCAATTATCGGTTAACCCTCTTCTCCAATGGGAGAAGCTGCTTTCACTCTCTGCAAAGGCTTTGTGAGGATCAGGTACAGGGCGGGTGCTTTCTGAACTTTAAAGCCCTGAGTGTCAGAGGCCATTATAAAAACCAAAAATGACTGCAGATACTGTCTTTCAGATCAGCATTCTGTGGGCCAGAGAATCACCTGGAGAGATTGTTAAGCATGCAGAAACTCTGGTCCACCCCAAGCAGTTCAGATTGTGTGAGTCTAGAGCCAGGCATCTTCACGTATAACAAGTGCCTTGGGTGGTCTGAGGCAGGAATCCTTGAGCCCCTTTTTGAAGATTGCCGATTATAGTTTTCCAGTTTTGGTGCCTGATGATCCATTTATATGTGGGCTGGAACCGCAGAGAAACTATTGGCACAGGAGAACCTCTGCTATGCCAGGTAGAGAAGTGGGTGGCTTGTTCTCTTGTTCGGATTCTTCCACGATCCTCAATTTTCAAAGGCAAGTGCCCACCCCACCTTGTGCACAGCTGAATAAGGAATTAGCCCCAGTGGGCAACCTGATGAATCACTTGTTATTCTAGGAAGAGGAGGCTACACTGTTCTTCTTACCACCCAAGTCTTACTGTGAGCTTGCTCAAAAGAAACAGAAGACTGTTTGAAGGACACATAGTCCTTCCAATTTTGTAAGACATTCTCCATCTCATTCTGGTCAGGTCATTCAAAACAGGCAAGCTTAGATAGCATGGTCTGTCTGCTTGTAGAAAGGGGCTTTTACTAAATTATACTTGGGCATGAGGTCATCAGCCTGCTGTAAGAAAATGTGCTATAATGAACCTCTCTTCTGAATGTACTAAAGGAATGCTGTCGAGGATATTACATCATAACATTTTCTCCTTGGCAGAACCAACTCTCAGGTTTCAGGTCCAGGAGAAACTAAGTTTTCTTTGAGCAGTCACTTTAGGTTAATCTCGTAGACGCTGAGGATTGAAAGTTATCACATTTCATTTTTCCCTCTTGTTTTGGCTACTAGGAAGCTCAGAGCCAAATTTACTACCCACCTCTAACAAGATGTTAAGGCATATGACATGCAAACACTAGTCCTACTGCTGGCTTCGTGTTTTTAAAGTGTATTTATTTATTTTAGTGAGGTATGAAGACAACTAAACATTTAAAGAGGAGGGGTGAAAGAGTAGAGGGCTTGCAGTACACATCCCACAGCAAACAAATTACAGCTTCTTTCTTAGGCATTTCTCTACACCCACATCCCTCACTGGAGCTATTTGGGTGGTGGCTTTTTCTGCCCTATTTTTTCTTCACATGGCATCTTTGTCTACCATTTTCCCTTCTGACATTGTCTGAAATTTTGTAATCTGCTTTGTTTATTTTAATGAGCCATGCAGTTTCATGAACCTTTGCTTAGAATAGATATTAATTG
Source organism: Cebus imitator (assembly GCF_001604975.1). Classification (NCBI taxonomy): domain Eukaryota; kingdom Metazoa; phylum Chordata; class Mammalia; order Primates; family Cebidae; genus Cebus; species Cebus imitator. The sequence continues at coordinate 4,988,235 of NW_016107455.1, forward strand.
TTCAGTAGGTGTCTGGAATTGTTCTAGGTGCCAGGACTACAACAGTGAATTAACTTGGCGAGGTTCTTGTTGTAACAGAGTTTATGTTTGTACTCACTGGAGAAATAGACAATGAACAAGAAAAAGAATAAATAATAATGTAATTTCACAGAATGATGAGCTTTGTAAAGGAAACAGAAAATATGATAGCAAGGAATGGGGAAAGAGAAATATTCGGTAAGGTGGGAGAAAAGCCCTCTCCGGGAGGTGGGATTTGAACTGAGATCTGAATGAGGAGGAGACAGACACTCAGAGGTCTGGGAAATGAGGATTCCAGACAGAGCAGATAGCAAGTGCAAAGGCCCTGCTGGAGTGACAGCATGCTGTGTTGGAAGAATTATTTACGCCCACCTGGCAACCTCCTAATCAGCTTTCACATCCTTCTCACCTCTATCTACTTTCTCCTTGAAATAATCCTATCACTCTACACCACTCAAAGAGAAGGACAACCACTTTGTGCCTTCTATACCTGTATAATTTACACTGAATTATACCTGGCAGCTGACGAGAGTGCCTTCCTCACTGGACTATAAGCACCTGGGGTGTCCTTAAGGACAGGAATAGCATTTTCCTTCTTTCTAACACAGTTCATGACACACAGAAAGCACATAGTTTTATTTTTCAAAATAAGTCACAGATAAACTGACAATGCAGGCAGTGCTCACACTGGAGCAATATCTACATGTGTTGGGCTAAGGTACAGTTTTTCCATTTGCAGAGCCCTGAGCTGCCTGTGCTCTGCTTGTGACCTGAATAGATTAGCAGCAGCGAACCGAGGGAGCATAGCCAGCTCCTGTTTGGGAGGAGGGAGCCTGCTGCCTCCTTCGTCTGAAGAGCCCCTTCTGGGAAAGGAATGACTCTTAAGGCAGTATTGGATTTCCCTGCAAGATTTATGACCCAATTTAAAGTTATGGGGCTTTTATTAATTATAATAAACACCAATTTCATTACACTTCAACTTCCAAAGAAATTACATACTATGGAAGGGAAATAAAATGTTAGTTTTGTGCTAATGCCAGGCACACATTAACTGGCTGGGCACCCAGGAGACCAAGTTCCTGTTGGCTTCTCAGCTGGTGCAGAGGAAGGGGCATTTTGGAAGAGGGAGCCTGAGGAAGATATTTCCAGGATTTAAATCCATTTGGCCAAAAACAATGGAAATGAACTGTGTTGCCACATGGGGCTTGCGGGACCACTTGCTTTATGAGGAGTTGTGTTGAGTAATGCACTTTGGGCCCTGAGCCCAGAGTTCTAGATCTCTCTGGCTTGCTGTGGGATCTTAAATGAGTTACTTCCCCTCTCTGTGTCTTGATTTTCTCAACTTAAAGACTTAACATAGGTCAGATACGGCAAATAGATTTAATCTTTTGTGCAAATTCCAATTTATAGGAGGTAGTCACCTACAAGCCTATTTTGAGAAGGTTTCTGAAGTTTCATCCAGGATTCTGGAAAAGAGCAGTATGATGAATTAGCAGTAAGCTGGGGACACAAATTAGTGGGGTGGAGGACATGGGCTGGGTATTCACCATCCCAGCGCTTGAAGATCTCAAAGGTCCGTTCTGGGATTTATGGTTTAATTCTAAGGCTGTGTAGCTAGTTAGCAGCAGACACAGGACTAAGTCTTGGGATCCTGGATTCTTAGCCTATAATCCTTATTTATAAAATAGATATAGTGGATCATAAGTCACATGGTGTTATACAGATGTAATGATGCTACATATGGCATGCACTTTGCAACAGAAGATACTCAACAAATATTCCCATCCTTCAGCATTTTCAACCTACCTTCATAAGACCATGCCAATTGGTGCCCCTCTCCATTTGTTGAGGGTTTTGGAGAACTTCCTCTTCCAAAGCCTCACCTCAGTCGAAGTCAGATACATGAGCTTTTTCAGCTACATGCCCCTTGGGCATCATCTGAAGCCCCATAGATTCCAAAAGGAGAATTTTGTTTTCAAAGATGATTGGCTTTAGGTTTTATTGTTATGGACTTTCCAACTCTGTGCTACTTTTGTTTTTGCTGGGGAATGGAAAATATTTTGTCACTTCTGGGATGATAGGGTTTGATGAAGCCCCTTAGGGGGCGGAGAAGAGGATTCAGCAACTTTGCACAATTGCTTCCTGCCAGATGTGAAATTAAGCTTCTGGGTGCAAACCCGGAGTACATTTGGATAACGGGTGAGAAAGCCTGCTGGGCTTATGGGGAGGAAGAAGAGAAGAGGGGAGGACAGAATGAGAGAAGCTCTGCACGTGTGTGTGTGTGTGTGTGTGTGTGTGTGTGTGTGTGTGTGTTTGAGTGTGCACGCGCCCGCACACGCACATGCTCTCTGGGCCTCATGATGTTCTGGTATTACATATTTCCAAGCAGAGAACAGATATCAGCAGAGCGAGCAGTTCTCTCCTGGGTACCCTCACCTCTTGCCTGATGCCACCCCTACGAGAGTCACATCATTGCCCCTGAGTGGTTGGGAGCCCACATTTTGCAGTTATTGAGACCTGGGTTTGAATTCCAGCCCCAACACTCACACTAGCTATGTGCACTTGGACAACCTTTGAGGGGCTTAGTTTCCTCATCTGCAAAATGGGATTAATAAATAGTGGGGTGGAAAAGCCATTGGTGTTTGGCAAGTGAATGTGTGAGAGAAGTTCTATGTTCAAGACATCTTATTGAATTGTTTTCAGCTTAGCCTTAAGTTACTGCATGACAGTGACAAGACATTGACTCTTGCTGGAACTCAGTCTCCCTAGGAGTCTACAAAGGAATGAGACTGAACGAAATCCCAGGCCCTTCTAGTTTTGACCATTGGCATAAATGATAAACAGTGTCTGCATTCCTGGAGTACACAGAGGATGCACCTGCATCCTGAATGCATGAACCACTCTGATGAATGCTTTCTGCTGCCCACCCTGCAATTCGGGCCCATACTGGGAAACTTTAGACTTCAACATTGGGCTGCTGGGTTTTATATTCAAGTTCTGCATTTACTTAAATAGGTGGGTATAAGCAAGCCACCCATGCTCTCCAATCCTCTCTTTCAATTCTGTATTTTTCAATAAATGGGGGTTAGTGGCAAGCATTGAATTTTTTTTTTTTTTTGAGACAAGAGTCTCGCTTTGTCTCCCAGGTTGAAGTGCAGAGGCACAAACTTGGCTCACCGCAACCTCCGCCTCCTGAGTTCAAGCAATTCTCATGTCTCAGCCTCCTAAGTAGCTGGGATTACAGACCTGCACCACCACACTCAGCTAATTTTTGTGTTTTTAGTAGACTTGGGGTTTCACCATGTTGACGAGGTTGGTCTTGAGCTCCTGACCTCAAGTGATCTGCCCACCGCAGCCTCCCAAGGCCACCACACCAGGCCTGAGTGTTTTATTCCACCTCATGGAATGCCTTGCCTGGCTAGTTATAAATACTAAAGCAGTGTGGCCTGCCATTCTGGACTTGTAATGCCCGGACAGAAACCTCCATGCAAGCTAGACTGTCCTTCTGTTAAGAAACAATAAAGCCAAATTTGCCTCTTAAGGGGCTGCCTAGTTAACTTGGAGCCAATAGACAAATAGCTTTTTAAAATCCTTTGTTAATTCAAGCATGGTTGATATCTGGATGTCTTCCCAGGCTGAGTTGATCCTGGTAGGGAATCTTCTCTGATTATTCTCCACCATGCTGTGATTTGGTATTTATTCCACAATTCTGAAACATTGAGATTCTCTTTAAATCATGTCTTGGGAGGCACAAGAGTTGTAAGGCAAGAACATGGACTCTAGGTCCCATGAAACCAGAATTCAAATCCTGAATCCACCTCTTACAAGATGCATAACTTTGCAGCAAAGGCATTTAATTTCTTTGAGTCTCAGTTTGTTCATCTGTAAAATGGAGACAACAGGTGCTGCCCTGTTAGGGTAATTATGAGGATTAAATGAGATTTAAAAATGTAAAGCACTTAGCATGCAGTGAGCACTCAATAGAAACAATGTTTTTCAAATATGAATTGTTACTCTGTTTATATTATCCAATCAACCTTTAATTGCCTTTAGGCAAAGACATGTTAATAATTTATTTCTATTTCTTTTCTTTTTGCCTCAGAGCCTGGTACAGGGCAAATGAATGTGTGAGCAAGAGCTCTACTTAGCCTGACTTCAGCCCAAGGATGTATGTTTTCTTCTTGGTCAGAATGTTCCTTCTCCAAGGATGGCATCTTGCAAGCCAGTGCAGAAATGGAATAACTTCTAGACTATTCCTCCCTTTCTCATCGCCAGCTTTATGTTTCCCACTGGTTCAACCTGCTCCATCAGATGTTTTCTTTGGGGGAAGCTTCCCTTCCTGGCAGCCCAAGTAAGTTCTGATTTTGCATATGCAGAGAGTCTAGCGAGTCTGCAACAGCCAGGGGATGAATATTCATTGTCACTCCTCAGCTGTGCAGTGGACAAGAAATGCTGAGGAGGATGGGCAGGGTCTGTGCGCTTGGCCTGCAGGAGCTCAGAGCTCCTCGAGGATGCATTAGCCCAATGGCCTGGCTCCTGTCGGGGGCTGTGTGAGTTCTGGGAGTCACCCTTTGGCTTCAAGAGTGAATACAACCTCATTGCGATAGAGTCTTGGCCCTCTGGGCGTCTCACTAATCCGAATCCTCTCAGGACCAGTGTGTAACATTTATGATAGGGGAAACAGTTTTCCCCTATAGGTTACAATCCACACTACCTCCTGTGGCCCAGCACCTCATGTTCCCAGCTTAGAAGGCAACATTTACATTGTATTTTGTGTGTGTGATGCCCCAGGGGTTGCACAACATGGTGGCACTGCCCTCACCCATTGCTCACCATTCTGCTTTCTACAAGAGCCAGACACCCTTGCTGAAAAATGAACCAGACAGGATCAAGGAGAAGCTGGTTGATCCCATTGGTTTACCATCTTGAGATGTGTGGGGGCTCCAAGATGATAAAGTTTTACTAAATGGATAGCAGGCACATTGGGAAATTGGGTTTGTACCATGATAAAGGGATAATATCACCAAGTGGGCCATATGTGTGTGTGGTAAGAAGACTTTGAAAAGGAGAGATTTTTGAGAAATATGAGCTTCTATTCCAAGTATTATGCGTCAAGGCAAGACTCACTCAGAAACTGCTTCCTCCTTCTAACTTCATTGATATTCTGCACGGCATCTATCAAGTGTCCTTTTGTTGCTCCAAAAGAAAGGATGGTTTTGCCCCAAAGCCTCTCTCTCTTTCCCTGTGCATTTCACATTAAACTTTGTATTATGGCATCTCACATTGCATTTTGCACTGTTCAAGGACAAAGACCACATCCTAATCATCTTTGTGCACCTGTAACATAGTACAGCATCTGCTATATGGTGGTATATAACAAATGATTTAGAATGAAATAAAATGTATCTTTATCCAGATTTCTGTAATTGGTTCATATTGACTTTAGCTAGAAATCAAGTTTGAAGCAACTTAACAATACACAAAAGCCATGGCTGTAAAGCGGTAAAACTGCATTTGCAGCAAACGTACCCATATGCTGCAAAGGATGTTGCATTCAAGGTAGTTAACATCCTTGGAAGGCTACATACTACTTCCAACAATATTACCTTTGCTCAGATGTATCTGAAATTCTAGTTGCCTAGCTGTTGTCTTCATAGCTGCAGTGCTCAGGTGGATGCTATGGGAGAGGGAAGCCCACCAGTGCCTGGAAACTCCAGGAAAGCGGCCTGTTGTGTGAATGAGTATTGCAACTGTGAAAACAGTCTAAAAGTGAGGACAAAAAGTTGGAACTGGATTTACACCAGAGACGCCATGGCAGAAATTGCGGATGGATGATGAATATAGGTTATTGGAACAGTTATGGTAATGGGTACTAGTTATTCTCAAACTGAAGGAGTCAGTGTCAGCAATATGTCCTGGGTGAAAGAGACGGAAATATATTTCCCTTGCAACTGTACAAAATACTGACATGCAACAGGATTCCAAATAAGACAATATCTAATCTCATTTTATCCCCGGGGAGTTGCTCTGCCCATATGTCTTTCTTTCTCATGTTTACTTTTTATTTGAAATAATTTTAGACTTATAGAGAAACTACATAAATTGCATGGAGTTCATGTATACTGTTACCTAGTTTTCCTTAATGTTAACAGTACACATAACCATAGTACCATGATCCAAACCAGGAAATTCACATTGATATAACATTATTTTTGTTTGTTTTGTTTTGCTTATTATCACTATACTTTAAGTTCTGGGGTATATGTGCAGAATGTGCAGGTTAGTACATAGGTATACACGTGCCATGGTGTTTGCTGCAACGATCAACCCGTCATTTACATTAGGTATTTCTTTTAATGCTATTCTTCCCCTAGTCCCCCACACCCTAACGGGCCCTGGTATATGATGTTCCCCTCCCTGTATCCATGTGTTCTCATTGTTCAACTCCCACTTATGAGTGAGAATATGTGCTATTTGGATTTCTGTTCTTGTGTCAGTTTGCTGAGAATGATGGTTTCCAACTTCATCCATGTCCCTGCAAAGGACATGGTATAACATTATTAACTAAACTACAGGTCTCATTAGAATTTTGTTCATTTTTCCACTAGTGCCCTTTTCCTGCTTCAAAATTTAATCCAAGATTCCACATGGCATTTAGTTGTCATATCTCTTCAGTGTCTTCCGATATGTGACTGTTTCGCATTCTTTCATTGTCTTTCCTTATCTTGGCAATTTTGATGAGTATTGGTCAATTATTTTACAGACTGTTGCTTAATTTTGTCCCAATTCTAAATGAAGAAAATACATAGGCATTGGCAGGTTACAGCGTGCACAAGAATACGAACTTTCCATTTGTCCATACTTACTTCCAAAGTAAGTCACATCTCACTCTGATTAACTCGACTTCCCCCTTCCTCCAGTGGCTTTTGCCTGTTGGCCAAATTCATACTGATTCCTCAAAGGTACAGATTCTCAAGTTTGATGAAACAAAAGTCTGAGTTAAAGCTCTAAAGAAACTCCCCAAGAGAAGCTGTAAAAAAGTTCTCAGCAGAGGCAGCTCCATTTAAGGAAGTAGTTTACCTCTCCACATCCTAGCTTAGTCACAGGACAGGGTGATGTCGCTGCCGGCTGTCAGCACCGAGATTGGGGTAGTGAAGCTGAAACATGGGGTGGACCCTGGAGTAAGCCTTAGGAGGATGCAAGTACCACGCTAACTTAGTTTGTTCCAATCTGTGACCACTTCTCTCTCTTTCTTGTCTTTCATGATCTTGGCAGTTTTGATAAGTATTGGTCAATTGGGGCAATACCACCAGAGGGTGGCCAGGGTCTGACACAGACAAAGCAGAAGAGAGGCACTACATCTAAGCAATGAATGAGTGAGGGTCAGAGCCTACTGGAGGAGGCCAGAAGAGGTAGAGAGGACAAGGCTGGAGAGAGACATTGGACATGGGATTATGTGGAGTGCCTCTGGTAGAGAGGTCTAAGTCCCTTCTCTACGAGAAAGCCTTGGAGACCTAGTATCGGATAAATAAAAGGACTGTTTCACTTAAATTTCAAATACTAAAACTTGTGTTCAGAATTTAATCACAGTAATATTCCATAACATGCTAGATAGATGCCTTCATGTTTTGTACATAAGGTTGTATCTTCCTTCTTCCTTACCACCAGTACTTATTTCATACAACTATGCAGGTTATAAGCTTTAAAATTTCAGAGTAGTCTATATGAATAGAGATTTGTGGAGTTGTGCAGTGCACAACCTCTACAATTGTACAAAGCAGTCCTGATAGGTGATTGAATAGCAAATGGTACAATAGCTCATGGGAGGTGAGTGTCCTGTGCTAGCTTCTGGGACCCCGATTACTTTCTGGTAACATGAGCAAGGCAATCCCTTTCTCCCAAGGTAATCACACATTTCAAAAACTTAATCTTAGTGAGACCTGGTAACAGCACAGAGTAGACACTAAGTAAAGTTATTTCCCTCTCCTCACCGCTCCCATCACATATTAATAAGTATCACATGCATTCTTCAAGCATGGGAGAGGCATGTAGCTGATGTGTGTTCACCAGCCAGCTAAATCAGGGGAGAAGGGCAGTCTTTGCCATCCTCATCCCCCAGATGAAATCTCCTGGGATATATCAGTGAGGGAAAGATATTAGTGGTTTTACTCTCTTGTTCTGAATATTATTCCATAGGGTCTCTGCTGAGGCACTCAGGCCCCAGTGGAGCATGTAATCATAAAAATCTGCATCTAGCAAATACCCCATCTACATGCCCTCCCAACACTGAGGATCTACATACTCATTAAAATAAATGCTCTACTGTGGATTATTTATTACTGCCGGGGTGGGAATAAAAATCTAATTACTAGTTGTATTATTTTGACTCGTGAGAAGTAAAATAAATAAATAAATCCCTATTAGATTGTTCATCAGCCTAGTGAAAACTACTTAACCTCAGGACAGCAATGTTTGGTCTATTTTCACACAATTTTCTCGCCAAAAGTGCCATAAAGACTCACTAATAGACAGTTTTATACATACTCAGTGAGGTGTAAACAGACCATAAGATGTTGAAGAAGTTGGAGGTGGGAGGGTATCCAGGGAAGAGGGTGGGGCTGCATGTGAGCTGTGCTGTGAGTCACAGCTGACTCCCATGCAGGAGGATGCAAATTTCCACCTGCAAATATGATGCATGATGAGTATGCTTTTAACCAGCCTTGGCTAAAGACAGCAGGGTGTATTAAAAAGCAAGCTGGGAAGATGGAGAGACTGGCTCACAGCTTCCAGGCTCCTGGTCCTTGGCTATGGCTCTTTGGATTTAGGTGCCTCTTTCATGCATTAGGTGCAAATAAACTCAGAAAAAATCTAGCCAAGTGTAACATCCTTTGCAGGTTTCCTACTAGGACAAAGCCCTCCCTTTTGTGCCTCTGACCTGCCTGCCCTTTTCCTCCTTTCCTTGACTCTGAGAGTCCTTGCATTCTAGCCTGTGCATCTCTTTGGGGGGTCTCTTTCTCACCATTCACTCCTGCCTCTGGCTCATTCATGCCTCTTGCATATTATCACTCCCTCCTAACTTCTGGGATTTCAGCAGCAACAGTAGCCACAGCAGGTTCTGGAAGATAAATACTCCCTTCAGCAGCCTTATCACCAGTTTTTCCTTACTTGGGTCCTGCAGAGATAGAGCATCTAGACTTTCACCTGGTTCTTCCCCAAAGTCTAAGGTGGGCAGAGGTCAGGTTAGGTGAATTCTCCTATATGGGACTGATTTTCTTCTTCCATTCCTCCCCTCTTCCTCTCATCTTTCATTCTGTATTAACTACCATATGCCTGGAAGCCAGCTCAGTACTAGAGGATAAAAGGGTGGATAAGACATAGTTCCTGCAAAGTCACATTTCAGCTGGGAAAACAGGTTTAAAAATGAAGAGTTAGCAAACCACATGATAAGCTTTATGAAATGAGGGTCTGAACAAGTTCATCCTCAGAGTCTCCTTAAGTTCCAGAATTCTAATGGTGTAGCATTTTGATGGCATAGAAAATCTTGTGATGTTGGTGAATAGAGGTGTAGTGATATTGATCTGGTTTCCAGGACTTTCCAAAATTGTCTTGGAAGCTTTGTTCTGATCAGTACCACCACAATTCCAACCAGTAACACAATGTCTGCCTCATGGTTCTATGTTTCATCAATCATTTAATGACAATGATATTGTGACTATGCTCCATCACTCCATTGACAGGTATGGTGGATTTTCTCACTTGGCAACCATTCAGATTTCCTTTTCTTATGTCTTTTAGTATGGCAGAAACTAGAAAAGCTAGAAATGACATGTCCCAGACTCTCTTGTACCTAGACATCTGGCTGTGAGCTCAGTTCTCTCCATCAAAGCACTTATATGAGACCTAAATTAGAATCTAAGTTCTCAGGGGAAAAGGCAGGAGAGGTGAGATCCTGGGAGACGTAAGGAGGATCTCCTGCAGCAGGAGGCGTGACTCAGGATTGAGAATTGTTACTGAAAGCTGATCCTGTTCCTTCAGCCCTACCAATTATTTTGTAAGCTACCTAAAACCTACTAATAAATCCCTTTCCCTTCAACTACCCAGAGTTATTTCTATTAAGTGCAACTAAACCTTAACTAACAGAGCAACTGGAAGGAAAATAAATCCAGCATAACAGCACAAAATCCAGTTTAGTCTGAAATAGAGTACATTTAAAAATAGACATCTTCCCATTTAGCTAATGCAGCAGGCTCTTAATTTTGAGGTCATCTCTGTTTTAAAGTTCTTGAGCATTGTGGTAGACAGTGATGACACATCTTTGTCCTAACCTTGTGGCTCTGCATCCAGCCAGTATGGCTGGGCCCAGACATGAGCATTCCATGCCGGACTGGGGCAGATTCCAGGATTGCCCAGCCTCAGTCTAGGGAGTTAACAGGGACTCCAACAGTCAATGCAAGACAGTCAACATCTGGGTCTTCTATCGATGGCTATCAGATTTCCAACCGCTGATACACAGTCCACTAGGAACCCATGTTTTCTCAGGGGGGAACTGTAAGACCCACTTCTTCAAGGAGTGTAAGAGTAGAAATTCAGCTAGAACCGTTAAGATGCTGCCATTTCCCCAAATCCATTAATTTCTAGGAAATTAATGTCAAACCCATGTGAAGAGGTCCCTGCAAGTCCCTGAAAACATCACAGCAAGTCCCTGCTTGCATTCCCCATCAGTCCAGGAATCTTTTCCGTTTCAAAAATAATAAATGTGAAGAGAGGAAATCCCCAACAAAGCAATATCCATTTCATTGGCCTGTCTCCCAAGACCTCTGACTTTGCAAGAATATTTTAGTTTCAACCTTTCTCCACAGCACCATAAACACTGCAGTGACAATTGATTCCTTTCCAGCAGCCATAAAATTATCTCCCTTATTTCTCAAAACCATGGCAAATTAGCACCTTTGACCTTCTTTTTCTAGGTGCTCTTTCTCTCTCATGGGTGCACACACATGAGCAATTTATGATGTTCCATGGAGGGTTCTCTTTTCTTGCATACTGATAGAAAAATTCCAGCCGGCAGTCTCTACATTCATCTGTCCCTTTGCTTATCTCAAGCTTGTAGAAATAAATCCAAAGTAACATCTCCCAAAACATGTTTTATAGCTCACCAGGCCTCTGAAATGTTATTAGGTGTCCCATAAATAAAGTATTTTATAGTCAAGCAGGTTTGGAAAACACTGCATGCTTTCTTTAGATTTCAGAACACATATTTGCATATTAAAGGCTCTGACAAATCCTACAGTAATGTATTCAAATTTCAATTTTATTTAGCCCAGAATCTCCCAGCTTATTTAAATATGGAGGGCTTCCTGTTTGCTTCTCAGCTATTAAAATTCTGTACAACAGCGTTCTGTGGGTACAAGTTTGAGTAGATGATGACATTTGAAAATAGAAAGTTGAATTAAACAACCAGGGGTTTGAACATGAGATGAGTTTCCAATTTCTAAAACAATTGCTGCTAATGGGTGAGACTCATAGCCAGGGGCTTAATACAGAGTCAGGCTGAATAGCTTCCTCTTGCCCAAAGTTATCCCTGAAAAGGAGTACAGGACTAAATTTGCAGGTGGGGCTTAAAGAATTATAGCTGTGATGATGAGAAAAGATAGAGAGACTTGTACTCAAGCATGATCCCAGGCCAGCAGCATCAGCATCTCTTGGGAGCTTACTAGGAATGCAGAGTCTCAGGCCTCATCCCAGACCTGTGGAATCAGGATAACAAGATCCCCTACATGTTTTGTATACACATAAACATTTGAGAAGCACTGATGTTAAGCTGTGGTTTTCCATCCTGCCTATAGCTTAGAATTATCTGAGGAATTTAAAAAATATAGGTATTTAAGATCTGTCCCCAGAGATTGTGATTCAAATGTTCTGAGGCAGAGCTGTAGCGTACGTGTTTTTAGACACTCCCTGTCATGCAACTAAGGTTGAGAACTACCGGTCTAGCCCAGAGGAATGCCATGAGTCATTAGGATTTAGGAGTCTCAGGAGACATGATAAGAAGAACCACCACTTTGAGCCTTTCCACAGCCTCCTTGTTGGATCTGATGAGTACTGCCTTTGGAACCTGTAGCATGGTTCACTATGATAAGTTAGAATCACCGGAAGAGCATCCATAGCCTTCTAGAAGGACTCCTCATAGATAATATCAGATACAAAAGCTGCACTACCCTTTTAGGCTGTTACTTCTGTAATTTCTTCCCTAAAGTGATTTAGGAGTTGTACAATTCTATCCTCTCAGGGTCTCAGTATGTCCTCAGATCAACACCCTTCTTGTGAGCAGGCTTGTATGCCAACTAGAAGGCTAACAGCCTTAATTACAGAATGCCCTTCTCCTAGGAGCTGGTTAAAGTCATCTTGACATCCTCATTCGGGTGGAGAATCTGGGTTATGTAGAAAATCTCAGAGAGGGGAATCACCTCAAATGTGCACAGGCTTGGTATCCCATTACTGGTCACAGATGTTTCTTATGGAATATAAATAGTTAAATGTATTAAGTAGTTCCTGCCTAGTTTAAGACTTTTTTTTCCACCAGGAGGTAACTATTAGTGTTTCTCCCCTAGGAAAGTAAACCAAGCCTCCTGGAAAGTAATTATTTCCCTGACTATTAAGTTGTGGAGCTAGAATTGGAATTCATACCATGATGGCTCCAAAGCCCCTGTTCTTCCCACTACGTTACTGACCAGAGCACTGGGACACACAGACCAGGTCTAGTTCAGACCCATGACGGACATAAATTATCCCACCTCTCTGTGGAAATTATGATTTCAGACAACTGGAAAATTCTCATTCATCAGCGGGAAGAGCTACCCATCAACCCATGTAATGTTTTCCCTTGCATCATGGCTCGTCCTCTGCTGCTGGCTTCAGAGACATGTGCTAACATAGATAAGGAGTGCTCAGGTGCCTGTACTTTAAAAGAGTGATGTGCGAGGACAGATAATATGCAAAGTAGGAATGCTAGAGAGAGTAAAATGCTAATATGGGGTTTGAACTTGCAGATAGAGGATTCACTCAACCACCTATTATCTACCATTGTAAACAGGAGAAAGGTAATTGTCACTGGTATGTCCTAAAGCTGTTCCCCACCCTGCTGGGGTGGGGAAATGTGCTCATCTGACATCAGACAAATGAGAGAATGACCAGGGACAGGTCTGTGAGGGTGGTCACAGGCAGGCTGATGTTCTTTATTTGTTTGTTCTGAGACAGGATCTTGCACTGTTGCCCAGGCTGGAGTGCAGTGGCATAATCTTGGCTCACTGCAACCTCTGCTTCCTGGGCTTAAGGGATTCTCTCACCTCAGCCTTCTGTATACTTGGGACTATAGACATGAGCCACCATGCCTGGCTGCCCAGCTAATTTTTAATTTTTAATTTTTGTTTGTTTGTTTGTTTTGTAGGGACAAGTTCTCACTATATTGTCCAGGTTGGTTTTGAACTCCTGGGCTCAAGTGATTCTCCAGCTTTGGCCTCCAAAAGCACTGGGATTACAGAGCCATCGCACCTGGCCTGATGTTCTTAATAGAGGCTGTTGCTTGACAGACATCTACTCCCTTATTAGGTATCTGGATGGCTTTTGTAACCAGGAGACCTATGGCTATCCTAGAAATTTCCCCCAGCAAAGCTTGGACCTGTCTTCAATGCTGAGCAAGCATTCCACCCCTAACATTTTGGGCAGCTGAGAAAGAGACTGGCATGATGAAAATGCACCAGTTCTGAGGCTCAACATGTGTCCTTCTTCACTTATGTGAAACCAGATGGTACACTAATAGGTTCAAGATGGAGTCACAAGAAAGAGCGCTCCCTTCACTGCGTGTCCTACAAACACCTGCGAGTATATTTATGCTGTTAACAAAACAATACATCACCAATCTCTCTTGAAACTACTTATTCACCCTCTCCTATGGGACTGTTGGAATGCAAGTATCTTATGGGACTCTTTTTTTTTTTTTTTTGAGACGGAGTTTCGCTCTTGTTACCCAGGCTAGAGTGCAATGGCGCGATCTCGGCTCACTACAACCTCCGCCTCCTGGGTTCAGGCAATTCTCCTGCCTCAGCCTCCTGAGTAGCTGGGATTACAGGCACGCGCCACCATGCCCAGCTAATTTTTTGTATTTTTAGTAGAGACGGGGTTTCACCATGTTGACCAGGATGGTCTGGATCTCTTGACCTCGTGATCCACCCGCCTTGGCCTCCCAAAGTGCTGGGATTACAGGCTTGAGCCACCGCGCCCAGCCCTTCTTTACATTTCTTTAGGTCTTTGCATCATCTTCGTGAAAAAGGATCTGACATCAGCTCTGTGGCTTTGGCATCAAGACCCACTGAGATCTTAATGAGGTGGCTGACCTGTTGGCACTGAGCAAGGTCATGGATAGAGTGACTGCCCTGGCTGCAAGCCTTGAATTCTAATTAATCTGGTCCATGGGACATGCCTAAGTTGAGACACCACTGGCTTGACTGAAGCTCAGGGCTATTTGACTTCTTGGGCAAGGTCTCCTCTTAATCAGGTGAAAGATTCACTTTTGGGATTTAGGTTCTATCTAGGATTTAATCAGCTCTTAACAAGGGTTGGGTATAGAGAGCTAAGATAAGCCCTTGGGAGAGGGGGCTGGCTAAGTAGAAGCAGGGAGTCGGGATCTCAATCCAATAGGCCAGGCATCAGGACAGTGGGAATGGAAAAGAAACAAAGAACCCCAGAAGCAGATGCTGTGTTTTATGCCCTTGTCCCATAAAGACAGATGAGGTGAGGACTGCAGCTCAGTGTGTACTGGAATCCTGGGGCTCAGGCAATAAGACAGCTCCAGCACCCTTCCCCTGATGGGAGTGGGATGTCTTAAGCTCTGGTTTTCTTCAACACAGTCATCATGCAAGATTGGACCCTGCAGCTAAGAAGCACTGGCGAAGGGATGGGCTGGCAGTCTCGCCTTGCAATTGCCATCAGTGATGCTCCATTTCCATGCTCCTCCCATTTGACTAACTCTGCTTGCTTCTTAATGGTCTCTTTGTCATCTAGTTTTGCTTCCCATGTGACCCATTGCTCATTCTCCCATTGGTCTCACTTGTCCCTCCTCTCTCCCACGAGCCCACCAGACTCATCTCAGCTCTGCTCTAAGCTGTCATTCCCATAGTTGGTTTTTCTGTAATTCTTTTCTTCCTTCTGGATGCCACCCCAAGTTGCACATCTTGAAGGCAACATGGAGATCTGTCTTTTCCTTAAATCCTCTACCAAGTGCTGCAGTTCACTGACCATTTCATTGTCCCCCTGAACGCTTACAGTGCTTTCACAATATGCTCTAAAACTGAGATTTTAATCCTGTACTGTCTTTAGCTGTAGGCTCTTATTTAATGTCATCCTTCTCATTCTGCTCAATTCAACAAGCATTTATGAATGTTGATAATAGGCCAGAACATTAAGTTGGCCTATAACAACAGTTCTTGCACACATAAAAATAGCACCTACTCAGTGCAGGGCAGTTTTTTTCCTCACACTGAATTTCAAGCTTCCTTCACAGTACATCACGCTAGCATTCACTGAACACTGGGTTCTCACAGACTGTCCTGAGAAATTTCCCATTACCTTATTTCTTCCTTCCAGTGTCCAAGTGTGCACAGCAGCTTTCCATCATTTTTTTTGCCCTGGAACCCCCTTTGAGAAAGTCTGTGCATGTTGTACTCTCATAGCCACTGACCCCATGTCCACGTTGGGTGGGCAGTAGGCCACACGGTATGGTCCATTATTTGTGGCCCCCTACTCTGATCCTGACCAAAGCCAGGATGACTGGTTTTTCTTTCTTTAGTATTTGTAATCTGGACTAAAAAAAGTTCCAATGTCTGTTGGACTTATGACAATATTGAGCCAGGGGTCAAAGACACCATATTGGATTATCTATTTTCTGACATGTACGTGGAAAAGCAGAGAGGGGAGGGGGAAGATGAATCAGCAAACATGGAGAAAAGCAGAGAGAAAGGGAGATGGAGAGAGAGATGGTGAGAAAGGGAAAAAAATGGAAAGATGAAGAAAGCATCACTAACTCCCTTCATAACAGCGTCTCAGTTCCTGATTCCAGCCCTTGGGAGAGCTGGCAGTACTTCCTGCCCCTGAAACACATACCACTGTATCTTTCCAACAGTTTCTGGCTTAATAAAGTCAGTTTAAATGGGTTGCTATTACCACCCACCACAAACACCTGGTTAAGACACACTGTGAGAAACATTACCTTTCCATTTCACAGATTAAATAACTGACGAGTCCTGCTATCTTTTAGCCAATGATTGGAACTAGAAATTGAAAGCAGGCCTTTGGATTCTAATCTACTGCCCTATGCTTAAAACCTAACCAAGAGCTAAACCCCTAGTAGGCCTTCAATGAATACTTAGTAATCCCTGGTGAACTGACATTGGTCATTCTAGCCTTACTCCCATGTTTCTTCCTTTCTTATCCCTGCTGCTTACCTGAGGTGCCGACTGTTTTCTTACTCATTTCCTTGGCTCAGGATCAGCCTTCAGCCAAGGAAAGAGCACACCCATCAGCTGTTGAACGGGGGCCCTGGAGATTATGTCACCATTTCAACACTGCCATTTGGGGTTACCTATGGTCTTGTATTATCAACTATCTTCCGTGATAATTGGGAGGGGCAGCTGAAGGCAGATGCATCTCCATACTTCGGAAAACCTTAATCAAGAGAACAGCAGTGGTGTCTGTGCTCTTGGCAGTTTATCACAATTCCTATAACAGGAGGAGCTGTGGTGATGTAGGGTATTATACTCTTCCCATTGTTTCTAACAAAATAGCCCGGAACAGCAGGCCCACAAGGACAAGGTGAGGCCATTCTCCATTCCAAACAACGTATACTTTTTTGAAAATAAAAAAAGCAGTTTAAGCATCTTGGCTTCCTGGGGTGAGTTGGCAGGCACACCTCACATCTCATGGATGCCTTCGGGTAAAGGTGTTTTAATAAGAGAGAAAGCAGGAAGAAGAAAGCAGAAGTCTCCAGAGGCAAAATGAAACCATGGAGCACGGGGTATGCAGCCCATAGGCTGGGGGTGGCAAAAAAGCGAGACAGGAGAGGGAGGGGAGGATGCACGTGGTGGGAGATGTCTTGTTCTGCCCAGGCATATGTGCCCTGGAGTCCAAAGCCCCCAGGAGAGCCCCACCAACCACAACTGAGAGGTAAAGAATTTACATCTAGGCCGGGCATGGTGGCTCACACCTGTAATCCAAGCACTTTGGAGGCCAAGGGGGGCGGATCACCTGAGGTCAGGAGTTCAAGAACAGCTTGACCAACATGGTGAAACCCCATCTTAAAAAAAAAAAAAAAAAAAAAAGAATTTACGTCTATTTGTTTTGCTTCTTCATTTATCTACCGCTAATAGGAGAATGTTGAAATGATCATTATATAATTTGGGGGTGAGAATATATTTCCTCAATTACATCTTTTGAGAACCTATACCCTTATAAGGACATGAGCCAAAGGAGGCTGCATTTCCTTGAAATGATGGATATGTTTCTTTTATCCCCTGAAGAGAAAATGTGAGGTAGCAGCTCTGGGGCCTGACTGCTTGGGACTGAGCACCAGTTCCTCCGTTTGCTGATGGTGTGACCCCGAGCAAATTACTCAATCTCTGCAGACCTCAGTCTCTTCACCATTAAAGTAAGGGTAATAATAGCACCACCCTCATTGAATTGTTATGAGCGTCAAATGAACTAATACCCATGCAGTGCTAAGAGCAGTGCTTGGCACATAGCAGGAACCCAGGCAACGTTGGCTGTTATTATTCAAATGGCTTTTGGGGATATCACTACATATTCTGTGCCTGAGATGCAAAGATGAATAAGCAAATGTCTGTCCTCAGAGCATCCATATTTCGGTTAGACGACAGACATTAGAAAATAACAATGTATCATATTTATTGAGCACTCACTGTGTGGCAGGCACTGTGCCTGGAGCTTAATGAGATAGATGCTATTACTTATTTCAGGCTTAGAGAGGTTAAACAACTGGCCTAATGCCACACAGCGGGGAAGCAGCATAGTCAGGGTGCAAACCCTAGCCTGCCTGGTACCACCACCTGATCTCTCAGTTGCTGATCTTTAGCATGGATACTACTTCCTCAGAGAGAACGTGCATTATTTTTCCATCAAGATGACGCAAACATCCCATACCCAGGTTGGCTCTTCTTCCACATCCCATTCTGTTTTCCTTCATAGAATTTGTCACAATTTTCATTGCATTTTTGTTGGTCATTTTCCCCCCAGACTATAAACTCCATGAGGACACTCCTGCCCTCATGGGCAGATCTGATGCATTCATCACTGCCTTTCTAGTGACTAGCACATGGACCGACACAGAGCAGGCACTCGACAAATTCCACTAAGTGACCACCTGTCGTGGACTGCCTCTCTGGAGGGAAGTAGAAAGTTATAATGTCTTCTGAAGCACCAAAATAACAAAGGAAACACATGGGGGTTACCCCAGGGTGTTGGTGAAGGCTCTTTTGAGGAGAGGATGTTTGAACTGGATTTAGAAGGATTGGTGAGTGTGTCCAGTGGAGAAGGAGAGGAGGCTGTTTCAACAGTGTGCAGAAACATGATCCTGGGAAGAGCCACAGGGGGTTGAGAAAACAGAGGAGTCTCAGCCTAGGGAAAAGCAAGTGCCAGAAATGTCTTGGCTGGCTTGGTTACAGGCCCAGCAAAACCACATAGCCCCCCATTTAGGCCCGGCCCAGAGCGAGTACCTATCAGCAAGGTTATTTCCACATGGGGCTGAGCCTTCACACTGCAAAAAGCCCTTTGAGGATCCCTCAGAGGGAGACTGAAAGAATAGTGTTTATTCTTTATCATCCACAGAGAAAGAAGATAACACTTTGATTAGGGACCTCTATGTAATCTACAAATGAGCATATCAATTAGAATTCAGTTGATTGAAAGAAGAAAACCCCACACTCATGGGAGTTGAAACAGGATGGACACCTGGCTTCATCATGTCCAAGCTCAGGGTGGGCAGTCCTGAGCCGTGGCAGCTCAGTCCCATGAAGTCTTTGGGGACCAGGCAGCTTCCAGCTTTCTGCTGCCCCATCCTGAGGTGTTCTCATGGTCCAGAGTGAACTCTGACTGTTACCCCAGTGTTCCAAGAAGCAGACTGAAGTAGGCAGGGGAAGAAACAGCATCAGGAGCCCTCTTCTTATACTCCATTGGCCAGACCTAGGTATATGGCCATACCTGTCAGCAAAAGGAGGCTGAGGAATGTGATCTTCATATAGGTGACCGTGTGCCCGGCTAAAACCCAGGGACCTTAAAAGAACTTGGAACCTGTATTGGGATAGACCACAGCAGACCCAGCTCTTTGCACAATTTCTGTTTACCCTTGGCATGTGCAGTGAAATCATCACCTGGACCAGAGGTTAATGTATTCACTGGCCAGCTAACCCTTATACTTACCAATGAAACACTATACCATGCCGATCATTTCACATTTTCAAGGCTGTGGATCACTATGTTCCAATAAACTTTATCATCAATTCTGGCAGGGCACGGTGGTTCATGGTAATCCCAGCACTTTGGGAGGCTGAGACATGGATCACCTGAGGTCAGGAGATCGAGACCAGCCTCGTCAACATCACGAAATCCTGTCTCTACTAAAAAAATACAAAAGTTCTTGCAGCACAGTTTACAATAGCAAAGACCTGGAACCAACCCAAATGCCCATCGATGATAGACTGGACAGGGAAAATGTGGCACATATACACCATGGAATATTATGCAGCCATCAAAAACAATGAGTTTGTGTCCTTTGTAGGGACATGGATGAACCTGGAAAGCATCATTCTCAGCAAACTGACACAAGAGCAGAAGATCAAACACTGCATGTTCTCACTCATAGGCGGGTGTTGAACAATGAGAACACATGGACACAGGGAGGGGAGCATCACACACTGGGGTCTGTTGGGGGGAAATAGGGGAGGGACAGTGGGGGGTGGGGAGTTGGGGAGAGATAGCATGGGCAGAAATGCCAGATATAGGTGATGGGGAGGCAGGCAGCAAATCACACTGCCACGTGTGTACCTATGCAACAATCTTGCATGTTCTTCACATGTACCCCAAAACCTAAAATGCAATAAAAAATCATCAAAAATAAAAATAAATATTTAAAAAATAATAATAATAATACAAAAGTTAGCTGGGCATGGTGGCACATGCCTGTAGTCCCAGCTATAGGCACAAGAATCGCTTGAACCCAGGAGGCAGAGATTGCAGTGAGCTGAGATGGCACCACTGTACTCCATCCAGCCTGAGTGACAGAGGGCACTCCATCTCAAAACAAACAAAAATAAAAATAATAAATCTTTACGAGCAATTCTGAGCACTCCCTACCATCTTCTCCCCTTGACAGCAGTTCTTTCCCAGGATCACTGGGGAGCCCCATGTGAAGCCTCTGACTTAAGGGTACTGTCAAGCATTTCAGTGCAGAAAAACTAGAGACTGTCAGCAGCATTTTAAAAATTATATTCCAATTGCTCTACCTTTCTGAGTAGCACTTCCAGCTTATCATTTTCCTAAGAAAATATTTTTCTCCCTAATTTTTGCCAGTTCTCACAGATCTCTGAGCTTTTTTATTTGGGCTTGCAGGGAGCCAGGAGTACTTGGCACCTTAAGGTTAGAGGAAGGAAATGACATGAAGTGTGTAAAGAGTTTAGCACAGCACTTGATGTGTAATACATTTTCAAGAAATGGTATCTATTATTATTATTTTCTCAGAATTTATTCTGCTTAGGTAATAATGCAACTTTAACCTTTTTTTTTTTTTTTTTTTAAGCAAAATGACCTCATAGTGAAATTGCTGTACCGATCCCATGGCAATTCCCATATTATGACTAATAAAATACAATTTATTTTTTAGTTAAATTCTTCACCAAGGGACTTTTCTTGATTCTTGTCTCCTGTCGCTCTGTTTATTATGGCATGAAAAGATGCAAAGATCTCCCCTTTAGTCCATACCAATTCTTCTCAATCGTTTTCTAAGATAAACTGAATTCCAGGACTTCACTACCATTAGCTTATTCTATTGAATTATATCTAGATAACAAATCTGAAACATCAGCTCCTTTTTCCTTAATTATTTGATACAATTCACAAATAAGCTACATAGAGATTCTTCTTCATATTTATCATAAAAAGTACACTTAGTCTGATTCTGCCTTTATAAGATGCTCTTGCTGCCAACAATATAAATAAAATAGTGTATGTCAGACACCCAATAAATGGTAACTATCATTATCATGTTTTAATTGTTGATACTTTTCTTATTTATTGAGCACCTACAATGTACCACTCTAGACTAAGTGTTTAATACACAAGATCTCATTTTAATTTTCCCAACAGTTCTGTGAGATAGATGCCAATAGCTCTATTTTGGCATCGGAGACTAGGTCTGGGTCGTCCAGAAAATAGAGCTCAGGGCCAAGCCTACTTGCTAAACTTTATCGCAGGGAGAGAGCATAATCGCAGGGAATCATAAATAAAGGAAAAGGGGCATAGGGCAGGGTAGGAAGGGAAGCAGTTCCAAGGCGATGCCCAACTGAGCAGACTACAACATCACAAGAAAACACAAGTGGTTGCTTGGTTGCTCCATCTCACAAGATGACACTGGAGAAGCCATATAGGACATCTACATTAGGAACAGTCCATTGTGGGCTGGGCAGGTGAGAATTCATTGGTTGGCTTCTTCCAGGTTCCTGTCTTTCATTACAAAAGTTGGTCCCTTATGGTGGTGACTCTGTAGTTCTCAGTTATGTTATCCAGCCTCTCAGCACAGCCAGTAGGGAAGCCAGAGCCATTGTGAGTCCAGTTGGGTTGGACCTGGATGCTGAAAGTCTGTGGTTCCCTTTAAGTCAGGTGCAATAGAGGTCCTGACAAAGCCCAGTTCAGTCTTAGGGGAGCCTCAGTGAATCTGCAGAGTTTGGGAATCAGGAGACAGAGATGATAGTCAGAGTTTTACAACTGCAGGAACAGGCTAAGGGGCGGGTAGTGTCTTCTGATGGGGAAGCAAAACGAGTGATCAAGAATGAAGGCCATATGGGGCCACCTGGATGTGGGTGGCACATAAAGTTGAGGACATGCAGAGTGTTGTAGGGAACTGCTCGAGGTTACACAGACTGTAGATAGCAGAGTCGGCATTCAAACCCAGTCCGGTCTGACTCCAAAACACTTTTGTTTTTCAATGACCTCAAGATGCCTTGCATTGCTGAGGTTTTAAGTAAGCTGGGAAAGGGAGTCATGGCTTTCTGAGCTGTCTGGCACAGCGCCATGAGCAGATAAATGCTTACAAAGTAGTCATAGGTGATCGATCGGGCGACAAGAATGCCCATAGGCCTGTGTCGTCCTTTTCTATATCTTAAGAATAGACACTTTCAGAAAGGATGATCCATCATGTTTAGAACTCTTCATACGGTCTGCTGTGGCTGTCTTAACTCAGCATGAAGGTTTAGCACCAAAGACAGCTGGCGTACGCAGGCAACATATGACTGGACAGTGCTCTGCCCTCACCTCGGCCTGCCAGATAGATGTCAAGGGCATCAGCAATGAAATTAAATGGCTCCATTTCCTTGAAGGGTTAGGAGGAACTGCCACATCTTTCACATGAAATGGTTTGTGTGAATGTACAATGACAAGACCAATAATCCAAGAAGTCAGGCTCAACAGCTGTGCAAATCTGAGACTTAGGAGCAAGAAGACAGTACAGCTTTACAGGTGTGTCTGGCTTTAAGAAAGCCCATCATTCACCAGCAACTTCTCACATCTCTTATATTTGTCTTTCCCTCATCTCAGAAGCATGAATGGGCCCCACTTCCCTCCGGGACTGTTCCTGCTCTCTACCCCAGCCCCTCCTGGTTCTCTTGGAAAGCGAGTACTCCATTAGTTACTGCCCTGGCACCTCTCTCACCTTCAATGCCTTCCTCCTTGCCTTGGGGTCCTCTTCTCGGCTTTCAGACATGTTCAGATTTATCCTATTTAAGGTGACTTCTGCCCATCTCTCCTCAAGCTACAGCTCGTTTTTCTGCTTCTCAGTTTTCTCAAATGAGCATGTATTGGCTCTTAATCACACACTTGATTCTTAACTGTTTCAACACTCATTTCCTTCTCACCACTCTCCTGAAATGCTTTCTGCAGAGGTCACTGTAGTAAACATCGTTGTTTGTGCCACACCTCATAGCACCCATTTTCCCTTTTTCTAGGGAGAAGAAACTGGAAAACTGACTTGAGCACAAAGGATGCGAAGGAGTTTCAATGACTTCCAGGTTTCACTATGGACTAGCAGAGTGAAAGTCAAGAGGAGAAGCAGGTTTGGGCTTGAGGGTTCCGGGGAAGATGGCGTAGATGAGATTTAAGGCACAGCAGGCTCGAGGCCCTATTGGGACACCCAAGAGAGTGACGTTCAACACAATGTGGGAAAAGCAAAACTGAAATCCCCAGAGGAGGGAGACTCAAAAGAGGATACAACAGGGTGTTTCTTCCGTCTTCTAGGAAGAAGGGAGAATGCGGACTGTGCATGCTTTCCTGCCTCCTTGACTTTGCCTATGCTGCTTCCTTTCCCTTTTCCATATTCCAACTGTCTTCCCAGAGAACCAGTTCCCTTTTCACTCCCAACCTATGAGATTTTGTTTGGCTAGGCATGCAACTCCAGGGTCAAAAGTATGATCTTGACCTGAGCCAATTAGTGATCTGTACAGGGATGGGCACATGAGACTTTTTCTGAGGCTGCTGAGACAAAGACCCTTTCTCTTTGCTGTTGGATTTAAACCTGAGAGAAGAGAGGCTTTGGGCTACTATGTGCCAGTAGGTACTTAATACCACAAGGAGAGAGAGCAGGACTGGGTATGGAGCCCACCCAGAGGAGGTGGAGTTGAGAACTGGAGGGAACAAAAATAAGATCATGGTGACATCATCTGAATCCGGAATCACACCACACCTGCTGACATCCCTATTCACTAGCCCTTTCAGTTTAACTGAGCCTTTTTTGTTGAAGCCAGCTTAGTAGGATTTATGTTATTTGCAGAAGAAAGAATTCTATCTGATGCAAAAATTGAATACATCATTAGTGACCTCTAAAATACCAAATTCAAGAGCCTCTTCTTAGTCTCTTTTCTGAATATGACCCGGGGCTCAGACTTGGGAACTGGTCTGAGGGCAAAGGATGCAAAGAGGTTGCAATGACTTCTAGGTTTCAAGATTTAAGGATTGAGAGAAAAGAGATGCCACTGGGGAAGGAGTGAAAGTCAGGAGGAGACGGATCAAAATCCAAACCACAGGTTTACAACCCAGTTCCTGCGCTTGTTACCTTTATACCCTTACACATTACTCTAGGCCTCAGTTTCCTCATCTGTAAATGGGGAGGCTGTGGGTAGTGTAAGTGGCAGGCTCTGAAGACATGGAAGTGGTTCTTTGGATGCTACTGGCAGACAGTGGCAAAGTGGCAGTGAGGGTGGTCCTGACAACATCCTCTCTCTATCACAGTAAACTAGCCCACCGCTGACCCATGCTTGCTCCCTTCCATCTCCCTTCACCTGATTCCCCTTGACTTGGGCTGTTTGCCTTGCTCCTCCTGCCTTTCTAATCACACATTCTTCAGTTCTTCTCCCTCCCCACAAATGTTAGTGTCTTCCAAAGCTCTGGCCTACACTCTGCTGTGTCCTCTTTTGAGTCTCACTCCTCTGGGGATTTCAGTTTCGTTTTCCCTGCAATGTGCTGGACATCACCCTCTTAGGTGTCCCAACAGGGCCTCAGGCCTGCTGTGCCTTAAATCTCACCTGTGCCATCTTCCCCAGAGCCCTCAATCCCAAACTTGCTTCTCCTCTTGACTTTCACTGTGCTAGTGGCTTCTCTTTTCTCTTAGTCCCTGAGGCCTGAAACCTAGAAGTCATTGCAACCCCTTCACATTCTTTGCACCTAACTCAGTTTCCAGGTCCTGTCATCCTCGATTATCTCTCATTATATTTCTCAACACTGTCCCCGTTCTCTTCTCCTAGCTACCACTCTTGTTTCTGTTTTCCTTGCAATAGCCTACTGAATAGTCTTGCAGTGGTCTTCCACACTCTGGTTTTTTCTTCTTTAATCTATTCTCATGAATGAGTCTTTTTAATGCAAATATCATAATAAACCTCCTTTCCCCAGAAACTTTCATGATTACCTTGACTTTTGAATAAAATAAATATAATTCGATAAACATTAACTATAGCACCTCCTCTGTGTCAGACACCGTGTTAGGCATTGTAAGACAAAATTAAAATGAATATTATATTTCTAGGGCCTTATGATCCAGTCGTTTAGCTTACTAGACCATTAAGCCTGGTACACCACACACACACACACACACACACACACACACACACACACACACACAACATGAACTCTCTTCATTTATTCCCAATCTGCCTTCCCAACATTATTTTTGCTTTCCTGTCTCTTGTGCTTAAGTCAGGATAAACGACATGCTTTTCCATAATTTTCAACCTCCTTAACTTTGCTTATGCTGTTTCCTTTTGCAGGAAAATCCTTCCCTCCAACTCTGCTTGGCCAAATCTTGTTTATCCTTTGTTGTCTTTTTCAAATGAAACCCTCCCATAACTCTTTTGCTGATTACTTTGTTAATGTGATCTTTTTCTCCTCTGACCTCCCAAATCACCTTATATGAATCTCCACCTGGCATTTTTCACTTTTAAAAAAAGTTAGCTTTATAACTTATCTGCCCAATTAATTTGTAAAGTCTTTTATTGTTTTATTTATCCTTGCATCCCCAACTAGGAAAGTGATTCTTGATTATAGCTAAGTATGCATTTATCTAAGTATGAAGCAGTTCATCACTTACAGCTAGCTTTTTGTACAAAAGAAGAATTCTTTGCCTAAAAAGTTAAAAAAGTGTTTCTAGCAAGTTCTTTAAAATAAATCTTCAGTTTCATTTAACTTGGTTATCAATAATCAACCACCATCCTGGAAAAGATCTGTGGGTTGGGAGAAATCAAAGAAATAAACAAAAAGTAGAATTATAAGAAACTACTGTCCATTAATAATTGTCTAGAAAGGAAAAGAGAGTAGATCTTCACTGATCATGAGAGTTGTTAAGGAAACACGGTTCTATTTTTTAGAAACGAGATTAAGACATAGCATTTACTTTATAAAACCTGTACTAGAAGAGCTTGATTTGGAGAAGCTGACATCACAGGCATGTAAACTCTCAATGCTACTGTACACAAGTCATGCATGTGGGAGAAATTTGGTCTTCCTGGATTTCCCAGAGTCTCAGGACACTGGTCCTGAGTTAGTCTAGGAACCCTGGCTGCCAACAAGAGTGGGTCTCAGGGTCGTATTGGGCAGTCTGTCTCTGTTGCTTTGTGATGACTTGGGTGGGAGTTGTGGGTTGTGCCATGATCCCCATTTGCCCCACCAGAGTTCCTGAGCAGGGCTGGGCTGGGGGCTGCTATCTAGCTCCCTGGGCAATGCCAGTGCTGGGAATGGAAGAATAAGAAAGAACAGGCCATTTCAGACCTTCTGCCAGGACCCTGGGTTCCTTCCAGGATTATGAACAAGGTGCAGATTTGGATCTGGGTGGTTCTGGAAAGGTGTCGGCCTGGCCTATGATTTTTCCAAGATCAGGATATTTGCCTGAGCCCAGTAGCTGATGAGCCCACAAAAGCCCCCTATTGCTGTTCACCACACATGAAAACCCTTATTCTATAGAAAAGGAAACCCAGAAATAAAGCCACACATCTACAATCATCTGCTCTTTGATAAAGTCAACACAAACAAGCAATGGGGAAAGGACTCCCTGTTCGATAAATGGTGCTAGGATAACTGTCTAGCTATATGCAGAAGAATGAAACTGAACTTATACCCTTTACCATATATGAAAATTAACTCAAGATTGATTAAAGATGTAAATATAAGGCCTCAAGCTACATTTAAAAAAAAAAAGACTAGAAGAAAACCTAGGAAATGCCATTTTGGAAATTGGCTTTGGCAAATAATTTATGACAAAGTCTTCAAAAGCAATTGCAATAAAACAAAAAATTGACAACAGGGACCTAATTAAACTAAAGCACTCTGCCCAGCAAAGGAAACTGTAAACAGAGTAGATAGACAACCTACAGAATGAGAGAAAATATTTACAAATTATGCATAAAGCAAAGGCTTAATATCCAGAATCTATGGGAAACTTAAATAATTCAGCAAGAAAACATAAATAACCACATTAAAAAGGCAAAGGAAATGCATAGACACTTCTCAAAAGAAGACATACAAGTGGCCAACAAATATGAAAAAACGCTTCACATCACTAACCATCAGACAGATGCAAATCACAACCACAATGAGATACCATCTCATACGAGTCAGAAAGGCTACTATTAAAAAGTCAAAAACCACCTTAAACTTCATATGGAACCAAAAAAGAGCCAGCATAGCCAAGACAATCCTAAGCAAAAAGAAAGAAGATGGAGGCATCACACTACCTGACTTTATACTACAAGGCTACAGTAATCAAAACAGCATGGTACTGGTACCGAAACAGAGATATAGACCAATGGAACAGAACAAAGGCCTCAGAAGTGATGTCACACATCTAAAACCATCTGATCTTTGACAAACCAGACAAAAACAAGCAATAGGGAAAGGATTCCCTGTTTAATAAATGGTGTTGGGAAAACTGGCTAGCCATGTGTAGAAACCTGAAATTGGACCCCTTCCTTACAGCTTATACAAAAATTAACTTCAGATGTATTAAAGATTTAAACATAAGACCTAACACCATAAAAACTCCAGAAGAAAACCTAAGCAATACCATTCAGGACATAGGCATAGGCAAGGATTTCATGACTAAAACACCAAAAGCAATGGCAACAAAAGCCAAAATAGACAAATGGGATGTAATTAAACTTAAAAGCTTCCGCACAGCAAAAGAAACAATCATTAGAGTGAATCAGAAACCAACAGAATGGGAAAAATTTTTTGCAAGCTACCCATCTGACAAAGGGCTAATATCCAGAATCTACAAAGAGCTAAAGCAGATTTACAGGAAAAAAACAACCCCATCAAAAAGTGGGCAAAAGATATAAACAGACACTTTACAAAATAAGACATTTATATGGCCAACAAACATGAAAAAATGCTCATCATCACCGGTCATTAGAGAAATGCAAATCAAAACCACATTGAGATACCATCTCACACCCGTTAGAATGGCAATCATTAAAAAATCAGGAGACTACAGATGCTGGAGAGCATTTGGAGAAAAATGAATGCTTTTACACTGTTGGTGGGAGCGTAAATTAGTTCACCTATTGTGGAAGACAGTGTGGCGATTCCTCAAGAATCTAGAAATAGAAATACCATTTGACCCAGCAATCCCATTACTGGGTATATATCCAAAGGATTATAAATCATTCGATTATAAAGACACATACATATGTATGTTCATTGTGGCATTGTTTACAATAGCAAAGACTTGGAACCAACCCAAATGCCCATCAAGGATAGACTGGATAAAGAAAATGTGACACATTATACACCATGGAATACTATGCAGCCATAAAAAAGGATGAATTCATGTCCTTTGCAGGAACATGGATGCATCTGGAAACCATCATTCTCAGCAAACTGACACAAGAACAGAAAACCAAACACCACATGTTCTCACTCATAAGTGGGTATTGAACAATGACAACACATGGACACAGGGAGGGGAACATCACACACTTGAGTCTGTTGGGGGCTTGGGAACTAGGGGAGGAATAGCAGTGGATGGGGAGATTGGGGAGAGATAACATTAGGAGAAATACCTAATGTAGATTACAGGAGGATGGATGCCGCAAACCACCATGGCATGTGTATAACTATGCAGCAAACCTGCAAGATCTGTACATGTACCCCAGAGCTTAAAGTAAAATAAAAAAATAAATAGGAAAAAAATATCAAAAACAACAGAAGCTGGTGAGGCTGCAGAGAAAAGGGAACACTTATACATTGCTAGTAGGAATATATATTAGTTCAGCCACTATGTGAAGTACTTTGGAGATTTCTCAAAGAACTTAAAACAGAACTACCATTTGACCCAGCAATTTCATTACTGGGTATACACCCAAACGAAAATAAGTAGTTATTACATCAGAATCTTGTGGAGGGAAAAATTTTAAAAAAAATTTTAAATAAATTGTTCCACCAAAAAGACACATGCACTCATAGGTTCACTGTATTACTCATAATAGCAAAGTCATGGAATCAACCTAGGTGCCAATCAAAGGTAGGCTAGATAAAGAAAATGTGGCATATATACACCATGGAATAGTTATAGAAAAGAATGGAATCATGTCCTTTTCAGCAACAGGGATGTAGCTGGAGGTCGTTATCCGAAGCGAATTAATGTAGGAACAGAAAACCAAATGCCACGTGTTCTCATTTATATGTGGGAGCTAAGCATTGGGTATGTACAGATACGAAGTTGGGAACCATAGACAGTAGGGACTGCCAGAGAAAGGAGAGAGGGAGGGGAACAAGGGATGAAAAATGACCTATTGGGTACTGTGCTCATTACCTGGGTGATGGCATCATTTGTACCCCAAATTTCCGTGCCATGCAATATGCCCATGTGACAAACACCACTTTAATCTAAAATAAAAGTTAAAATTATAAAATAAAATTTTTTAAAACCCTTGTTTTGGGCCAAAATGGTCTTATTAAAGGCATCGTGGTTGCCCTGATGCAAACCATCAAGCCACTCAGGGTTGTCCAGGGCCTCCAGGAGCCCCCACCACACACCATCATCCCAGACCCTGGCTTCACCTTGCATGTTTCCAGGGACCCTAAGGGACCCTCATCATCAGCTTTTGTCCTAGTCCCAGAAGCCTAGTCTTCAACAGAGGACTGTGTCCATAACTCAAAAAGTTTATGGGAGAATTCAGAGAACCAACACATAGGAATCTCTTATAGTAGTGCTGGACCTAATGTGACCCCCCAATACATGTTAGCTAATGCCACTGTGCACTTATTATTTTTTGTTTTGTCTCACGTTCACTGTGTTATGGAATTAAATGACCCTCTCAACAGAGGGTCAAGGAGCGTAATGGTTGATAGCATGAAGTCAGAGAGACCTGAGTTTGAGTCTAGACTCTTCACTTACTAGCTGTATGACTTTGGGAATGTTTCTTAACTTCTCTTAGCCTCACCTGTAAAACCAGTGTAATGGTGTCTACTTTGATATGCTGATGTGAAGAGTAAATAAAATAATGCAAGCAGAGGTCCTACCATGATACCTGTTATTTAGTGAATGATTAAACAGTATGGAAAACATATGACTTGTAATCACTGTTTTTAGTAGTGTTTCTGCAGGAGATACAATATGGTTAGGGGACGGGATCATGCATGAGGAATGCCAAATCAGTGTTACAGACCATATGTTTCCACGGAGTTTCACGGCAACAGGAGCTGGGGTGTGGGACAGAAGGCAAGTGAGGCGTCCTGGAGGGGTGGTGGAGAAGGATTGGGGCAGGAAAGAAGAAGTAGGTGGGGTGCATGTGGAGAATTCCATGCAGAAGGCCTGTGCTGGTTAATTTGGGAAAACACTCCAGTATTTAAGGAGGGAAGATGATGAAGTTGCTTTTAATTATCTTAAAGATCCTTGTGCAAAATGGACTTTGGAGTTTAGATGGGGAGTTATGGCCTCAGTGTGATCAGTCCTGATGACCTGGCATACATCTCTGACAAGATGGGGCACCTGCAAGATAAATGGCTCAAACAAGGCTAATTATGGGGAATTTTCCCAGGTGAGGGAGGAGTGAATGTTATCAAATGGGCTTTGCCGCCGTCTCTCTTGAAGCAGCCCCTCCCTATCTGCCACCAACAAAGAGCAATACTGAAAATGATAAACAATGGAATTGCTGCTTGGGGTTTGCCCACAGCAGCTGATGGGCCTGCAAGCATTCTCAGGCATGTACCCCTCATTGGTCCAGCGCTTCTTTGCACTGTCAAAGTCCTTCATCTCACAGGTGGGGAAACTGAGGCCAAGTTGGGCAGGAATGTGGCAATGTGACAGAGCCAAATGTTAACACTTTGCTGACTTCTCTAGTTTCCATTATGACTTGGT
Source organism: Cebus imitator (assembly GCF_001604975.1). Classification (NCBI taxonomy): domain Eukaryota; kingdom Metazoa; phylum Chordata; class Mammalia; order Primates; family Cebidae; genus Cebus; species Cebus imitator. The sequence goes on from NW_016107455.1 coordinate 5,019,427, forward strand.
TTGAGACCAGTATTCAATCCTTGCTCTGCTGCTTGCCAGTGGTGGAGTTTCAGACAAGTTCAAGACATTCTTTGACCCATCATTTTCTCATTTGTAAAATGAGGACTTCTTCTCTCTCCTCCCTCCTTCCCTTCTTTTCTTTCCTCCCTTCCTTCTTTTCTTTTCCCTTCTTTCCTCATTTATTTTCTTTGTAGGATAACCAACTTATTTCTGCGTACCCAGACCTCTCACTGGTTTCAGCACTGAAAGCCCAGCATTTCAGAAAACCCCTTGCACCCTGGCAAATCCTATTTGTTCAATGATACTGCCTTGCTTTATTCTAGGTGCTACAGATACAGCAGTCACTCAGATGAGACAATCCCTGTTCTCAAGGAGAGAATATCCTAATTCTATAAGGGGAAGAGAGACATGGCTATGTTGATGAATTAATAAAATAATGAACATTCTACAAATGTGAACTATGTATCAGGCTCTATACTACATGTTTGACAAATATAATATCATTATATTCATAAACAATTCTAGGAAATAGAGAGCAACACCATCCCCACCCCATTTTCCACTGTGAAAACTGAGGCTTTATTCTATTAACAAACTTTCCAAAAATCATACTGCTGGTCAAAGGCAAAATATTTAAACCCCAGAGTTCTAACACACATGTTCTCAACCTTGATATGCCACCACCTCATGAATGGCAAATGTAAGAATTAGACAGGGTGAGGATTGTGCTTATTTTTCCTACTCTCAGCTGGCTGAGAATCTCTGGTCCCACCCACTACGCTGTGTGGCAGATGCAGAGAAGGGGTCTCTCAAGCCCATTTGCTTGAGCTCCAAGCACCAGTGTAGAAGCTGGAGTCCTTCCTTGCAATGCCACTTCTATCCTAGAGAAGTTTAGTGGGGAAGTCTGATGACCACAGCAGCTTATCCAGCAAACAGGAAAGTAAGAGCATATGGACCTGCAGGATTCCCGGCGCTCAGGAGTCCTTTGGCTTTGTGGAGTTTCTGCCAAGAACATCTACCAGTGGAAGATGTAAAATGGGTGATGCCCCAGTGCTGGCCACAGTTCTGTGCCAAAGGAGAAAATGGAACCCATTTCTCTCAGACTTTCAGGGCTCCTGGCAGATCACAGGCGGATGAACAAGAATTGCCTAAGCTTGATAAATATTTCCCATTCCCAAGGCTGACTCTTCTGTCCATCTACCCAACCACATTTATATAAAACTTTTGAACTAATATTGTTGGAAGAAACTTTATTCATCACCCAGTCCAAGGGCCTGATTTTATAGATGGAAATAAAATGACCTCTCATGGTCATAAAGGTTACCAAGGAAGAGACCACAAGGAAGAGACGGGTTACCAAGTCTGGGCCACAAATTGCCAAACTCATAAGGGTGCATGGCAGTTCTGCAAAAATGCACTGCTTTTCCTTATGGCTGGACCTTAAACTTATTTATGGGAAAAAGGATTTCTCCCTTATACACTTTCCATGTTTATAGAAGGAGGCTGTGGGGCCAGGGAGCAGGGCTCAGAGTTCAGTGACCACTGGCTAATAATGTTGGTTGGAAAGGGAAGTCTAGAAAGTGTTTGTTTGATGTGTCAAAGAGGTATAAATATGCACTTAAGCTACCAATGAGGTGGGAGTTAGGGCAGAAAGAAGGTAACAGAGAAGGAGAGGAGAGGAGGGGCATCCTGAGGAGTTCTCAGCCCACACTAGACCACAGGGAGTTTGAGTTTTAGACTCCTAATTCACCATTGACTCCATTCCCAACCTATACCCACCCAGCAACTACATGGCAGAAGATACAGGGAAGAGAGCCCAGGACTCACAGGTAGATTGGGCCAGGTTCAGATCTCTGCTTCACTGCTACTAGCTGTGTGATTTTGAGCAGATCTGAATCCCTTCCCCTGCTCCCAACCCCTCTCTTCATTTCTGTTTCTTCATCTGCTGAAACACCTGAGTTAGAGGTTTATGGGACAGGTCAGAGGGCATGTTTACAAAATGCTTATGACAGGGTCTGACCAAGAAAGCCCCTAATAAATGGTATTTGTCCCTACTGTTGGTGGGGTCACTACTGTTGGTGGGAACACCACAATGCCTGCCTCTTCTGCACTGGGCTGTTAGGAACAGCCCAATGTGCTCCTCCTGGGGTTCTCCCCAACCCTGGAGTGAGGCTGGCAGAACAGGTTGGCAGAGCAGCCACACTCATTGGCTCTGCTGGCTTAAGCGGGAGGCACAGTCTGCTCCCCAGGGGCTCAGGATGGTGTCTGAAACAGAACATGTGGAGTCTGCCAGGTGTGGCAGGAACTACATTGACAAAATCTCAGCATTACAAAGCAGATAAATTAGAGGGTGGAGAAAACGCATTCGTCCTAGGAAAGCATTCACCATACCCTTCCTTTAACTGGGAGCCTCTCTAGAGAATTTAAAGTCAAATTTCCACCTTCCAAATTCTGTTTCCCCATGGATATCTGGGAACTTGCCTAGTGTGAAGTGGAGAGCTGTGGAGATGCTGTCATCTTTCCCTTCATCCCCTTTTCTCTCTTTCTTACAGGACTCTTCGATTCAACCCAGGCCTTCTGGGCAGTAGAGAGGATGCAAGTGCTGGTTAGCCACCTGTGCTTGGACAAAGCTGCCTGCTATCTCAGGCTGTTCAATTCACTGCTGCCACGGCCTTGGGCCAGTGAGCACCCTGCCATTCTAAGTTACCCTCAACTGAGACCCAGACTCTGCAGAGGTGTGATGGGCAGTGAAGGAAGAAGAGCCAGCTTCGTGATGACCACACAGACATATGCCATGACAGTCATTTCTTGTTCAGTGCCTCTTGACCTCTGACACATCAGACAGTCAGAGGTCTGAGATCCATCACCCCATGTCCCAGTTTACTGTCTCAATCTTTAGCTGAGCAGAAGATCTCAGGGCCAGTGCACCAGGGGGCTGGGCTTCCTGCTACCCCTGCTTCTCTGGCCACCTTGCTGCATGGTTGATGCCTCAGGTCTTTCCAGTGCATGGGCAGAGGAGGGTTGAAGGCAGCAGATCTGGATTCAAGTCCAGCTGTGTGACCTTTGCCTGGTTTCTTAACCGTTCCAGTGCCCATTTCTCATCTGTAAGAGGGCGGTGGTCATGTCTCCATACCAACTTGTGTAAGGGTTGCATGAGGAGAAGGATATGAACATCAAATGCACTGGAAACACCCAATGCATGACACTTCCTCTCCTCCCTTCCAGGGAAGGCCAATGGTAACCCAGAAATCACTGCACCACAGCATCCAAATGACCACTGAGTCCCTACTTCTGGTGTATAGAACAAAGGAGAAGACCACATAGAGTTTCTTCCAAGACTTGCAGAACTGGGATTGGGCCTCTCAGGGGGGTGTGGTGCTAGTCACAATTGCTCTCTTCTCCCCATAACTGTGACCATGTGGCTTCGTCTGCTGCCCAGTGTGACCTCAGCTTCAAAGCCTGACCCCTACCTTAGACAGCTTGGTTTGAGGATCCCTTGCTCCACATTCTGGGATTGGGCACTACATCCCCCTCATGGCTGGGGCAGCTCTGCTTCCACGGCCCAGGTTCGGTCCAACTGAGCTTCTTCTAAATCCAATTCTGGGTGTTTAATGTCCAAATCCTCCCTGACAAGGGCTCAGTTTTGACCTACCCTGGCCAATCTTGTGCCCCTGGTATGGAGGCTGCAATCCAATGACAGCACTCTTGCTCTCCTTCCCCACCCTGCTCCACCTGAGGCTGCATGGGAGGCCTCTGGATTTCAGAATACTGCCTTGGCCAGTGGGAGAGCTGACCTATATCACTATTTAAAAGATCTTAAGAAGTCTCAAAATGTGCATGTGCCTCACAGTGACAAGATTTTTTTAGATGCAGAAGCCTCTAATTCCAACAGATTATTATCCAAATACAGGAAATAATCATTGTTAACGTCAGTAGATCTCTTGCAGTGATGTTTTGGGAGCCCCACAGACTATCATTTAAGTCAGGGGTTTCTTGAACTTGGTTAGGTGGTTGAGTATCTGGAAATTTGTGTCCTCTTTACAGAAGCAAAAATACTGTTATTTAATTCAATTGAGAGGTATAAAAATACAAATGTAGGTCACCCTATTTTTATGTTTTTAGCACTGTATTAAGTGCTTTACATGGAGTAGCTCACTCAGTCCTCACAACAGCTCTTGAGAAAGTATTACAGGTTAAGTATCCCGTATCCAAAATGCTTAGGACCAGAACTATTTTGAATTTTGGATTTTTGGGGGGATTTTTGAATACATATTTGCATATAGATAATGGGATATCTTGGGGATAAGACCAAATCTAAGCACATTTATTTATGTTTTATATATGCCTTATACACATAGCCTGAAGATGATTTTATACAGTATATTTAATAGTTTTGTGCATAAAATAAAGTTTGTATACACTGAGCCATCAAAAAGCAAGGGTGTCACTGGCTCAGCCACCCACGTGGACAACCTGTGGTTGCTTGGTATCACCATTACACCTGACTCTGAATTTACATGCTACCTAAAGCAACCATTTTCTTATACCGATTCACACATAAGTACTTAAGAGTAAAAAATAGGACAGACCATTAATACAGTGGGAAGAAATCATTGTGTTTGGGGTAACCAGGCAGCAGAGCAGCATCACCAGAATACCTGTATCTGCTATTAAACAAGAGCAATAGCAATGGCAGGATGATTAAACCATGCGCTGTGTACCTGTGTTTTGACTGTGGCTCGTCACATGAGGTCAGGGGTCAGGCGTGGAATTTTCCACTTGCAGTGTCATCTTGTGCTTTTTTTTTT
>NW_016107455.1:5024259-5064037 GCF_001604975.1 Cebus imitator
TTTTTTCAAGACAGTCTCACTCTGTTGCCCAGGTTGGAGTGCAGTGGCATAATCTCTCTGCTCACTGCAACCTCTACCTCTCTGGGTTCAAGAGATTCTCATGCCTCAGTCTCCTGAGTAGCTGGGATTACAGGCATGTGCCATAATGCCTGGCTAATTTTTGTATTTTTAGTATAGACAGGGTTTCACCATGTTGGCCAGGCTGGTCTCAAACTCCTTGTCTCAAGCAATCCTCCCACTTTGGCTTCCCAAAGTGCCAAGACTATAGGCATGAGCCATCACTCCTGGATTTTGGAACATTTTGAATACTGGATTTTCAGATTAGGGTTGCTCAACCTGTGTGAATAGTCGCTAAGGTATAATGCTGGTATCCTCCCAAAATTCATATGTTAGAAGAATTTAATCTCCAATGTGATAGTAGTAAGAGGTGGGTGGGAGCTTTGGGAAAGTGATTAAGCCATGAGGGTTCCACTCTCATGAACAGAAGCTAGTGCTGTTATAAGAGACATTGAAGGGAGCTGCTTCACCCTTTCAGCCACATGAGGACACAGCAACAGGTACCATCTCTGCAGCAGAGAGCGAGCCCTTCCAGACACTTGATCTGCTGCTGCCTTGATCCTGGGCTTCCCAGCCTTGGGTACTATGAGCAATACATTCCTACTGCTTATAAATTACCTAATCTATGGTATTTGTTAGAGCAGCCCAAAGGGATTAAGACACTATTATTTGTTGCCATTTCATAGATGAGCAAATTGAGGCTCATATCACTTGTCCAGTGTCATTCAGCAAGTTGGGAAGCGGTGACTCAAACTCAGAAAGTCAAATCAATTCCATTGCTTTCATTCCACAGTTCCTGCCCTCGAGAATCAGAGGCAATGTCATCGATTAGACGTGACTGTTATGTGTAAGCCATATCAAATTACAGCCGTTAACACATGGGCTGACTCACACACAAACAGCATCTCAAATCCAGGAAAGAGGTATCAGCTGTTTGATAATATTTGTCTGCTAATTTTGCTAATTGTGTGCTCACTTGTCATCTTCTAGTGAGTGACAGCAGGCAAACAGTAGGAGGCACCAAAGGTTTAAGAAAAACATACGGGAGAAAAGCTTAACTGGGAGGCTTTTCTATGTCTTAGCTTTTTGGGGTTTTCTTCTCTCTTGCCAACAGAAAACACCATGATTATTGCATTTCTGAGGCAGAACAACCTGGTCTGGTTCATGGAAACCCATGTTATTTCAGTGATGCCACCCTGCTGCCCATTGGTGACCCTTCAGATGTGCTCTCCTGGTTTTCTAATTCAGTGTGCTGGAGAGATACACCTCTTCCCCTCAGCACAGTGTCCCGGGGTATGGCAGGGACTCTCTGCAAAGTGGGGAGCAGGAGCACTCCAGGAGTGGGTGGCAAAAGCTGGCCAGAACTGTGCAGCTCTGTGGTGGTTCCCACCCTTTGTGGAGAATCACTGCTCTAAGGTGATCCATGCCTCCTCCTCTATCCTCCATGCCCATGCTCTTTATGATATGACCCACTCTCTGTTTGGACTAAGATCAACAGCTGGCCCAAGTGCAGCCAAATTATAGGCTGGACAGGAAGCAAGGGCTCTAAGCTTCACCTCATAAGATGAACTGTGCCTGTCAGACCCTTCTCTTGGAAATGTAGAGCCAGGGCTCTTGACGGTGGAGCTTCTGCCCTGCAGGGGTACATGGGGGTGAGCTGGGCAGTGGTCACAATGGAGCAGAGTTCTTGGAGTGCAGGAGCCATATGTGAGTCCAGGGAGTCAGCGGGTGCCAGCCGGAAAATGGAGCAGCTCCACAGATGGAGGAGGGGATGCCAGAGGAGAGATGAGACTCTGAGGGACTAGCCGAGGGTCTCACTGCCTTTCCTGCTCCTGGCTCCTGTTTCTGGGAGGTCTGCATGTAGGGAGGTGCTCGTTCTTGGATTCTCATGAAATTTTCCTTCTTTTTTCTTGGTATCTTTATCATTACCCACCCACTCTCATGCTTTTACTCAAACCAGACAGCACTGCCTTAACACAAGAACGTTATTTGAGTTGCCAGGGCCTAAATTGGCTCAGTAAGGGAATCTCTGCCTCCCCCGGGCCCCCATTGGATGGTGGAAAGCGGCAGGAGACCGGCTCAGGCTCACCACTCCACTATTGTGTTCCCTCATTAGCTCTGTTCCCCGTTAGCTCTCCAGCCCCTTTGCCTTGCCCCTCCCTCCCAGCCACTGCTCCCGACTGAGCTGTTTACATGGCTTTCTACATTTGCTTAGCGCTTACTCCCAAGTTCCCAACCTCAGGCTCGACTGCGTCTCCCACTGTGATCCTTCCCCAGCTCCCGCGCAGCCCGGGCTCATTTACATTTCACTCACCAACCTCATTTAGGTAATTTTCTACAGTTAATTCAATGTTCACCAAGTAGCCCTGGATCGCATTTGCATTCATCACCTTCTGGGGCTCTGAAGCATTTCAGAGTACAGAGGCTCCCCTGCTGAGATCCCCACTTAGGCGAAGGCAACAACAAAGCTCGAGGGCTCCAAGCAAATGATCTGCTGCAGGGTCTGCCCGGCATTCCCTTCTGACAGCAGCCCCGGGAAGGGCAGGAAGTGCCCGCTGTCCTGCCAGTCTTGTCCAGGGAGGCGGTGCCCTGACCCCGGCCTTCCTGTCTCCTAATAATTCAGTGTGAATCCATCTCTAGGTTTACTGCCTGCTGGGCAAAGCATTTCCTTCACCTTAGTCTAAAATAGCCTAAGCTTCAGGGGGTGCCATCTAGTGCCTATATTATTACAAGGCTTGGGAAGTAGAATACATAAAATAAAAGACTTCACAGTATCAGAATTGAAAAGGTGTGGTTGCTGGTGAAGACAGTCCCAGAGAGCCCTTGGCTCATAACAGTCTGCTTCTTGGTCTCCACTTTGCTAACTGGTGGTGGGCGTCACGGCCGTAAGACTCTCAAAGTGGCTCATCAAGCCTCACTGTCCATGGATGCTGTACATGACCAACTTTTTGCTTTAGCCTTCTACAGTTCTTCAGGTTACAAAGGGAACTTGTGATAACAGAAGTTTGCAGCACGTCATAGTAATAGAAGTCTGAAAGTCTGTTAGGTAACCGAAGTTGCAAACCTCAGTAATTTGTCTTTATCTGCAAAGCAGGGGAAACTGGATTCTATTACTTAGGGGCATCCCCTGCCTTTGTTATATTTCAGGATTTACTGGAAAGGGATTTTCTGGCCTGGCTCCTTTTGTGTTTCATTTGGGTCTCAATGGCTATTTATATGTAAGAAGAATGTCACTGTCTCTGTCAAGCTTTCTGGAAAGAATTCTAGAAATTCACCTGTAGCTTGTTCTTATGCCATATTGCACCATCCTTTCACAACACTGGTTCAGTTTGTTTTAAGATTTTCTGTCCAGTATCACAGTGGCTGAGATGTTAGTCCCCATAGTACTTGAGGTAGTAGAATAGGGGCTGGAGACCGGAGCCACCATCCCACCATCACTGTCTGTGAATATACCTCATGCTGTGAGCAGCACAGTAAAGTTTACTTCAAACAAAAGCATCACTTCCCGGTAGGAAGTGAGGCAAAAGTGCTGGAAAGCACTGCTATAATAGTTCCTTTGCGCTCTACCCTGAAGGGTGGAGCTTCTGCAGTGCAGGGGTGTGTCGGGGTGAGCTTGGCAGTGGCCCCAATGGGCCAGAGTTCTGGAGGTGCAGGAGCCATGTGTGAGTCCAGGGAGTCAGCTGTGCCAGCAGGAGAATGGAGCCAACCCACACATAAAGGAGGGGATGCCAGGGGAGAGCCTGAGCCCAGATTTTACAACTCCCATGCTTCTTTGGCTGCCAGGTGCAGTTTTACTTAGCATCTCTTCCTCTAGCTTAATGCAAAGGAGGGCTGGTATCCCTGCTTTAGCAAAGCACAGAGCCTCTCTACCCCTCAAGTTCTCCCAGGTAGCTGACACCAGCCTATCCAGCCCTTGTTCTGTGTGTTGTCAACTGGGATTGTTTTCAGGTTCCTCCAAGCCACCAGCTAGCCTGAAGGTGCAGTCTGGGAAAAGGAATGCTTTGATGAATCCCTCTTTATGAGCTGGAGGGGGCTTCTGAACATGGGCCAGCCTCCATCAGTTTCAGAGGGGGAGGTGATGGAGTGGAGCTACTCAAAATTGCATGGGGAACAAGCTCTGTTCGGCCATTCTCAACATTTCCTTTAAGAAAGTCATGTTCGCACTGATTCCAGCAGACCTTTAAAAAGGCTCTTTATTCAAGTCTTAGAACTGATTAGACAAGAGTCATGCTGTGTCTGTCGGGTTCAATTTATATCCTCTCAACTTCTGGGCTCAATTTATATCCTCTCTGCTTCCCAACAAGGAGCTGAGGCAGGCAGGTAGGTTCCCAAGAATAGGCAGGGTCAATTCCAAGGCCACCTTCCCAGGGTGATCTGGAACGGGCTGTTTCTCTCTCTCTCTCTCCCTTTACCAGGTGCTCCTGCAGAGCAACCCTGTGACCCCCCACCCCAAGCTGCAGGAGCTCTGTTCAATGCAGTATCCACTGGCCACATGTGGCTTTGAGCTCCTGAAACGTGGCTGGTCTAACCTGAGATGTGCTATAAGTATACAGTTCACATCAGATTCTGAAGACAGTATAACAAAAGGTAAAATATGTTGTTAATTTTTTTATATTGATTGCTTGTTGAAATAATACTTTGGATATATGAGGTTAAATAAAATATAGTATGAAAAATTAATTTCACCTGTTTTATTTTTAAAATACGGTCACTGGAAACTTTAAAAGTACCCTTGTGGCTTGCATTATATTTCTATTGCTCAATGCTGTCCTAGAAGCATTTTAAATTGGAGAGGTTTAGAGTTTTAGAGCAGGATTGGGTGAAGAGAAGGAAAGAGTAAGATCAAGAAGGCGTAGATTTGCCATTTGTCTGCTCAAAATTTTCTAAACGCTCTTCCTGATTCCTTCCTCAAGACCTCTAGGTCTCAAAGGCCCTGGAGGCTTTGCACAGGCTGGCCCATGCCATCCCGCCCTCCCATGTCTCCTGCACCTCCCGTCAACCTCACCTTGCTTTTCAACATAGCCAGCCATGCCCATTACAGGGCCTTTGTGCATGCTGTTCCTTCTGCCTAAAACACTCTTCCCTGGACAGTTGCATGCTTAGAAAGTCACCACCTCAAAGAAGCCACCCTGATTCACTTCCCCAATCTCAATCAGAACCAATCACTATCCCTTCGCCCTGCTTTGTTTCTCTTTAAAATTCTTATTACTCCCTAACATTGAATTGCACATTTACTTTCTGTCTCCTCCAGACAGGGAGCCTGTGTCTCTTTTGATCACCACAGCGCCTGGCACATACCAGACACCTAGGGAATGCTTGTTCAATGAACATAAACATCAAGGCCAATGGGATCCAGCCATTTTTTGCTGCAAGGCCAATGTGATCCAGCCATTTTTCAAATGAATAAATAAACTCAGACTTGGAAAGAGGTTAGTACAGGACAGAGCAGGAATTGGGTTCAGTGACTGCACGGAGCTGTGAGGGATAGTGGCTGGGTGACCTGGGAAGTCACCTCTTCTACGACCTCATGCACTGAGAATGTGCCCTAATCCAGGGGATGAGGACCAACCTAGCAGGGAAGAAAATACAGCAAAAAGAAAAAGGCCACTCTGACTTGCTCTGGAGATTTCCTGTGGGAAGTGGATGTCAGGATTAAAACGAAAGAGCAGGTGTGAGGTCTCACTCATTCATACTCTGGCTTCACAGAATCCTTTGAGGAGGCATGTGGGGCCAACCTAGACAGGCTATCAATAATCAAGGTCTTTCCAGATGCGTGAAACAGGCCTTATAGCCCTAGAGCTGCAGGAATTTTTCGCGCCTGCCCCTGGGGTACATCCCAAGATCAGGAGCTCACTCCTTCCAAGGCAGCTAAGCTGTGAGCTTTTCTGTTCCCTTTAATCAACAGAAAGTATTTGATTCTTTCGGGTCATCAGCGACTTTCTTGTCGTTGATGTTATTCAGACACTTGTTCTGGTTTTGGACTTCTGGGGACTTATCAAACAGACTAATTCCTACTCCCCAGATCAGCCCTTCTGAGATAGAAGGTCATGGGGGCTGAGAAGCTTAACTTTCCAGGAAGCGCACTCTCAGCAGGGCTGCTCAGTGATCTGACCCGCAAGGCGGCAATTCAGAAAACAAGTATGATGGCTCAGCAATTCGAAGGCTGGTTCTCCGAGGCCACACCTTCTCCTTGCTCACCCAGAGTAATGCTGGTTTGCACCTGCCAGCCTGACTTCCCTTCTGACTTCCAAACTCAAACTTGCTTTTTCTTGTTACTTTAGCAACGTGGATTCAAGAGCTTGTGTGTGCCAGATATGGTGCGACACATTGAGCACAGAATAAGGAAGACACAGCCCCTGGTCTCGGGAAGCTCATAGTCTTAGTGGAAAAACTGACAAGACCACAAGGTATTAAAACCCTGCAGGATCCGGGTTGGGATGAAGGCAACAGCCAAGGGCAGGGGCCGTGGGCACAAAGGAGGACCTGACCCACCTCATGGGATGCAGGGAGGACACCCGGAAGAAGCAAGGCCAATGCTGTCGATTTCCCGTTGCCTACTGGGGAGCTCAGTCTGTAAGTCCCACAGATGCTTCTAGTGAAACCCATTTATCATCTTAACTAAGAAAGTTCAAAATCATCACCTCATGCTTTCTTTCCACCTTAGCCTATCTCACACACACTTGCATACACCTGCATGGGTGCCCAAACATGCAAGCAGAGTCACTTCTGTCTGCTTACCTAATCTTTCTCAAACCTGTCCCTTCCCCTCAAGTTTTCCAACTCCCATCAGTTCTCACAGGCCTGGAGCACCATACTCCTCATCGCTCCATCCCTTTGCCACCCTGTCCTCTACTGTGATGGAAAGGTTCTCATATATACTGACCTGAAAATGGCCATGGATCCCTATTTCCAGCAGGCAAGACTCCCCAGAGGCCAGCTGCATAGGGAACCGGGCAGCCTGTCCACCACCATCCCTGCAAGCCCTGCCTGCAAGCCTCAAGCATCAGCCACACTGGCCTGCTTGTCCTGCCCCAAAGCATCATGTCACACTCGTCTCTGTGCTCCTTTACACACGCTGCCCCTACATCTGGACCACCCTGCCCTTTCTCCTCGGCCCCTACATCTCCTAATCATCCTTTAAACCCACTCAAATACCACCTCCTCTGTATAACCTCCCTTGGGTAATCAGCTGCTCTTACTGAGAAAATATGCTGTTCTGTCATAGCCATTATCACCAACCCGCTAGCCAGGGGGCTTCTTCCCACTTCTGGGCTGGGCCTCTCAGGGAGCAGACAGTGTGCAATTCATCTGTGAGCCCCAGAACATAGCAGAGAACTTAGTAATCACATTAATAAGCAGTGCTATTTATTATTTATTAATAATGAATACAACCAGCAATAGCAATGAATAAAAATACTGATGAATAATAAGGAATAGCAATGAAAATAACCCGCATCACGATGATGATGTCATTATCCCTGGTGCCAAGCCCCTTGCTAAGCACTCTACAAGCAAGATCTCATTTAATCTCTCGGCATCCTATAAAATCCTATTCCCACTTTGTGGATGAGGAAACTGCAGCTTAGAGGGTATAAATCCCTCTTCTGGGGTCATACTTTTTGTAAATAGCAGAGACGAGATTTGAAGCCATGTCCATCTGATCTCCAAGCTCATGCTGTGCTCTTTAGCCACTGTGCTGCTCTGGGACCCAAAAAGGGATAGTGCATTAGTTAACCTGCAGGTGCCAGGGAGCCAGTTCCTCAGAACCCCTTATCTGTCACACTTCCAGTAATCTTTCAGTGTTAATTCCAAGTTATTAACGAAGCCCTGTCTCTAGGGAGGTGAGATAGGGCTCTCATTCCATGAGACCTGGCTCTGCCAATCACAGGTTGTGTGATACTGGGCAAGTGACTCACCTCCCTGGACCTCAGGTTCCTTATCTATAAAATGGGGACATGGTAGTCAGTGTGGGGATGGAACAGGAGATAGCACGTGTAGAGCACAGGCTGAGCTCGGGGGGTGCAGGAATGTTTGGTGGGACAGTCAGTGATTTAGCAAGCCAAAGTGCAAGTCAAAAGTTTAGGATCCCAGGGATCAGTGAAAGGGCTTAAAGAGCCCAGTCTCAGGGATCAGTGCCCACAAAGGTCTGGAATTCTGGAAGTCAGGATAAAGAGAGTAGACAGGGAGACTGAGCTTCCCCCTCACCCTGTGTGGGATGTTCTCCCCTGACCCCTTTTAGCTTCCTTCTTGGGGCTGCATGTGGTCTCAGAATGGGGCCTCCACAGCCCAGGCGAGGTGGTCCATGGGCATAGCCCCTGTAGGTACCCACCAGACAGGGTGTGAGGCAGCCAAGCTGAGGTCAGCATTGGAAGGGCCCAAGAGAAAGCTTGGAAGGTCCACAGTGGCCATTGAAGTCCAGAAAAAAAAAGACAGACTTAGGCAGGCCAGAAGGGAAACTATTTCTCTGCAAGGAGCTGGGAGGAGAGACAGAGGAGGACCCTGGGCGTCCTGTGAGAACCAAATTCCAGAAGAATTTCTTGGGGCTCTGGAGAGCCCGCAGAACTGCCTCAAGGCAGGAGCAGGAACTGAGAGGCCTCTGAGTTCTCGCTGTGTGACTCTGAAAATGTTCTGCCTCTCTCTGGGTCTCATGTCCTTCACTGTATGATGAGGGAGTGAACTCAGCACGTCTATATCGATCGCCATCATTCCACATGACCTGAGTAGACAAGTATGAACACATCCTCTGAGCCTCCATTTCCTCAACTGTACAATGGGGCTAGAAATGGCCACCTGTTAAGGCTACTGTGCATACAGTGCCTGGGAGGTACCCATCTAGGAGCTGGCACACAGTAGGTGCTCAATTAATTCCTACCCTCCAACTCCACCAAACCAGAGAGGAGAGAGCTACAGGCCTCCTGTCTGTCTGTCTCCCTTCCTCAGTGACTCTGGGAGGCTGGGATTTTCACCCTCTATGCCAGCCTGGCAACTGGGCCATACCTGCTGGAAAATATCTTTTTTTTTTTTCTTTTTTTTTTTTTGAGATGGGGTCTTGTTCTGTCACCCAGGCTGTAGTGCAGTGATGTGATATTGGCTCACTGCAACCTTTACCTCCTGGGTTCAAGCTATTCTTCTGCCTCAGCCTCCCAAGTAGCTGGGATTACAGATGCATGCCACCATGCACAGCTAATTTTTGTATTTTTAGTACAGACAGGGTTTCCCCATGTTGGTCAGGCTGGTCTCAAACTCCTGACCTCAGGTGATCCGCCCACCCCCGCCTCCCAAAGTGCTGAAATTACAGGTGTGACCTACTACACTAGGCAGAAAATGCCCCTTTTTAATCAGAGCTTTCGCCCTCCATCAGAATGGAACGTATACTCATTACAGAGAAATTGGAGCACACTGGAAAAAAGAAGAAAAATAAATCACCTGTGGCTCTACTAACATTTCAGAGCATGCCTTCCTTTTTCTATGCAGCGTACTCCTTAAGTGGGTGAGGTCATTCTAAATATCCAATGTCATTTCCTGCTTTCTTCTGCTTGAGGTTATAACAAACCTTCCCATGTTGGTATAAACATTTTCAATGGCTGTCCTGAGATTTCCCTAGCCAGCCCTGCCCACATTGCCAGGTGTTCCTGAAGTCCCCAAATGTCCACTCTTCTAAATGCAAAAAGCCACCAATACTTAACTCACTGAGAGCTTTTTTTTCTTCTCTTTTTCTACTGCTTTTAGACATTTTTTTCCCTCTCTCTCTTAGCACAAACTGCCAGAAGTAGGCTGTTGGTATAAAGCAGATGATGACTTTTAGGGCTGACAAATTCCTGTCCTTTCTGGGCAACATCACCATTAACTTACTGATGACTTGGGGTTTCCAGCGTCTTGGATAAGGAAGAAAAGAGTTTCCTAGGGAACAAGCCCAAATCTCCTGGGAAGGGTAAGTGAGAGTCTTTACATTTATTTTCTCCTTTTCTGGCCTACTTTGAATAGACCTCCAGGGCAGGAGGGTTTTTCTGAGCTACCTGAACTTTAAATACCCGCCTGGGGCTCCCTTTACAGAATCTTGTATTTTCCTCCTGTGTTATGCTAAAGTGTGGGAGTTGGGAGGGATGCCCTATGGGGCCAGGAAGTCTGAAGCTGGTGGCCCCACACACTGGGGGCTGCTGGGCCAGCACGAGAGCCCCTGACTTCTTCAGCTGGGGACTCCCTCTTTGTCCACCTTCAAGCTCACTGCCCCCAGTCACACCCAATGTCCCTGTTATCTCCTCCCACCAACCTCAGAGGTTGTTTCCACCATGGCCAGACCCTGGTGACAGTCTACTTAGCTGGTGAGGGCCCCGAACCCTTACCAGCTCCTACTAGTAACACTCCCCATATTATGCTCCCTATATTCCCAATAATCATATCTGAGATTTATAAAGCAGTCCCTTGTCCTTAATAAGATGATAAACTTCCCTTGTCTCATCTCCAGTTATCCTCATAACTTCCTCTAGATGGACTCTATTTGCCAAGGGAGAAATGGAAGACTTAGACATGGAAAGTTATTTGCCCACGGCAAACAATTAGCATAGGGTGGAAGTGGGATTGGAATCCAGGCAGGCGGCTGTGTATGCAGTGCCTGGGAAGTGTCCAGCCTAGCAGCTGGCAATCAGTGGTGCTCAGTTAATTCCCACCCTCTACCCACCTCGACCAAAGCTGAGAGCGAGAGCTAGAGGCCTCCTGTATGGCTTTCTCCCTGCCTCAGTGACTCTGGGAGGCAGGGATCTTCACCCGCTATGCCAGGTGGCAACCTGACCATTGGGTCATCCCTACTGGAAAATGCTTCTGTGCTCAGACTCTGGCCTCTGCTCTCTCCCCATTGACCAGGGTCAATAACCACACAGCACAGACCGTGCTTATTATAACTTCTGTGGGTGCTGCCTGGGGCCAGCCCTCCCACCCAGGCAGTTCTTGCTGACTTAGGTCTTCCTTTGAAGGGTATTCTTCACCGTCCCAGTTAGCCCACTGTAGGGACCTAAGCCCTTATTGCCCAGACATGGGATGGGGCAGAACTTTCTGTTGTTCTCTGTAGTTATCGTCACAAGATGGTAGAACTACAAACTTCCTTAAATATCTCATGGACATCTCCCATTTGCCTCATATTCAATATAGAGTCCTGCCATGATTATCTCATTAATCCCCCAACTACCCTGTACAGTAGAGAACAGGAATCAGAGAGGGCAAGTAGCATTCGCAAGGTGATACAGCCCACTGGCAATTGAATCAGAACTAGAAAAAATATCTCTTGGCCCTAGGCCTGGTGACTTTTCTTTTATTCAATCTCTCGTTTTTCAGAAGAGAGCTGGCTGGGCACAGTGGATCATGCCTGTAATCCCAGCACTTTGGGAGGCTGAGGCAGGTGGGGCACAAGGTCACGAGATTGAGACTATCCTGGCCAACATGGTGAAACCCTGTATCTACTAAAAATACAAAAGTTAGAGGGGTGTGGTGGCATGTACCTGGAGTCCCAGCTACTCAGGAGGCTGAGACGGGAGAGTCACTTGGACAGGGAGGTGGAGGTTGCACTTCAGCCTGGGAGACACAGCTAGACTCCATCTCAAAAAAAAAAGGAGAGAGCTGAAGCTCAGAGAAGGGAAGAGGCTATCTAAGGTCACAAAGCATGTCAGCTGAGAAAGCCTGTAACTAGACCCCTCTAATTCCCTGGATCCCTTGCATAAAAAGCAAACAGAGCGTGAATGAATCAAGAAAATGCACACTACAGAGTGTGGGCTCTTCCGGATCCTGGAGACAAATTGGCTCTACTGGATTTCTATAGTGGAGTGAATTCCACAGAGCTGTTGTGACCCACTGCAGAATCCAGGGCTGGGATGAAGCACCACAGTATGGCAAGCAGGCAGCTGGAACCAGAACGCTGTGGCTCAATGAGGTGTCCACTCACTGGGGCGTGGTCAGCAGTGCTTTCCTTTGAGCCTGGCTTATGGAACACATGAGTTCTGCCCCCACCACAGTAGCTCCCTTTAGAGTTGTTCGTAAATAGGGTATTTGGGAGTGGGTGGTGCTGCTGGTCACCGTTGAGGAGACCAGGGTTATTTGTCCAAAGGAAGGCCAGAGCATCAGTCATCTCATCAAGGTGACTCCTGAGGACTTTGATATGAATAATGATAGGGGTGAAAGAAAGAAGGGGAGGTGGAAAGGGCCTACCCTAAGTCCTCATGCATTCTCTCCCTTAATTTCTCACCTCGGCCTGGGAGAGCAATCAGCTACTCTAGGTAAGCCATTGTCCAAGGTCATGTGGCCAGAAAACAGCCCTAACTGGGCAGCATGCCCAACTCCAAGGACCATGAGGTTTCTATTTCACTCCCTGTCCCCACCTAACCAGCAAGTTGGCCCTTGGGTTTATAATGAGTGATGACTTCAGAATGGTTCACTCCATGATTTCCATGGTCATCTTGAACATATCCTAGGGTCCCTGTAGAAGCCTGTTGGCCAGCCTGTGCCGTCACTTGGCTGCAACAGCAATTCCCAAAGGGATCGCCCTGAAGCATCCCTGTCACCTAGTGCCCCTTCTCACTGAGCAAGTGCTAAATCTCAGGATTGAGGATGCCACATCTGGCCTAAAGGCAGAGCATGGATAAATTGCACTGTGGGTTCAGAGATGAGTGAAACATAATCCCCTCCCTCCTTCCTTCACTCCACAACCTTCCCTCCCTCCCTCCCTTCCTCAATAAATTAAACACAACAATGCACTGTAGTAGGTACAATGCTAGAGATAAAACAGTTGACAAAAATATGGTTCCTGGCTTCCCAGAGCTTGAATCCTAGCAGGGGACATAGTTAATCCCTCACATAATCACAATAGACAAATCTTTGCAAATTGAGACAGGACTGTTAAGCAAAACACAGAGTATTCTAAAGAACACAATGGGGAATCTGATCTAGTCTTGGGGTGTCAAGGGAAGCTTGGTGTTTGGCCTGAGACACAAAGAGTGGTGGTGGTGCATTGTAGGGCATGTGCCCGCCCTGTGGCCTGGTCCCTAGAAAACAGAAAGAAAGCCAGGGCAGCTGTAGCCCAGAGGGAGAGGGCCTGAGGCCAAGCACAGCCTCCAGGGCCAGGCTGAGGTGTTTGGATTCCATTCTAAGTACGGTGAAGAGCTACTGAAGTACTGAGGCAAAGGCTGGCAGTGTCAGATGAGCAGTAGGAAAAGATCTCCCTGAATGTTGTGCAGAGTGGAGAATGTGGGGCCAAGGACTGACGCAGCACGACCAGTTAGGAGTCTAAGTGCAGGAGTCTAGGTGAACTCAACTGTGGTGGAACCTCACAAGGGGCCAGGAGAGCCTCCAGCCCTGCCAGGGAGTCCAGTGAGCGGTTCAGGGATGAGAAGAAAGGACTCTGGCAGGCCATGCAGGCAGGAAGTCTTTCAGATCATCCCTCTTCTCTACCAGATGCTCTTGGAAGAAAAGCAGCAGATATGCCCTGTCCCAGATGGGATCCTGCAGGAGGAACCCAGAGTGGTGGCAAAATGGGTGCAGGCACTGCAGGGAGGCAGCCCTACTGTACCACCAGGGGCTTCCCCAGGGCTGAAAAGGAATCCTGCCCTATCCATAGTGGCATCCCAGAGCCCAGGTGGCTCATCCAAGTGAGACCTCAAGAGAAAGGCCAATAGAGACCTCATCTGCTCTCAGCCCCAGACTTAGAGATACAGCTACATCCAATGGGAGTGGATAGAGGGAGCTGGGGGTCTCTGGCTCCACATCTCCACTGGGGGCAAAGAAACTGGGACAGCAGCAGTGGTCCAGAGAGAGGCCAGCCCACATAGCAGTGGCTATTTCTATC
Source organism: Cebus imitator (assembly GCF_001604975.1). Lineage (NCBI taxonomy): Eukaryota > Metazoa > Chordata > Mammalia > Primates > Cebidae > Cebus > Cebus imitator. The sequence continues at coordinate 5,038,145 of NW_016107455.1, forward strand.
TATGTTGTCTCAGAGTGGAGCAAAGGAAGAATAAAGGAATGGAAAGGAGGCCAAGGGGAGTTTGGGAGGGGAGCAGACCCTGTGCTTCCGCCTGGGGCATAGGAGAGAGGTTTGCCCATGGCTGGAGTTTGAAATCAGAAGGCACTTGACCGGGGCAGGGCGGGATGCTGCTGTGAGCCTGCAGCCTCTACCTTGAGCCAGAAAAAGGCTGCTTTGCTGCTGTTACTACCACAGCGGGGCAGCTCAGGCTAGGAAGGTGGGTGTTGCTGGGTAGATATATGGACACAGCATTCCCACAGAGCATTTTCAGGGCTAGAATATATAGAGTATACCAGGAACAAATAAATGAGGTATCTGGATAAGACTGGCAGAAAGCTAGGGGTTTTGAGTAGGCTGCAGGGGGAGACAACAGCCAGACCAAGTCTCCAAAGACAGGTGAGAGGTTACCCGCTGGGGAGGAAGGGAGAAGGCAGAAAAGGTGCCAAAGCGGGGAGGAGCAGCCTAAGCAATGCCTGAAAGCCCTTGGGAAGCTGGGGAACCCAAGTGTCACAGTCACAGCTTGAGAGGCGGGTTCCTCCAGCAGCATCATCACTCTTCACCTCCTTCTCATGCTGAAGAGGGGAACTCAGCCCCTCCCATGCCCAAGCAGGGATGTGCCCCCTCTCTGAGAATATCTCAGAACCTATGGAAGTCAACTAAGGATGGTGGCCTTATTTCACAGATGAAGAAATTGACAGCCACAGAAGTGTAGGGTCTAGCTCAAGTTCACACAACAGCCGATGGAAGAGCCAGGGCCTGAACTCAGAGCCTCTGCCTTCCAGTTCCTTTTCTCCTTTACAGAACCTGCCCTTTTTCTGATTGGGCGACACAAGTGTGTGCGGGAGGCAGGAGTTGGACGGAGGACATGAAGTCACTGATTGGTGAGTGGCGGGTCATCTCTCAGTGATAATCACTATGGAAACAAGTGGCAGACACACATTGGGGCCCTGAGGTCAGGGGTCTAGTTTTTTCATTCCCAACTTCACATTTTGCTAGAGGAAGATGGTGTGTGTTGCTAAGACATGGTTCAAGTTGAACAGCTCTGGGGGCACAGGCTATACTTTGCTGCATCAGCAGAGCAAGAAAGGCCAGCTACTGTTCCCGTTTCAGAAAACATGATCTGTGTCACAGGGCTGAGCCCAAAGTCACAAGGAGTTACTCGCCTTTATGGTTTTCAGACCTAGGTTCTCCCCAGTAATAGCTGGACGTTGTCATTCCAGAAGCGTTTCTTCCTCCCAAAGTCTCAGGATGTTAACTTTCCAAAAGATCTTAGATGGTATAAGCTCCAACCTTTTATCTTCCAAACAAAATCTCATTTAATTTCATGCAGTTATGAGGTAGGTACTATTGTACCTATTCAAAGCTAAGGCCCCCAAAAAAGGAACGATCTGAGGTCACACAATGAGGAAATGATAGAATGGAACTTCTGAATTCCGGACCATGCTTTTATTCTTTTATTGTCCAGTACAGTAAAAACACAAGGTATTAGTCTATCTGTCTTTCCCTCTGCAAGGGAGAAAGCGGAGAAGCCCAGGAAAGAAGGTTGATATTGTAATGGAGAAGCCATGGAATGAGAACCCACTTTCCCCACATGCCCTCATGTCCCCACTTTATCTTTGAAAACTCCCTACGCAGCGTGTTCCAAGGAAGAAAGAAAACGGGAGATAATGGAAGAAATTAAGAGAGAATATGATCAGGCTACATTTGCACGGCACTTCAGAGTTTGCACAGTGCTTCCACAGCCCTCCCTCCACTTCATCCTGAAAACACCCTTGCCCAGTAAGAGAAGGTGCCGGGACTTCTGCCCCAATTTACAGTTGAGGCTGCAGACCCTAGGAGGTTAACAGACTTGGATTCAAATTTACACCTCCTGACACCAAATCCTGCAGTTTTTCTATTTTCATTGACTTTCTTTTGCCTGTGCATGAGTGAAAATATGGGAGAAAGAAACCAACATTCATTGAATGATAATAGTAAAATAAAATGGAGAAAATAACCACAGCTTTTAGCTCTCATTGTGGCATCCGCTGTACACGCCAGGCCTTGTGCTAAATACATTACATGCACCGGATCTCTTAATCCACGCACCACCTTGGTAGGATGAGTATTGTTATCCCCGTCTTATTGGCGAGGAAGCTGAGGTTCAGGGAGTTCAGTCTTTACAGTTGTTTCTTCTGATTCACCCTCAGAGTGTTTTGTTTCCTGGTAGTTCAGTTATTTTTAACTATAAAAATTCTTAGAAGTTTATTTGTGGAAACCACTTACGTCTAAGGATGAAGGTGGATCCTAGATAGAATTTGTGTCAGCTTTTGACGACCTGAGTTACTCTAAATGAAATTCTTGTCTGGAGGTTTTCAGATCACTCAGGTGGTATCACAAGCTCTGTCTGAAAACCTGTATAAGGACGTGCTGATGTTTCTGAATTTTCAGTGGCAATTTATCAACCACTTCCAGTCAATACCTACGTTTGAGATTGTTTATTTTCCTTGCATTTCCCATGGAGAGATAATATCTGATTCATCTATGTCCTGAGGGTATAACCCTGTAGGGTCTGAGCTTTCTGGGGAGAACTTCTATGAGACTGCCCAGCCCTGGCAGCAACAACAGCAGAAACAGTGCCAGCTTAGCATGAACTTTCATGTCTGTATCTCACTTGTCTCAAGGAGGAGCCTTGATGATTAGAAATGCAGCAAAGCATCCATGGTAGTGCAGAGAGGGCACTGGTGCTCAAAGGGAGAGGCAGGCAGATGAAAGTAGGAAGAAGTGGAGAAAGGAGGTGAGGACGAGGCAATCGGGTAGGGCTGGTTGGAGAGGAGAGCCTATAGGGGGATGAAGGGGAGTCAGAGGAGTGCCAAGAGAATAGGGATCCAGGAGGGGGTGATGTGGGCTGGTCTCTGAGCTGTGCTTTCTTTCTGTGCCAAAGGGAAGCATTTTTGCCCTGCCTGCTCCTCAGGGTTGCCCTGTGGGAGAGATGTCCTGAGAGTGAGATGAGCTAATGTTGCTGAAAGTCCGTTGCACACCGCAAAGTTCTATCAGACTGAAGGCTGTGGTCGTTTCGGCCTCTGTCCCCCTTGGCCATGCTCTGTCCCTACAGAGGAGTGTGATGGAGGTAGATCTGATGGTAATCTCCCCCACTGCATAAAATGGACTGGTTGGGACACCATCCTTTCTGCTTCCCTCACCCCTCTCTGAGTCTCTCCTGAAGCTGAACATTTGTGGTCCCTGGTAGAACAAGAGCATTGTGCTGCCAAGTGTTGCTGAGGATCCACTGGAACCTGTGTCCCAGCTCTTAAGGGCTGAGCAGATGCCTAATTTAAGTATGATCTCATGTGATTGCTGCTGCCTGCCATACAGCATCTCTGCAGAAGACAAAGGCTGACACCAGAGGCATCAGCTTGGCTTAAAAGCTCAAGGTGCTGCTTTTCCAATGTGAAGTCTTGATCTCCAGTTACTTAACATCGCAAACCTCAGTTTTCCCATCTTAAAAATGGGGTTATAATGTTGATTTCATAGAATTGCCAGAGGAGTGAAATGGATAACACATTCACAACCTCAAAGCTCAGCACAGGCATAAGGGCTTACCCATTTTTTTTTTCTGGTGGTCTTGGGACTGGTGGGCTCACTGATACAGAGCAGCACTAGGGTCATGACCAGGAGGGCAGTTAACTCAGATGGAACAAGGAGACATAATTGGTTTAGCAGAAAATAAATTTGGAGCTGGAAAATTGTACTAGAGGACAAATACAAAGGACAAGAGAAATAAAAATGGGAGAATGGACAGCAACATTACTAATCAAGAAGGCCTCAATCAGCAGGCTCAGATGTGGCAAGCAGATTAAGAGTTCAGAGCTGAGATCCAGAATGCCTTCTGAACCTTGAGCCTCCAGATTCAGGCTGCATATGGCTTCCGTGGCAGGGGACCCCATGGTGACCTAAATGAATCCCACGAAGCTTCACCAGGTCTGTTTAGGTCTGCCTGAAAGTTTGGCAACAAGAAGCTCTGTGATCTGACTCAGCTCCCCACAAAAATACATCAATCCACTTTCCAACAATTTCATGCAGAGGCAGCTTCTGGCCAGAGCCGCAGGCAGTCTTGGAAACAATAAAGCAGGCCCTTAGAAGTAGAATTCATGCCCCACTGGCCACAAGTCTCAAAGTGGACAAGACAATGAGATTAAAGCATAAAGATCCATAATTAGATTCTGACAGGGAAATCCCATTCATGGTGCTTGGGAGGTATCCCCCAGCAGGGAAGATGAAAGTCAGAGACCATCAGACCTTAGCTTATGACATGCCACTGGGCAGGTGGATCATTAACTCTGATTAAGGCACTATGCGCCTTCTAAGTGGTGCGTTGGAGGAGGAGACCAGATCTTATTACTGGTTGCTTTGGTCTCACATGTCACAGTCAAGGTAGCAACTGCAGCTCAAGCTCCTGCACATAGACCTGCATAAATATATAAAATACCTTATTTGGAGATAGTCAGAAGGCTGGTGATGTTGTCATCTGTCCGTCCTTCAAGAATCCTTCCCCTGTCAAGATGATTGGGGCAGAGTAGTGATCTGGGGGGACCCAAGGCTAGAGGGAAGTCACAGTGCCGTCTGCCGTAGCAGAAGTGCCACCATTTCTTTGAATGCTAAGAGGTGAAAACTTTTAGCCTGGCCTTGAATCAGACTTCTTCTGAACAAATAAAGACCCAATAAATGCATGGTCATCGAGACTTAGTCATTTGTTCATTTGTGTACTCATTAATTCATTTAACAATCAGTGAATATCCTCTGTATGCAGGCACAGTGCCCAATGCTGTGAGTCCATTTAGAAATGAATAAGGCATGTTCACTGCCCTCTACGACTCATAGGCTAGTGGGGCTCACCGCAGCTGGTGGGGAGGGAGCAAGGAGAGATAGAGAAGGCTGTCCTATTCAGACAGTCTCGACCCAGAGTCAAAATAAAGGCAAGCCACACTAGAAACAGGCAGTTCCATACCGGGCCATTGGGAAAGTGGGGCCAGGGGACAAGGTTCATGGATAAAGCCGACATAGATTGGCTTATATACAGGAAAGAGTGGCAGAGAGAGGGCCAGGAAACCAGACTTGAACTAAGATTGGAGAGCACCCAGAAAGATGCAGGAGAGTGTAAGTGTGGCAGGTTGGGGTGAAGGGGAGGCGACGGGGCATATATGTCCCTTCCATCCACATCCCTGATCTCCCCTTCCCTGTACCTGCACCCACTGAGGTGATTATTATAAAGCTCTGAGTTCCACTGGGTAAAAGAGGAGAAACAAAATTTCGGAAATCTGATGGAACATGAAATAAGAGAAGACATGAAATCTGATGTGTAGATTGTAAAGCAAGTCACAGTTCTATCTGCCCTGTAGCAGCGTAAACACCACATATTTTTAATCAAGATGGAAAAGCAAAATCAAAGGAAAACTATTAGCACCATCTCATGGGGTGATCTATCTTTGCCACTCCAGACTGTGCCTCCCTTCCCTCTAGGCATGAGCAGTGACAGCATTGCCTGTCTGTGGAGATTCCTGTGCAGATTCTCCAGGAAAAGGAGCATAGCTCCACTGGTATTTCGCTCTAATTATTGCTCTGAGTGGGGCCTCTACTTAGGTCTTAAAGATTCCAACATCAACAGTAAACTCAACTACAATACATTAAATGCTCTCCTAAGACTTATGTACAAAATGTTGTGGGAACATAGAAGAAGAATTGATGAGGGTACAAGGAAGGCACCATAGAAGTAGTTATATTTGAGCTCAGTGTTGAAGGATAAATAGGAGTTCACAGAACAGAGAAATGGAGAAGGACAGCTTAGGCAGAGGGACATGCACATGCAAAAGCCACAAGGAATGCATGTTAGATTTGGGGAGTGGATAGCCGTCCAAAAACTCAGGATCTATTGAGGATGAAGATGAATGAATTTGTATCCATGCTTCAAAGAGACAAATTCTGAAAATATCTGGAGGGCCAAAATCAAAGATAAGTTGTGTTCAATATTATTTTCTGGTTAAAGAGGACCATCAAATTGTGGCTATTTTTCTTTCTTTCTTTGGATGAGGTTATTCTAAGTCATATATGTTTTTACCAGTGTTAAATATTTTTAGTTTCTATTGCTTTAAATACAAATTAAGACTGTAACAAATATTTACTGGATATGCTAGATAGTTTAGATGATTTACCCCTTTTTGATCATTAGAGTTAACTAAGCACTATATTGTTTCCATTTTATAGAATAAGATGTGGAGGTTGAAAGATATTGGAGGTCCCTTGACTGAACCTTGAAGCCTGCAAGTGGCAGAATCAGGTTTTAAATCTAGGTTCATCCAACTTCCACTGTACCGTGCTAGGTGGGTGCTAAGGGCTGGACTCTGATGGGGCAGGAGGGAACACTCCTGAGTGAGGGGAAGAACAGAGATGGCTGATAATCTGTTAGCTGAATTTGACTTTTGCTGTCTCCAGGCCACTTTACCTCATTCTGCAAAGACAAATCATCTAGAGAAATGGATTGATGCTCTGAGCCTCACTCAGCACCACAGAGCTTTGGAGTGTCTGGCTGAAGCGTGGGAAGCCAGGCTCCCACAGGAGCCTGATTTTATCAGTAAAGCCTTTAGAGATGGCATGTGGCCTGGCCCTCTGCAGAACTGGCCAGAGATCACACAATTGTGGGCTTAGAGAGTTGAAAGGGACCTTAAGGTCACCTAATCCTCCAGATAGAAGGCTTCTGCCCTGGGATGCCCACTCCTGCCAGGATCACAGGCTCACACCTCAAACGCCACCTGGCCTCTGACAACATGGTGTCATGGCCTCAAACACTCCATCTGTACTGCACAGAGAAGGTGTGAGGACTGGCCCTGGCTTTAGAAAACCTGGAATCCAAGACCTGCCCTAGCTTCCCTGCTTAGTAGCTGTGGACTTCAGCAAATGACTTTTCCTTTTGGATTCGCAGTTTGGGCATCTGTAAGGAGAGATTGTCAATGCATAACTTACACTGTGATTGGGAGGATTAGACAAAGCAAAGGAAGGGAGGGCAGATTGCATGAAGATAAAAGCACTAAGGTAAAGGAGGATGAAGAAGACAATGACTTTTAGCAGAAGTTGTCAACCTTCTGTGTGAAGGGCCAGAGTACCAGTAGATATTCTAGGTTTGCAGGCCAAAGGGTCTTTGTTGCAACTATTCACTCTTTCAGTGGACATGAAAGCAGCCACAGATGATTTGTAAGCAAGTGAGTGGGACCGTGTTCTGGCATGTCTTTATAAATAGAAATCTTCATTTGAGTTTCATATGATGTTCATGTGGCACAAAACATTCTTCTGGTTTTTTCCAACTATCAAAAAATATAAAGACCAGGGGGTCATGCAAAACCAAGTGGTGGGTCAACATTTCACCAACTGGACTTGTGAGTGAGATTTCTTCAGCATAACAGGGATCCTCTGTGGACACAAAGTGGTTGTGCCTTGTCTTTTGGGAAACTCTCTCTCGTGCCCTGTCATGAGAGGGACATTGGTCCCTTCTCTGTGGACCCTGCTCAGTGCACATTTGACCCCACACCCTAGCTGGTTGTTGGCCATAGACTAGGAGCTTATCCAGGCCGGACCATGGCTTGTCCAACTGAAATCATCAGATCCTGGCACCATGCTGGACACAGGGGATGCTCAATAGATTCTTCCACAATAAATGGCTGTGCTTTTGTAACATTATAAGCTTTATTTTCAGAAAAATTAAAGATATTGTGTGCCCTTTCTATGCTGCCTTGGATGTCTATGATTTTTTAATTTTATTCCAAGGACAAAAGAATTAATGAGGATTATTTAAAAATATACATTAGGTCCGTTGTTACAAACCATGCATCATGTCCTCCCTCAAATTCCATAGGCCTGGTTGCCAGTCTAATTGGACAGGTATGCAAAGCTCTTATTATATATGAACCCCGGTTTCCTCATCTATAAAATGAGGGGTCATGTTTGGTACCAATCTTATTAGCTGGTTGTACAAAATGGAAGAGAGAGTCACAGAAAGCACTTACCATGGTGACTGGCACCTAGAAAAGGCTTAGTGAGGATCAATTATTATTTTATTATCCTCCAAGACAGAAGTTACTGTCTACAATTCCCAATGAGAAATGGAAACTCAGAGAGCCTAGAGATGTGCCTCAAAATGAGAGTGTCCATTTTTGAATCCTGGTGTGGCCAGCCCCAGATCCTGACCCTTGGTGGGTGGCTAAATCAAGACTCAAGCCAAGTCTGACCATGCCTTCTGCAAGTAGCCTGGGTCTTGGAGAAGAGCAGTGCTGAGGCTGCCAGAGGCAGAGGGCTCAAAGAGGCTGAACCACAGTCAGAAGCAGCTACCACAGAGGGTGCATTAGGAAGACCCTTCAGGGCCATTGTCTCTAATCAGGCGCTCTTGCTGTGTGGCCTTACTAGGAACTTTAATTTCCCTCTCAGCCCAAGCACCTCTAGAGTTGATTACCAGGGAGGGCCTGTCCACTCTCATTGCAGGCCCAGAGGCTGCCGGGTAACTCGGCCCACTCCTCCAGCTGGAGCTGACCTACAGGGAGACCAGGCCTCCTCCCCCATACACAAAAAGAAGTAAAACTTAAATGAAATCAGATTCTGTAATAAATGCAGACCACGTTCCCTCAGCCAATATCAAGACAAAGTCTATTCTGCTGCCTGTCACTGGAAAAGTAATAAAGCAATAGTGAAGTGAGTCATAAAAAACTCAAACGATGAATCCCCCTTCTCGATACTGAAGGGAAGGTGGGGTTGGGAGATGGGGCAGTGATGACTGAGGACCTGGAGTCTCAGCATGCTGAAGCAGGCCAGGTCCACAGACAACGCCTGTATCAGAACTCCCCATGCCCACTCCCTTGGCCATGTGGAGGCTGAAGCTCAGAGAGAGGAAGGGACCAACGACAGCCACCTGAAAGGTTATAAGGAAAGTCCTGATGAGACCCTGGGTCCCCTCATCTGGGTCCAGTGCTTTCTGGGGAATCTGCAAAAGGCTGAGGTGCAGGGTGGTACTGAAGGCAGCTCCAGCCTTTTCAGCACCATCCCTGTTGCCTTTTGTACTTTCCTTTTTGGAAGAAGCAAGTGCTGGCCTGCTGGCATCAGCTCAATGGCTGCTTAGCAATTACATCTATTATAAAACTGTCAGTTAACAAATTGATCTTCAGAGGTATGATTTAGTCTCCCTTTTGTCCAGGCCTGATCTATTCATTGGGAGATAACAAGTTTAGAGCCAGAGAAACCTGATTGTGAATCCTGGCTCTGTTGCTTATTAGTCAATTAATCTCTTCATCTCTCAGGCTATCCATTTTCTCCATTGAAAACAGGAACAGTAATGACATATATTTGGCAAGATTATTATGATTAGTAATAATAACAACAGGTATCATTTCTTGAGTACACACTATAAATTAGGTACCATAATAAATGATTTAAAAATACTAACTCCTTCCACCTTCACAGTGGCCCTAGGAGGTGGGCCCTGTTATTATTCCCATTATACAGATGAAGAAAATGAGGCTCTGTGAGGATAAGTATCTTGCTGAAGATCACAAAGCACACAGAAGGTAGAACTGAGATTTCAATCCAGGACTCTTTGACTCCAAAGCCTATGGTGACCCGGAAGCTGTGCCTTCCTGTGCTGTATTACCACGGTTCCAGTTCCTTTATGTTGTGTGGCCAATTTCCATTTTCAGCTTAAGGAGGGCCACTGAGATGATGTAGCAGCAGACACTGTGGATGCCTATGCTACACCTGCTCTTCCCTCTTTCTTTTTTTTTTTTTCCTTTTTTTTTTTTTTTTTTTTTTTTTTTTTTTTTTTTTTTTTCTTTTTTTTTTTTTTTTAAGATGGACTCTCATTCTGTTGCCCAGGTGCAATCTCGGCTCACTGCAACCTCCGCCTCCTAGGTTCAAGTGATTCTCCTGTCTCAGCCTCCAAAGTCACTGGGACTACAGGCATGTGTCACCATGCCCAGCTAATTTTTTTTTTTTTTTTAAGTAGAAGGGTTTCACCATGTTGGCCAGGCTGGTCTCGAACTTCTGACCTTAAGTGATCCATCTGTGTTGGTCTCCCAAAGTGTTGGGATTACAGGCCTGAGCCACCCCGCCAGGCCTCTTCCCCCTTTCTTTCTTACCAGAAGAACTCTTTTTTCTTCTTCTTCAATATCACCCTTGATGCATTTCAGAGGAACAGATCACTAGTTACACAGGTGTGATCAATTTGTGGAATTCTATTAAACTGCACACAAATAATAAATGTACTTGGTGCAAGCATATTTCAATTTTAAAAGTTTGGAAAAGAGACATAGACATCATGATATCTTCAAATCACTTTCAACAGGGAGAGAGAAAGAGAAAGAGAGAGGAGAGGAAGCAAACATGGTGAATGGTAAGCAGTGAGTAAAGAGAAGGGAATACAGGTGCTCATTCTAATGTGCTTCCAAATTTTGTGTAGCTAAGAAATTTATCAAATCAAAAAGGTTGGGAAGAGACAGAAGGAAGAGTTCCACCCTTTCCTCCGTCTGGGTGATGGAGTGAGGATATGATGTCTGCAACCTCAGCAGCCCATCTCTTATACACTGTGCCATGGGATCCTAGGCAAGGTACCCTACTGAACCTGTTTCTTCATTCTTACCATGGGAATAATAATAGGACCCCACTTCTTAGGGCTGCTGTGAAGATTGAAGAAGCTAATATACGTACATCATTTATCATGATGTCTATTCACATCATGTACTAAAGAAAACAGGAGCAAAATGATGGAAGATGCCTGGGTCCTTGATGATATCATCAAGTTACTGAACTAACTCTTCCAAATGCAGCCTTATCTGCACTTTTAGTCATGTGAGACAATATACTTACTCTCATATATGTCATTACATTTCGGGCTTTTAAAAAATTGCTAATAAAACTGCACTCCTGGCCTGGTACGGTGGCTCATGCTTGCAATCCCAGCACTTTGGGAGACTGAGGCGGGTGGATCACAAGGTCAGGAGTTCGAGGCCAGCCTGACCAACACAGTGAAACCCTGTCACTACTAAAAATACAAAAATTAGGTGGGCATGGTGGCAGGTACCTGTAATTCCAGCTACTCAGGAGGCTGAGGCAGGAGAATTGGTGGAACCCAGGAGGCGGAGGTTACAGTAAGCAGAGATCATGCCATCACACTCCAGCCTGGGTGACAGAGCTAGACTCCATCTCAAAATAATAATAATAGTAATAATAATAATTGCACTCCCTATCCTAAGGAAAACATTTAAAATTCAGATGAAGATGTATTGAAAATGGGAAAAATGTAAAAAACATCATAATTATGTAGAAATAAAGGTAGGATTAAACAAAGTATGTAGGGCTGAATATTATGTAGCCATCAAAAAAATGACATCAGAAAATTATTTTATGGCATAGAAAAATGCTCTTATTCTAATCATGATTCCTGAAATATGCAATAATGCAATTATAAAAGGTTGGAAGGAAATACACCCAAATGTTTATAGTAGGCTAGATTTGAGTATTTTAATTAAATGCTTTAATGCTTTTTGTATTTAAAATGACTATTATATATTATTTCATAATAATTAAACAGGTTTCTTTTTTTTTTTTTTTTNTCGGCTCACTGCAACCTCCGCCTCCTGGGTTCAGGCAATTCTCCTGCCTCAGCCTCCTGAGTAGCTGGGATTACAGGCACACGCCACCATGCCCAGCTAATTTTTTGTACTTTTAGTAGAGGCGGGGTTTCACCATGTTGACCAGGGTGGTCTCGATCTCTTGACCTCGTGATCCACCCGCCTCGGCCTCCCAAAGTGCTGGGATTACAGGCTTGAGCCACCGCGCCCGGCCCTTAAACAGGTTTCTAAACTATATTTATGGTATGTATAAATATTAGAAACAAAACTAGGTATTTGTATGAGATCATCTACATATAATGCATTTAACATTGAAAACAAAACATAATGTGTTAAGCGTAATTACCACTGAGTTGTAAGATTAAGGGCAACATTTCTCCTACCTTTTTATAACACATGCACATGTGTTACAAATTTTCTACAATGAGTACATGTTGCTTTAAAAGCTGAAATAAATCCAATTCCTAAAAATGCCAATTTATGACTAGGCACAGTGACTCACTCCTGTAATCCCAGCATTTTGGGAGGTCAAGGTAGGCGGATCCCGAGGTCAAGAGATGGAGACTATCTTGGCCAACATGGTGAAACCCTGTCTCTACTAAAAATACAAAAATTAGCTGGGTGTGGTGGTATGTGCCTTAGTCCTAGCTACTTGGGAGGCTGAGGCAGAAGAATTGCTTGAACCCGGGAGGCGGAGGTTGCAGTGAGCCAAGATCGCACCACTGCACTGCAGCCTGGGTGACAGAGCAAGACTCTGCCTCAAAAATAATGATAATAAAATAAAATAAAAAATATCAATTTATAACATTTAAGTCCAATACCATTGCTTCAAACCCTATGTCAGGTCCTTTACTTCAATCAATCCAATAGATTTTCATTGAGTGTGTAATATGTACCTAATACAGTGTGATAATAATCACTACTCTTTATTAGACACTGTGATCATAATTTTATCTGTAATCTTTTCAGCAAAGTATGGAGTACACATATCACAATACTCTAGATGCAAATCCTGGTCTATTTTATCTACTTGGTTGCTTGCTCTCTTTCAGCTATTGTTAAAAAAAAAATCATATAAATCAATGCAGTATATAAACCCTGTTAAAAACAATCAAAAATCTCAAAGTAGGATGAAGTGCTTTCAGCCTGGTAAGATCTGGGGAAATATCAACAACAAGGTGGCAATGTGCCGAACCTTCAGGCAGGGTCGGACAAGGGAGAGGTCAGCTTCCTTAATGAGAGGAGTGTTGTGGGCGGTAGCTTGGATGGGGGAATGTGTCATTCAATGCTGGGGACTGCAAAGTAGTCCATGATGGCTGGGGTAAATAAGTGTATTAAAAGGAAGGAACAAAATTAGATACTATAGATTAAGATGTTAGAGAGCTCTGAATGTGAAGCTTTGGAATTTAAATTTAATTTGCTGCGCAATGGGGTTCCATGATACATTCTTTAGTCCATATAGGGTAGGGATGGGTTTTGGAGCACATGGCTTTGATGAGTATTTAGGCAGGACTATGGGAGTGAAATAGAGAAGGGAACCCAAGACAAGGGTGGAGATGTTTGGGAGGCACTGAGCTAAGCCTGCCCAAATCCATTTCTTCTTTTGGGGAAACAAAGGGACAGAAGTTTAAAAAACTGCCCAAAGTCGACAGGCAAGAATGAGTTGAGACAGACTGGAGCCCCAGGCTATCTGACACTGTTGCCTACCCAGTGTCTGTGAAGGTGGGCTGCAGCAGCGGGCAATGCAAGGCCAGGCAAAACTATGCCCTGGCCCTGAGATGGGGAGGAGGGTGCTGTGTGCAGCAGAATGTTGAAAGTCCTCAGGCGTGTGGTATCTGTGGCCCAGCCACCCATCAGCATGGGTGGGAGCAGTCAAAATGTGCGCCACATGTGATTCTGTAGATTTAGAACCCTACCCGTTTTTGCTCTCTGCTCCATGGCGGCCAATATACCTAAAGCTGGGAGCAAGCTCCCAATCCCACCCCGGGCATCCCAGGAGGCTTATTACCTTGAAGCAGCAAGCAGAGCTCCAAGGAGCAAAAATGTCTGTGTTAAAGCAAAACATCATTAAGATGAGAAGAGGCAATGTCTCCAACACCCACACAGTGCCACTGGAGCTGTAAAATGTGCCTCAAAATTAGACGTGGGAAAACAGCTTCACCAGCGCTGACTGTTCATCCCCAAGGACAAGGGCAGCCTGATTCCCTCTGACTTCACCCCCAGCTCTGCCACGAAGCTGCGAGTGTTTTGTCTGAGTCTATTTGAGACGTCTTATGCAACAGAACCTCATTTCTGAGAAGAAATGGTTTGCTTTCTTTCATACAACGTTCACGTTCTCAGGAAAGTTTTCCTGACGTGCAGCCTGGTTTGTGCCTTTCTTGCTTATAAGAACCTTGAAGTCTCCAAGGGGATACCTTCTTTAAGAAGATGTTCAAAACCCTAAATAGACTGAAATTTTCTTCTGTGGGGAAGAATATCATATTGAGTACTAATTCATTATGTTGCATTTGAGAGGCAGGATATAAGGTGTAAAGTTCTCATACTTGCTTTATTACACTGATCTCTTGCTTGCATCAAAGGTAGGTAGGTAGGTATATAGGTCAGGGGTTATTTTTGCCATTTTACAGATGAGGAAATGGAGGTTCGGAGATATTGATGACTTGACCAATAAGTCACACTGAAATAAGCAATAGAAATGGACCCATTTACTCCAAATCCAAGGTTCTTCCCATACCACACTCTAGCCAGCACTGTTCTTGGCACCATGGAAGCAGGGCCAATGAGGCGTCACCCGTCTCATAAGTGTTCATCATTAAGTTATTGTCTTTCTGTTTTAAGTCCATGATTCTCTGTGCAGCCTTATCTTGCTGGTGATGCAAATCCTATTTTCTTGCCAGCTGGGTTAATGTTAGATTCTGCTAGTGGGGCTACTGGAGGAAGGTTGCAAGCCTGTAGAAAAAAGGACTTCCAGCTCAATTCCTGGTGGCTTCCTGCCTGCTTCTGTTCCTGGAAGCTTCACCCCAGTGGTGCTGCTTCAACTTGGCAGAGGTAGTTCTTTCCTAAACCAGCAGCTGAACTCAATATGGTTATTCCAACACTTGCAGCATTCCATTGCCCACCACCAAAATACCAGCACTAGCTGGCAGGTACCCTCTTCTCAGTGGTCTGAAGCCAGCCCCACGAGACCCCTCCTATGTTGAGCTCACAGACACCAGCACTAGCCAATCAGCATCCCCATCTCAGAGGTCTGAGCTCCAGCCCAACAGGGCCCCTCCTCCATCTTTCCGCATTTTAAAATTTTGTTTCTCCAGCCCAATGGGCAGTGGATGCTTTCTGTAGTAGCTACTACCTCTGTAACACCTTAGAGTCCTCTTTTATTTTTTCAGATACCTGGTTAATGAATTTACACTAGTTAAATAATTTTATATTACCTTCTCTCCATTCAAATACCTGGTATAGTTCCTATCTCCTGAGTGGCCATTGACTGATAGACAAGCTAAGGGCCTGTCCTTAGACTATTATAATTAACATAAAATAATGAGCAATGGACTCATGAAACAAGGTAGAGACAAGCCAGAGGTAGAATGCCTGACACATAGTAGAGCCTCAAGAAATAGCTAATGAATAATAGTTTTTAAAAAACCATGAATCACTGAATAAAGGAAAGCCTTAGTGTTGAAAGAATGCTTGGGCAGTGATCCAAACAGGAGAATCAACAGAGGAGGAAGCCCTGGGAAATAGCTCCTGAAAAAGAGTTTCCACCATTCAGAGAATGAGGATTCAAAGTCTGAAGTGTGTTGTATCTCAGGAATTGACCTTAGAAAGGCTGTAGCAAGCCCAGGCCAGGGTTGTGGCACAAGTCTTAGTCCTTTCATATTTGCAAGGGAGTGACAAACTCAACCAAAGGGAGTCGAGTAGCCCTGGGTGCCCCTTCAGGCAGAAAGGAGTCGTGGAAGCTCTGAGCCCAACGTTTCTCTCCACATCTGCTTTCCAAACTTCATCTCCACTTTCCAAACTGCACCCCTGGGGAGGAGTAAGAACCAGCTGGGGCAAAACCAACTCAGAAGCCTACCTAACTCTTACTCATCCTTCAACATCAGCTTAAAACTTATACCACCAGGGAGGCATTTCTCAGGCCCAGAGGAGGCTGGCCCCCCACTGTCAGGACCTCATGGCAGTTTCTCCTTCTAACACTCAGCACACTTGAAGTCATGTATTCAATGCCTGCTCCTACCCCAGAATGCAAGCCTATGAACAAGTCCAGTTCCGTGGGATTGCCAAACACCATCTGAAATTCTCAAGTACTGGCATCAACGCAGATCTTGACCTGGTCCCCAGCTAGACGAGCCTGCTCCTCTTGGTCCTGATGGCATACACCTCACCCATCCTACAGCTCCCGAGAGGAGGCTACCCTGGGACAGTTGCCTACCTCTGCAAGTAGCAAAGCTTCTGTAGAGAGGCAGGGGATAGCTGCTCTGTGGCCACCTGGCCATGGGCCTGACAGCTGCTGCCCTGACTGCTTACCTGGGTCTGGCAATCAGAATAATGGGAATTTATTGTCCCTTCTCTCTGCTAATCCCAGAGATGAGGAATGAACATCTGGAAAAACTCGCTCAGGGTTGGTGATGACCTCCAGGAGGGAATTGTCACACAACCTCTACCATGCCCCCACTCAAGCATCTACCTGTCCCTACGTACCCGAAGCTCTGAATTAAACTGACCCAGATGCTAAAACTATCTTCTTTGATCCAGGTGCTTTTCTGGCCAGGCAACCTCAGGCACAAAGGCTTAGAAGAGAAGAGAAGCAAGATGTCCTTGGGGTCCACAGAATATGGAATCTAGCCTGACTGGAGTTGAAGCTCTCTTGAGGATTTATGTAGTAGACACTTGCTGTATTAGTCTGTTCTCAGTCTTAATGTATGTAAAGGACATACAGTAGACTGAGTAATTTATAAAGATAAGAGGTTTAATGAACTCACAGTTCCACATGGCTGGGGAGGCCTCACAAAAATGGAGGGCGAAGGAAGAACAAAGACACATCATACATGGTGACAGGCAAGAGAGTGTGTATAAAGGGGAATTGCCCCTTATAAAACCATCAGATCTCATGAGACTTATTCTCTATCATGAGAACAGCACGGGAAAACCTACCACCATGATTCAATTGCCTCCCACCAGGTTCCTCCCAGGACACATGGGGATTATGGGAGCTACAATTCAAGATGAGATTTGGGTGGGGACACACCAAACATATTATTCCATACCTGGCCCCTCCCAAATCTCATGTCCTCACATTTCAAAACTGATCATGCCTTCCCAACATCCCCCCAAAGTCTTAAATAATTTCAGCATTACTTCAGAAGTCCACAGTCCAAAGTCTCATCTGAGACAAAGCAAGTCCCTTCTGTTTATGAGCCTGTAAGATCAAAACAAGTTGGTTACTTCCTAGATACAATAAGGGTACAGGCATTTGGTAAATACACTCATTCCAAATGGGAAAAATTGTCTAAAACAAAGGGGCTACAGGCCTTATGCAAGTCCAAAATCTAATAGAGCAATAATTAAAACTTAAAGTTCTAAAATGACCTTCTTTGACTTCATGTCTCACATTCAAGTTATGCTGTTGCAAGAGGTGGGTTCCCATAGCCTTGGGCAGCTCCACCACTGTGATTTTGCAGGTACAGCTCTCCTCCTGGCTGCTTTAATGGCTGGCATTGAGTATCTACGACTTTCCCAGGCACACAGTGTAAGCTGTCAGTGGATCTACCATTTTGGGGTCTGGAGGATGGTGGTCCTTTTCTTATAGCTCCACTAGGCAGTGCCCCATTGGGGTCTCTGTGTGGGGGCTCTAACCCCACACTTCCCTTCTGTATTGCCCCTAGCAGAGGTTCTCTACAAGGGCTCTACCCATGTAGCACACCTCTGCCTGGACATCCAGGCATTTCCATATATCTAGGAGGAGTTTCCCAAATCTCAATTCTTGTTTTCTGTGCACCCACAGGACCAACACCATGTGGAAGCTGACAGGGCTTGGGGTTTGTACCCTTTGAAGCAATGGCCTGAGCTGTATCTTGGCCCCTTTTATCCATGGCTGGAGCTGAAACAGCGGGCACTATGTTTGGAGGCTGCATACTGAAGGGGAGTCTCTGACCCAGCCCATGAAAGCATTTTTCCTTCTAGGCCTCCTGGCTTGCGATGGGAGGGTCTACTGTGTAGGTCTCTGACGTGCCCTGGAGACATTTTCCCCACTGTCTTGGTGATTAACATTTGGTTCCTCATTACTTATGCAAAGTTCTATAGCTGGCTTCAATTTCTCCCAAGAAAACGGGTTTTTCTTTTCAATTGCATGGTCAGGCTGCAAATTTTCCAAACTTTTATACTCTGTCACCTCTCCAATGCTCTGCTGCTTAGAACTTTCTTCCACCAGATACCCTAGGTCATCTCTCTCAAGTTCAACATTCCACAGATCTTTAGGGCAGGGACAAAATGCTGCCAGTCTCTTTATTAAAGCATAACAAGAATCATCTTGGCTCCAGTTCCCAGCAAGTTCCTCATCTCCATCTGAGACCATCTCAGCCTGGACTTTATTGTCCATATCAGTATCAGCATTTTGATCAAAGCCATTCAACAAGACTCTAGGAAGGTCCAAATCTTCCCACATTTTCATGTCTTCTGAGCCCTCCAAGTCTCTAGGAATCTCAGAGCTTTCCCACATTTTCCTATCTTCTTTTGAGCCCTCCAAACTGTTTCAACCTCTGCCTGTTACCCAGTTCCAAAGTTGCTTCCACATTTTTGGGTATCTTTACAGCAGCACCCTACTCCTGGTACCAATTTACTGTATTAATCAGGTTCCCTAGAGGGACAGAACTAATAGGATAAATGTATATATGAAGGAGAGTTTATTACAGAATATTGACTCACACAATCACAAGGTGAAGTCCTACAATAGTCTGTCTGCAAGCTGATGAGCAAGGAAGTCAGTCTGAGTCCCAAAACCTCAAAAGTAGGGAAGCTAAAGGTACAGTCTTCAGTCTGTGGCCAAAGGCCTGAGAGCCCCTGGCTAACCACTGGTGTAAGTCTAAAGTCCAAAAGCTGAAGAACTTGGAGTCTGATGTTCAAGGGCAAGAAGCATCAAGCATGGGAGAAAGATAAAGGCTGGAAGACTCAGCAAGTCAAGTCCCTCCAAGTTCTTTCTGCCTTATTCTAGTCATGCTAGCAGCTGATTAGACAATGCCCACCCAGATTGGGGTGGGTCTGCCTCTTCCACTCCACTGACTCAAATGTTAATCACCTTTGGCAAAACCTTCATGGACATGCCCAGGAACAATACTTTGCATCCTTCAATCCGATCAAGTTGACACTCTATATTAACCATCACACCTGCTGTTCTTGCATATGGTGTTCCAGTAGTCATTCCTCAGTTTTCCAGTGAGAGAGCCCAATGTCTCCTTTTCATGACCCACTGCTCTTGGTCTATGGCTTTGCCTGTGCTAATCAAACTTCCCAGATCCAGGGATGGGTGTGTGATCCAGCCTGACCCATCAGCATATTTCAAACTAGCCCCAGTTTTTGGTTTAGGAATGAGCATCTGACACAAGTGGGATAAATTCAGAGTCAATGCTAAGGTTCTTAATGATACGATCAGGGAAGTGTCACTGTCTTTCTGCTGTGGAAACTGCTGCAGTGAAGTGTGAGCCCACAGCTGCCAGCAGCCACCTCTGCCTTCTTAGGAGCAGAGCCTGAGAATGGAGCCAATACAGAGGATACAAGACCCAAGAGATGGAGAAGGACATTTTAGCCCCTAAATATAGATCTGCTTGGATGCTTTAATCCTTGCACCAATACATTTCTTTTCTCTCAAGCCATTTTGAGTTGAGTTTTCATTGCCAGAGATGGGAAGAGTCCTGACTGATGTACATACAGAGGTGAATGGGTTGCATGCCTAAGTGCTTGACTGGAGATTGATCCTGGACCATGACACCCATGGAGACCTGTGACCTCTGCTAAAACCCTTGAAAAGCTTCCTGCAGCTCTCAGGATAAAACCTCAACTCCTTCACCATGGTTTTAGAGCCTTCGACTGTCAGAACCTTGAAGATCTCTGGCCTCATGATCAATCTGTTTTCCTCCCAATATATATTCTGGCCACCTGGACTTTAAGTTTCAAGAATGTACCATTGTCTTCTGCCCAAGCCAGTTGTCCTCTTCCTTGAGCATGCTTCACCTACTTAACTCCTACTAATCCTTCAATATCAGCTTAAAACTCACCCCATACTGCCAGGGCTCCACAGCAGTTCCAACTTCTAATACTCAGCACACTTGCAGGCAGGTGTTCCATGCTTGCCCCTACATTGGAATTATAAGACCCCATGAAAGCCAGATCCTTGCAGTTCTAATCTCTACTCTATCACTAGAATGTGAATAAAGACACAACACATAAATATTTGCCAAATACCTGAATGAGATAAATAATGCAGGAGGCCCTAAGTAGGTGGAAGTGGAGGAGCTCTAAATTAGGGCTGGGACCTGTGGATCAGCCAGCTAGGCATGAGGTGAGCAAAGCCCAGGCCAAGATGGTAACCCTAGTAAGAGAAAGAAATGGGGAAGGGAAAGGAAGGAAAATCTATATGTGGAAACTGAGAATGGAAGAACCAAAATAATTTGACCGGCTTTGATGACAGCTAGAAAAAGAACCTTTAAAGAGACACCTAAGCCCATGAACCAAATGTGTAAGAGGAATGTGCATCTATTGGCAGGGGCAGGGTTATTGCTTCAGGACACAGTCATACTGCTTATGTAGGACAAAGCCCCAGCATTTTGCAGGGCCCAGCAGAGATGGCAGGGACAGAGGACATGTCCTGAACAGGTCCATCACAGTCAGTTGTGGAGGCTAGAACAGAGCAGGGAGCTCATCTCGAGCTTGTGTCCCTGGGAATTGAAAGAGTATCATGGGAAATTCTGCCCTCCAACTCCACCTGGCTGAAGCTGATCTGCATAGTAATGGGCGTTCCTCAAACAAAGTTCCTGTGTGGTCCTCACAGGGGCAGCCAAAGAAGTGTTTACTATTTGGATTTCTTCTCCAGAGCTTCTCCAGCAAGTCTGCTGTTCTGGGAAGATCATGGAATGGTTTGCATAATTGCCTGCTCAGGTGATGATTTCTCAGACCAAGGAAGAATTTCAAAAAAAAGCTCACCTGCTTGCTTTGCTGGGTAGCGTAAGGGATATATTTGGGAAGGAGGAAAAAAAGTCAACCAAAGGGAGTCTGGTAGCCCTGGCTGCCCCTTCAGGAAGGAAGGTATTATGAAAGCTCAGAACCCAACATTTCTCTCCACAGTCGCTGTCCAACCTCCCTCTCCACTTTCCAAACCGCAGCCTGGGAAGGAGTAAGAACCAGCTGGGGAGAGGCCAACTCAGGAAGCTACCTAACACCTACAAATCCTTCAATATCAGCTTAAAACTCACATCATCAAGGAGGAATTCCTTCGCTCCAGAGGAGGCTGGCCTTTCACTGTCAGGACCCCACAGCAGTTCCTTCTTCTAACACTCAGCACACTTGCAATCATGTGTTCAATGCCTCCTCCCATCCGAGAATGCAAGCCCATGAACAAGTCTAGTTCTGTGGGCCTGCCAAACACCAACTGAGATTCTACCATTTGCTAATGAAAGAGATCAAGGAGCCCACAGTCAAATGAGAAAGGAGACACAGAAATAAAACATGGGAAGATATGTAATAGACATAGGGTTATTTGGAACATGAAGGAGGAGCTTTGAGCCCAACTAAGTTAGGGATGTGTATTAAGGAAGGCCTCCTGGGGGAGGTGACATCTGAATAGAGTCTTGAAAGAATATAGTGTCTGGTACCTAGTAGATACTCAAATACTCAAGGATGAATGATCCGGTGGTAGGATGGATGGGGAGGCAGATGATCCAGGGAGAGAAGAAGCTGGCTCAGTCCATTCTTCATCCCAGAGCCACAGTGAATTCTGAACCTTTTCCAATGCCTTGTAAACTGTGCAACATTTTACATGATGTGTAGAATGTGGGGTGTCTCTTCTGTTATCATCTCGGGTCAGGAATAAAGTGCTATGTCAGCTTGTACTAGGGGCTACTGAGGCAGAATAACCACGGCTCAGCTGACTCCCCCTCAAATCAACAGGATGCTCTTTAAATATGTAAGAGATTCACTGGGCCACTGCCTGCACTGTCTAGTTTTCTTCAAAGTCTATGAAAAATGTGCTTAATATTCATGCTCCATTCCAAAGAGGCACAGATGGGGGCCAAAGAGGAGAAAACCATTTTTAGTAAAAAATGACTAGCGTCAGGTCTCCCAACCTGAGCTAATATATTCTTTGAGGCTGACCTTAAGCTACCTCCTACAAGAAGCCTTCCTCAACAACTACAGATTCTGCATCCCCTCCCTTTCTAACTTCTTTTCACTTTACTCCTTGCCGTATCTCTGCTTGGGGTGTCAGCTATTTTGTTGTTCACTGAATGGGTGCACATCCTGTGGTCTCTCCACCTCCCAGGTTCCCAGAGACATATGTAAGAGGAGCTCTGTTTTAAGGATAAGAACACTGAGACCCAGAGAGGCATACAGCACCCCCCTGCCCCAAGGTTGCACAGCTCATAACCGCAGGAGTCAGGCTTCCAGCTGAACTGGTGCCCAGATCTGCTCCCAAACACACTTCTACCAGCCCTCTTCCCGTCTCACGGCCTCCCCATCTCATTTCTGGTCCACTGCTCTCTATGTTGCATCACTGTTTTCTGGGTGCATTGGGTCCTATTGTCTTGTTTCCTGAAGAAGAGGGTGAGTGGCTTAGGAGCACAAAGCCAAGTATTCACATTTTCATTTCTTTCCCATGCCATTTCCCCATTTCTGGACGCAGAGTAGGTGCTGATAATATGAAGCACAGAGAGAAAAATGTCAGCACAAAAAGGAAGCATCTGTTCTTGGGCTTTCATTATTCAGATGAGAAAACTGAAGCTCAGAGAGGGGAAGTGACTTAAATATGCATTGGACAGAACTGAGCAGAAAGCAGGCTAGCTCCTGCCACTGTACTTCACACATAAGTGGTGCTTACATTACATT
Source organism: Cebus imitator (assembly GCF_001604975.1). Lineage (NCBI taxonomy): Eukaryota > Metazoa > Chordata > Mammalia > Primates > Cebidae > Cebus > Cebus imitator. The sequence goes on from NW_016107455.1 coordinate 5,060,911, forward strand.
ATTGTTATATATTACATATTTTCTAATATAATGTACAACAGTATGTATAATACATATCACCATCATTGTCATAATTTTATTGTTGTCTGAAGGAGATCATTAAACTCAGCATGTTTTGTTAGTGGGGAATTCTGAGGATTTTCACAAACATGGGTCTTTAGTTCATGGAACCAATCAGGAGGACTGAGGTGACTGACTTTCAGGAAAACAAAGGCCAACAGAGAAAGCCGATAAGACATTCTTACATTTGTAAAGTGTTTTACAGCTGACAACTTTCTTAAAAGAAAGATTGCTGAATTTGGCATTAGGAAATCTGAGACTGAGACCCTTTCTGCCACTGGATGACCTTGACGAAGTCATTTGTTTTCTTTGAGATTCAGTCTCCTTTGTAAGATGAAACTGTGAGATGAACTCTGAAAAGAAAATTATGGAGCATGCAGGCCTCAACTCCCCACTGCTCTGCTCATGGCAGCCATCACTAATTGATCACTGCACTCTTTGTGCTATGCTCAGGTGAGGCTTCAGAATCTGTCCCTGGAAGCCACTACCCATTGGTACACATGAAAGTGTTAGATGAAACCAATTTGTCACTTTCAGTAGCGTACAGCCAACTCCAACTCTGACTTTCTGACTCCACAAGTGTATCATACATCCAGCAACCCGACAAGGTTGGCAGACCAAGGCTCATCCCTCTCCCCGAGGGGAACAATCTGAGCTTGGGCCAGCTCGAGTTTAGATAGTCGGTGAGTGGTGGTGGGATCAGACACTAGACCTCTCTAAATTGGCCTGGCAAGAACATTCAATAGTCTCGCATATTCCCTGGCTACAAAGGACTCCCAGTCCCTCAGAGTCAAGGACCAGGGTAAAATGAGAAAATAACTGAAAGATTTGTTCTCCCTTTCTCCCCACAAGGTGGTCAAGTGAGAACCTCCCTTCCGGACAGGTGATACCATGCTGCAAAACCAGGAATTAGGTGAAGTTGCTGATTTCCTTCACTTTCATCTTTGTGTCATTAGAAGCCCAGTTCCTCTTGACAGTACCTCCCAACCACCACCCCCTTTCCTGCTATACCCCATCTAGCCACATACCCCTCAAATTGTTTCCAGAACTTTCTTCTTTCATTTGAAAGGGAAGTTTGTTGATAACAGCTTACAGTGAGACCTCATTCCATTGAAGGCAGCTGCCTGCGGTGGTGTAAAGAGAGCTGAGGCTGGAGTCAGAACACAGGGCTTCTCGTCCTGCTGCTGTGGCCTTGGGAAAAGTTGCTGTTCTTCTCTTGACCTCAGTTTCACTTCCAGCTTATGATTTCCAAGACAGAAGTGTTGAATTCTTGGCTAACGGGACAAAGTGCTCACAGGCCTCATCCCTACACTGGTGGCTAGGTGAGTGTTAGGGGAACAGGGAGTTCTAAGAGCCGCTGAATCCCACTTTCCATACTTCTTTTAAAATGCGTTTAGTGAACAACGTTCTATGGGGCAGTGAAAAATGAGAACAAGGAAAGGAAGGGAGATGGCTCCGACTGAATGCCCATGATGCGTCAAACTTGTCCATGTACTAGTTCATGGAGAAAGCGCTGGTATACCACTTTATAGATGAGAGAATCAAGGTTCAGAGGAGTTAAGCGACTTGCCTCAGATCAAACAGCTGGGAAATGGCAGAGATAGGATTTATGTTGAATACTGCTGACTCTAAAGCTCCTGCCCTTTATAGTCCACTGTGGATTTTTCTTTTCTTTTCTTTTCTTTTCTTTCTTTTTTAATTACATAGTACGAAGCATGGAGAATAAATATGATACCACACCTCGCAGGGTTCCCAGCCTATCAAAAAGGTAAGCCAGCCTCCTGAATAATTGTAATACAAGGCCAAGCACAAAAGGATGGGTGGAATCCAAGAGTCACAGATAAGAACAGACTTCATGAGGAAGTAGCATCTTTTCAAGTTGGTTCAGCCTCCCATACAACAATGACAACAAAAAACCATGATACTAATGATGAACACTGACCTGTGCTAGCCCTTCCCGGTGAAATAGGTACTCTTTTCATTCCCATTTTAAAGAGGAGGAAAGCAAGACACCGAGAGGCTAAGTAACATATCATAGATCACACAGCTTGGAAGTGACAGAGCCTGGGTCAATTCCCAGGCAGATCGGCTCCAGCGTGTGCACTCCTGATGAACCTCACTCTGCTGCTTCTTATGGCATTTCCTCACCTTGTCTACCACCTGGGAAATAGCAGGAGACCTGGGAAATCCTGTGAGAGCATTTAGGCCACCTTCCTTTCATACCAGGGAAGAGACTAGACCTAGGGAGCAGTTGTTTGGAGAAATCGAGCTGAACTCCCCTCCTCTCAGCTCAGGGCACTTGCCTGTGCTCTCCTCCTCTGCAACGCTGGGAAGATGCCAGCCTGCCAAGGCTCTTACTACACAAGCTCTAGATAGAGAAAAAGAACCCAAGCCCCGTATGTGGGCTATTGTTCAAGGCATTTTGGTAACATGAAGATAGCAAATTACCCACAATGAACTTTTCTGTGGAACAAGGTGTTCTCTAGCCTCCATCAGAGTACCTGTGCAGATGGTATTGTTAGCAGGTAGACAGGAGAGGAGCCAAGCTTTGTGAGGGGGAGTACTTTCAGGTGATTTGCCCTGCCTGTCTTGCTTTTGCTAAATAATGAGGGTAGCATGGGCTTTGGGAGGAGACAGGCCTGAGCTGGAATTCTGCCATATCGTTCTGTAGCTGTGTGACCTTGGGTAAATTACCTAACCTCTCTGAGCATCCCATCCATAAAATGGAAATATCAATATTCCATGCAGAATCATATGAGGATTAAAAGGAGATAATGTATGTAAAGTAGCTTGTATAATACCGCTTTCATTCTGAAAACAAACATCTGAACTGCCATAAAAACTGGCAACATCATAGAATGTAACTCACTAAAAAGATCCAAGAATCAGGAATTAAAGGAAGAAGAGGATTATACTCTGTTGTTCACTAACTACATACCTGATATTGTGAGAAGTAATTTATACACATGTTCCCACTTTACCCTTTCATCAACACTGTGGGTTGGATGACACTGTACCCATTTTACAGAAGAGATTAAGAATCATAGAGGGTCAAGATCTTCTGCAG
>NW_016107455.1:5064587-5072181 GCF_001604975.1 Cebus imitator
TTTGAGAGAGAGAGAAAGGGTCTTGCTCTGTAGTCTAGGCTGGAGTGCAGTGGTGCGATCTCAGCTCACTGCAGCCTGAACCTCCCAGGCTCAAGCAATTCTTCCACCTCAGCCTCCCAACCAGCTGGGCCTACAGGCATGCACCACCATGCATAGCTAACCTCTGTATTTTTCGTAAAGACTGTGTTTTGCCGCATAGCCTAGGCCGGTCTTGAACACCCAAGCTCAGGCAATCCACTCCCCTCAGCCTCCCAAAGTGCCAGGATTACAGATGTAAGCCATCATGCTTAGCCTGATTCGAATTCTTAAACACCACTTTGAAGGTGGCTCAAAAGTCTTCGGTTACACCCCACTGTTACCTTATGTCCTAACTGTAGCTTTCCATCAGACACCATAAAATTGTGCCTCAATCTATCTATTTCTCTCTTTAATATATGCCATAGCAAAATGGGTAACATTGCTCCCAACAGTATATCTGATGCATAGTTAGTAGTAGCAATAAAGGCTGCCAGTGTCAGAAGCACTTGACATGCAGTGTCTCATTAATTCCTCACCACACTTCTGTGAGTAGACAAGATTCACAAAGACTTCACAAACCCTATGTGGTCGCACAGGGCCCTGTGCTCAGGAGGCTGTGCTCCCATGCCTGGTTTAATGCTCTGCTCTCACAGTGTGGAAATTTTTAATACTTTTTCAACTAGGGGCCTCACATTTTCATTTTGCCCTGGACCCTGCAAACTATGTAGCCGGTCCCGGAAGCAGCTGCTATTATTACCCCCATTTTACCGATGTGAAAACCAAGGCCACAAAGCTAATGAGCCCAAGACTCTTATCCATACCCGTATTGTGCCAAGGGTTGCAGACTCACACTCTGGGCTTTCTGTGTGCCATCTACTATGCTCTGTCGCTTCCTCCTCATCCCCATGTTGACGGAGTGAGTGGCATTTCCTGTCCTTGAGGTTAAATTACTTTCTCACAAGTTTGCCTGACTTTAAGCCCAGTCCCCTTCCTGCTACACTGATCCGAATAAAATGGTGCCTACCCACCAACCCCCCAATTCCAAAGCCAGGCCTGGTGTCTGGCGAGTCCTGAACAGGGGGCAGAATCTCTGTGGAGACCTCTAAAAATAAAGCCTGCCTGCAACTGTGTTCTGAGGCCTGAAGCTTCCTTCTTCCTCTTAAAAGCTGTTCCCATCTCTGAAAGCAGCTTCTCACCATGGGCTGTGGCTGCTGCTTTTCCCGCACTGCAAGGGAGAAACAGAACAGATTGCAGGAGCAATTAAACCATCACATGGAAAACCCAGAGAGATTGGGGAGTGGGGAGGAGATGCTGTTTCTTAATGGCCTGCCTCTATATTTAGCCTGAAATATCTCAATCTCTGACCCTTCCAGGGAACAGGTAGAGGTGGGAGTGAAGTTGGGGGCTTCAGCTCCGCTGGGCTTCTGGTCAGGAAGCGCCCATCTGCCAGTGTGTGGCCCCATTACCGCCATGCCTTACAGGGACTCACCATATGGCAGGACAGGAAACCCCAACCATAAAACAAGCAGTGAAACCACAGCACAGCCTGACTAGGTGGAATTTGGCAAGATGACTCAGCAAGGATGTCAAGTCAACAACGGGGAGCTGGCCTGCCCCTCAGGATGCCCACTTCACCCAGGGGATAGGGGGCTTGTGACAGGTGGCGAAATGTGGTCAGCCTTTCGTTTCGGCCCCAGTTACAGAAGAGCCTCCATTCCTCTCACTTGCTGCATCCCGAGCCAGAATATGTGTGTGTGGAATGGCAATGAGCTTTAAAAGGCGCTCTAAAAAAACACAGAGGCCAGGGCCCCACTCCTAGAGATAGTAATCGATTTTGGAGTGGGGTTCCGACATCTGTATTTACATAAAACTCTCCAGGTAATTCTAAGTGTGGCATGTTGAGAAACAACCAGTAGTAAGAGTAGGCATAAAATGCATTTGACTTTATATTCTAGTTCTGGTCCTTTACTTTCGGGGGGGCCTTTGAACAAGTGTATGTTTACTTCAGAGCCCCAGTTTCCCCTTCTTTATATGAGTATAAAATTCTCAATTTCTGGTACATAGTCGATGCTCAGTAAACGTTGTGAGCTGACCAAATGGATGAATGCATGGATGATGTAAGCAACTGAGTAAATACATAACCTAGCACAGACGATGTTAGCTCCTGCAGGCACAGGGATATGGCTGCTTGTTTTGGGCTGGGTCGCCCCACAAGCAGACTCAGACACAAGAAGTGAAGTAGTTATCTGAGAGGTGGTCCCAAGGAACATCGGCAGAGGATTTGGGGAGTGAGAAAGGGGAGGGCAGGAAGCAGGGCAGGGTGGATTAATGAGCCCATTACTATTATGGACAATTGAGGCCCCATCCCACTGGGGTTTCTGGGTGACAACGTGAAGATACTACAGAGTTGTCTCACCAGAAGGCCGGGAGATGTACCTATCCTCCAGCTCTCATCATTCATGACTGAGGGCCATTCCTGGGGACAGGAACTCCAGGGCTCTTCTGCTCTGTCCTGCTTGTGGGCTGAGAGAAAGCCCCGGGGCAGAGAAGTGGAGAGTCCCCGGTGTTTGCTGTAGAATGCCATCGCCAGTTACTGCCATGGTAAGTGCCAAGGGGATACAGGTGAGGCACCAATAGCACCTGCCTCACTAGGCCTCTGATATGTAACTTTCTACACTGGGCTGGGAGTCTGGGCAAAGAGAGAAGGGAAAGACCCACTGGTAACTCATGGTCCAAGCTCTGTTACACCACACAGCTGCTAGTATCATGAGGATTTAGCAATGCAAAGTCTTGTTTATCTCAACGTGCCTGTTTCCTTGGCAGTTCTGAGGCTAGCAGTGTTTCTCAGTCTCTGAACTACTGACATTTTGTGCTCATTAATTCTTTGTTGTAGGGAGCTGTTCCATGGATTATAGGATGTTTAGCAGCATCCTGGCCTCTACCCACTAGATGCCAGTAGCACCTTTCATTATGACAACAAAACTTGTTTCCAGACATTATCAAACATCCCCTGGGTGGCAAAGCTGCCCCCAGGTGAGAACCAGTAGGGTATTTGAATACCTTTCTTCATCCTCGAAGCCCAGGCAGTGCCTCACTTAGATTTCCCGAACTGTGGACGCATCTTGACCAGGCCATGCTCTTCTTAGTCTCTGCCGAGTCAGATGCTGTGCTTGGAACACATCCTGGAGACAGGCAGTGCCCACACCCAGCTGTGAAACATGCTGCTCCCCTGCTGAGCCAAGCCCTGAGCTATGGGCAGAGGAAGTTAAGCAGCAGCCATGGCTTCACAGTTGGACTATGGGGACCACACAAGACAGGGAAGTTAGGCAGCTTCTGCTCCAGTGGCCTCCACCCCAACCTGGGGCCCAGAGGCCAAGGAGGAGGATTTATCAGACCAACCCCTAACACAGACTCAGGGAGATTTAAGGCTAACTCAACAAAGAATTTTTGTGAAGCATTGTAAGCATTCAGTGAGGCTATGCAATTATCCTGAGGGATGCCGTGAGCACATGCAGAGCCAGCAGGGAAAGGCATCCAGACTGACTGACTCCAAACTGCTTGCTTTTATCATTACCTCGGTGGCATCTGGTGAAAGGTGGGGGTGCAGTGGGGGCTGAGAAATCTTCCCCCAACAAGCCAGGGGAGATGCTCAGAACAAACCCAGGTGTCCTGAGTCACTCGTGCTGACAGCAGACTCATCGTCCCTCAGTTCTGCAAAAGAGGTAGCCAGCCTCTCTTTGCTATACCTGTCATCCATCAAATCTGAAAAGGCAAACTTGGGTGTGCAGGGTTATGTTTCTCCTCTGGACTGCCCTCTCCACTCCCATTTCTTTATGCTTCCCCCTAGGATACCTGTGCAATGCACACACCACTCAAAGGGCACACAGTGGCATGCAGCCCTCCAGCAGAAATGATTCACAGACAAACACAGAAGCCAGCTGAGCACAGAATCCAAAGACGGGCAGTGGGGCTCCAAGCTGGCTGTGCTGACATCACATCGCCTCTCCTGCCTTTGTTTTCTGGGTTGTCAATACAGTAGCCTACCTGGTCAAAACACAGTAAAGCACCAAGTAGAAGCAGAGACACCTCTGTTCCCTGGCCTGGCCCCTGCTGCAACCTTTAGAAGGCTTGAGAGAATATTTGGCACCTGGAGAAGAGCAATGGCAAGTCCAAAGGCAGCAAGGAGAACATTTCACACATACGTACACACACAAATGCATACACACATACACACTCACACACCGGCTCCTGAAAGTGACAGTTTGTGAGTCCCTGTTCCCTGCCCTGCCATTCACATGCGTAATTGAAATTCCTCTGGAGATAAGAGAGGTGGGGAAGAAGCAAGGGATGACTTCTGCTGGAATGAACTCTCTGGAAATGCAAGATTGCGTCAGGAAATGCCCATATACATGTAAGGACACACAAACACAGAATTAGAACATTTCCTGCCTAAGAATCTACCTATCTCATCTGTATTTGTGGGAAAAAAAATCACAACCCAAAGAGATTAAGAGACTTTGATAGGAATACGCAGAGCCGAGACTCAAACTTGGATCTTCAGACCCAGACCTTGCAATGGATTTAGCGCAATCTGCATCCATGATTTAATTGGGAGAGGGAGAAGGGATTGAAATTCTTGGTCTGTCTTCATGTAAATGGGAGCTGTGATTCTGTTGACATTAGTAATAATTCTTCTCCCAGGCTGAGAAAAACAACAGAAGCAATAATAATAACCACCAACCTCGGGGTGCTTAGAGTTTCCAACTGCTTTCCCATTTGTAACCCCAGGTGATTTTCCCAGCAATGTGGGGTGGGGGATTAATGGCATCACCACCTCCTCCTTACAGATAAAGAAACGACGTTTTCGAAGATTGAATAATGTTGGGAACTACTATAAACTATCGACTAACAAATGTTAAGCCAATATTATCAATGTCATCAACATTTTATACCTTACCTACCAAGCATGTCACATAATGTCTTAAGGATGGAGAGTCATGCCTTGTCCATGTGTGAATCCCCCAAAAGTCCCAAAAAAGAATTTGACATATGGTAGATGACCAATGTACATTTGCTGATTGATTCATTTACTGAATGCATGATAGTGAGGACGATAGAAAAATACTCACACCAGGTTTCTCTGTGGGCTCTAAACTCTAAAAGAGTAGTTTCTCTTTGTTTAAAAACAAAACAAACAAAAGTCAGCACTGTCCAGGGCTCCAGTGATACCTAGGCTTAGATTAATAGTCCCCTAGGTTTTCTGTGTAGAACTGGTTCAGCTATGTGGTTTCTGACCATACAGCATGCTTTAAGGAGCATCAGGAAGCGGTCCCTGTTTGGAAAAACAAAAAACAAAACAAAACAAAACTCCTTTATTGCTTGAAATTTGCACCTTCCACTCCGTCAAGCTAAGGCGTGAAAAGCTCAATTAGATGTCTGTGATCAGACATCACGCCTTCCTAAGGATTAGTTTATAGGACTAGCTCCTGCCACACGGCTAATCCTCAAGAAGAGAACACAGAACAGGTCACTTTTGATAAAGAATATGCGTGTTAACACAAGCTTTAGGTCTCATCACATGCTGTGGGGACTTGGGCCCCATCGTAGACAATAAAAGAGTCCCAGTCAGCCAGCACTGGAAAACAGGAGACTATAGATGCAGACAAACCTTGCCAAGCTTCCTCCCTCTCTGGGTCACAGTTTCCTTCTGTGCAGATTAGAGATTGAGACGGAAACAGGGATGTGCTGACAGAACTTACCCAGGTCAGGTGGTCAGTATCAGAGTGATTCCTGGGGCCAGATCTGAATGTGGCACACCCACAGTGAGGGACTCTCTACCCAAAGAAGGAATGATCTGAATCTCTGCATCATCACTTGGGCTTGGCTGCTAGAGTTTCTGGGCTGGAAGCAGGAGCAGAGACATTCTCTGCAGAGAGTGACCTAGAACACACAGAGCTCAGCACGGAATTGTAGTCCAAATCCCAGAAGCTACAGGAGGGCCAAAGGTTATTCAATTGAAGGGATCAGAAGCACACTCTAGGAGCCAAGGATTTAGGATCTAGGGAGAGCAGCCAGCACAACCCAGTGGAGACATCAACAGAGGGGCTGTGGTTCCCAGTTTTCCATTCAGGTGCAGGTGGAGGCAAGCTGCCATCGTTGGAGGTGGGTGGAGAGGATGGAAGCTGTGCTTAAAAAGCCCTGGCAGAATGGCCAAACCATGCTTCCCACTGTAGCGACAGGTCCAGACTTGGGCAACTGAGTACTTTTCTCACTGCCCAGCAGGGCGGGGATGCAAATTCCAGAGTGAAGACTGGGTAGACAGGAGCGCTCTAATTTTCAATTACAGTGTTCACACCAAATGGAGCTCTGCAGCTCTCCCTGTACTCTGGGGTGTATTTGACTTTGAATCAAGCTACCTCCTGAAGATGTAGACACAGAGAGGAGTGGCTTGGTCCTGCTTATTCACCCCACCAGTCTGCCACCGGGCTTCATGAGCCGCAGCCCATTGTTTACAAATGGGCTTATTAAAGCAAATAGGATTTGGCCTGGATTGCGAACAGTCTCTCCTCTGGATAAGCATATTTGCTGTGATCCCTGGGGTGTTTCCTATGGTGCACAGGACACCCAACAGGGCCTGCTTGGTTGCACTGACTGGGCCTCAGGGATACCTTGCCAGTCCCATTCCCCTTACCCCAGGAGAGCTCTAAACATTTGCTTAAGACATCTCCATGCATCATCCTCCCACCTGGTCCAGGGGAAGGAAGTTCTGATTTTCCACCTTCTACTCTGTCCTGCAAAATCTCCTGCCTTTTACTGTCCACTACTCCCCACTCACTCAGTCTTCTTCACAGCTTCGATTTCTTCAGCTGGAGAATGGGAAGATTCTTGGGATGCTTTCTTAGGATTCTTTCTCCTCAGACCTCCTGTGCTCCCTGGTAGCTCTGGGAAGTGGAAAGTACTCTGGCTTGGAAGTCAGGATCCCTGCAGTCTGTTATCACACTTCCCCTTTCCTGAATAAGTGACCATGGGTAATTCCCTCCCAATTCCCAAGTCTCAGTGTCTCCAGCTACAAAGATAAGGAAGCAGACTTAAAGATCTCTGAGCTTGCTTCTCTTTGGTGCCTTACTCCAACAGCTGTGTGTGTGTATGTTTGTGTGTGTGTGTGTGTGTTTATGTATGTATGTGCAACTTCAGCTGACTTTGCCTGCCTGGCACCCCAGCCCTAAACCTGAATTTTACCTTGGGCAGTCACCCTACATCCAGGGGCATGCAGTCTCAGTGGCAGTATCCATAAAAATGTGCTGCCCAACAGGTGGGCAAGAGACTTAGGCAAGTCCTACCAGCTTCTCTTTTCCTAGACACTGACTTGAATTGAGTGCTGCTAGGACAAAGGTGATAGGAACCCATCTACCCATCCATCCATCCACCCATCCATCCACACACCCATCCATCCATCCATCCACCCATCCATCCACCCACCCATCCACCCATCCATCCACTCACCCATCCATCCATCCATCCACCCACCCATCCATCCACCCACCCATCCATCCACCCATCCACCCATCCACCCATA
>NW_016107455.1:5072271-5106790 GCF_001604975.1 Cebus imitator
CATCCACCCACCCACCCACCCATCCATCCATCCACCCATCCATTGAGCCCTGCCACAAAGAGAGTGGCCATGAATTCCTCCATCCTAGATACTTAGAGGTTCCTGATTCCTCTTCTTTGTGACATCACACCTATTTTAGCCTTAGTTCTGATTTTGTGGATTACCTGGTATCTACACACTCACATCTGTGTCTAAGTCCTACAAGTGTGTTTGAATGTCACCTTTTAAATGAAGCCTTCCCTGGTCTCCCTGTATAAACCTGCAGCCCCACCCTCATCTCTCAGCTTTTCTCGTCTTCCTCTCCTGCTTCATTTTCTCCATAGTACTTTATCATGTTTCAACAATTGGTATCATCTAATTTGCTTATCCATGTGGTGTGTTTACCACTTCTCCCCACTAGAATGTACGCTCCATGAGGCATTTGTGTCTGCTTTATTCATTGTTATATTGCCAGTGCTCAGAACAGTGTCCGGCACATAGCAGGCACTCACTAAATACTTGAATGAATTAATGTATGAAATCATGCTTGGAAGTAGACCTCAGTTGGTTTTGATCATTAACGCTAGTTGAGACTGCCTACTATTCTTCCCTGTGGATCCTTTCTCCCTCCACAGGATGGAAGCCCCTTTGCTGATATGGGATTGCAAAGCCTGAACAGAAGCAGGGACCAGAGCCCAAATAAAGGGTGGGGCCTCCTGGGGTAGGGGCCCCAGTCTAGTCTTCTTCCAGGGAAGGGTGACTCAGTCTTCTCCCCTATCTTCCTCTCTCCTCCTTTCAGTCCCTTTTCCTAGACCCACCTCTGGAATCTGAACCACTTTCATTTAAGGAAACTCAAAGTCATGATCTGTTTTCTAGGAAAGTCAGAGCCAAAGAAATGAACAGAAAAGAAAAAAAAAAATGCTGACAAGTCTCAGTGGGCTAGGACCTGAAAATCAATTTGACACATCAATTTTTTTTGGATTTAATAACTCATGCTCCCATGGAATCAAGGTCATAAATAGTAAAGAGAGTTCCAGGGAAGCCTACCAAAACCTGTTTGGCTCAGCTGGAGACCTTGGTCCCATCTCTCTGCTCTGGTCCTATCAATAATTTCCTCTCATAGATGCTTCCTCTCTTTGGTTTGGCTCCCACATCATTGCCCTGTCAATGATTTTGCCTACATTTCTGTCTCTTCCTTCTCTTCATCTCTCTTCTTCTCCTGCTCATTGAATGAAGTCATCCCACAAGGCTCTGTTCTTTGCCCTCTGAACTTCTCAGCCTACATTTAATCCTCAGGAATGTAAGCCTCTCCTTTGATGGTACTGTGTTGAAGATTTCCCCAAATTCTTCTCATTACCCCCAAAATCTCTAACCATCAGATTGCCTCCTCTATTAGAAATCTGGCTGGTACTCTGCCTATCTTCAGACCTCCCTTTTTTTTTTAACTTCTCTGTTCCCCAAATTGGATGAGCGCTCTTGGATCATCTACTCAGGTCTCTCTTGGATCCAAGATCATCTGTAAATGGGGTATGAATCCCTTTCTCAAATAACTGTTGAGTGAGTTTAACAATATGATTCATCTAAAGGTGCCTTGAAATGGTACAAGTGTTACTTGGTCTAATTCAGTCTTAGACTTCTGCTTGTGAAAATGCCTGTCCTTTTTTTCCCCCAGTCTCATGTATTGAGTCCAGCTACACATTCAGGGACTTGTGTCCCTAAACCCACAATAACCTGCCCAGGCCTGACCCCATGTTCCAACTGTGGATTTTCATTGTTCATGGACTCCTGGTATGAGCCCAGCCTGCTTTTCCACCTCACCTGTGTTCCATCCTCCCAGTGCTCTCTTCAAACCAGAGAGCCCACATGGGCCCAAGGAAGGCAGGAAGGAAAGTGACATTGTTGAGCCCTGTGCCAGATGAAGTACGTGAGTAGGTGAGCTCATCCAATGCTCAGCTACTCCAGGAGGAGGGCATCATTACCCTCAATGCACAGATGAGAAAACAGAGGCTCATGGAGGGTCAGCAACATGTTCAAGGTCACTGACTCATCAGAAGGCTGTTTTGTTCTCACTTCATCAGACAGCTCAAGGAGAAGGGTAAGACAGAAACAGGAAACCACTAGGACAAACTTGCTCTTGCTGTGACACCCTTAAAAGCCAAATCATGCGATTAGGTGGTCCTGGGGATGGGTGTGGGCAGGGGAGGGAAAAGTGACTGAGCTGAAGCAAGGATGGAGGGAGAAGGGTGCCTGTGCTCAGCCATGCTAATTTTGACATTTTCCTGTGCGTCTGCTTGTCATCATCAACTTATAATTTAACCTCGTTGTGGCGATGCCTCTGGAATGTCAACAAGGCTTGCTGGAATTTCATTACAGCCCGGCAGCTGGCCCCTGGTATTTCTGATACAAATGATGTGCAGCTGCATGCTGGCCCTGCTGTCTTTATCCCCCATCTAGCAAACGGCAGCATTAGGCACACTTAATCCAGAGAGATATTCCCCATGCTGAGAAGGGGGCTTGTCAATTCCACCGGGGGCATTTCCTATGGACTGCTCTGCCTGAGCCAATTAACCCAGAGTAATTGCTGAAAAGCATTAGATATTGATGATGGATACAGAGGGCTGACCCCAGGGGTGGTTGGAGAGAAAGTGGTAAATAATGAAACCTCCCCATATCTGCACAGTGTTTGCCACTTCCAGTGTACCTCTGCCTGCATCGTGGCAGTGGTCCAGTGTTCTGTTCTGGGAAGCTGTAGCATTCCCATTTTGCAAGAGTGAACATCAAAGCTCAGAGGGAAAAATGATTTTGAGTCAACCAGAATAAGGAAATAGAAATCTGGGTACATAAACTCCATGTCTAGATTTCAAATTTATCCAACAAATATTTATTGAGCGCCTACTCTGAGCCAGACATTGTGCTTAGTTGAAGGATATGGTTTCTCTATCCTTGATAGCCATGGCATTTTTCTGTAGGATTTTCCTTTCAGGGCCCTCTTCTAAGAGAGATCCTTTTTCAACCTCCTACATCCTAAACCTTTAACTCCCCTCTTCCCTCTGGCCCCATAGAGAAGGTTCTGCTGTCTTCCAGTTCTGCCTGAGTGATGTAGGTTTCCTCGTCTGTCCCTCCCAACAGGAGACTCATGACACTGATTGTTCCCAGGGATGGAGAAGGCCTGCCTGTACCCTGTGAGCAGGCTGGGGAGGGATTTGGGGCCAGCGGTCTTATTGGTCCTGAAAGCACAATGTCTGCAGCTGCCTGCTTGGCACATGGGTTCAAGCAGCCTACCTAGCTCAAGGTGTCATAGTGTAGTAGGGAGTAGGTAGGCCTTGGTCTGGGTGCTGTCTATGACTCATGGGCTGTGGAGTCCTGGTGCCACCCTGAAAGTGGGGCAGGAAAGTGAGGCACACGAGTGAATTCATAGCTGAGACCACACTGGACCTGGATCTTTTCCAGGTTTGAAGGTTGAATGTGCCTGTGCTGGCCAGGGCTTGGCCAACTTCTCCACTGGATGTGTTCATCCCACTCAACATCTGCCTCATTATCACACTCAGGCCCGAGCTGCTAGAAGCCTCATTTGCCTAAGTTTTCTGCCCCAATGTTTCCATGAAGGCAGAGAGAAGAGCTATGTGCATGGAGTCAGAGAGACAGGCACCCAAGGCTATACAGAAAAGATGGCAGGGAGCCTCTCACACCACAGTCAAGTCAAGGCAGTCCAAGGTGGCTGCTGGGGCCAGACTGCCCCATCAGGATCCAGCCTGCTTCTCACTGACTGTATGATTAGGATGTCCTGCCCCATCTCTGGCCTTTAGTTTATTCAACTTCAAAATGAGGACAAGATAACCTCCAAGGCCCAGGTTACTTTCCCTTAAGGAGCCTGGAACTCTGCCTGCCCTATGGTGCGCACTCACAGTCAGCTAAAGGATGGTGTGCCTGGAGTGGGTCTGCAGGGCAAGTCCTATTTCACAGTTTAACATTTCTGACACCACCTGTGTCAAATTCCTATGCTTACATCATGCTGGGGGAGTTGAGTCAAGGCCAGACTGAGGGTGACTCTGGCCCTCTGTGCTGGCCTGCTCCCTGCAGGTGCCTCCAACCCTACCTTGGACAGCGGAAGGAGTAGAGAGTGTTAGAAGGACCTGGGGCATGGAAGAGCTTCTAACCCCATCAGTGAGTCCTGGTGCGTATGGAAGGAGGGGCAAGGAGGGCTTCTAAACATGGGTCATAGATAAAATCAAAACAGAATAAACATGCTTGGGGGGGGTTAGGAGAAACCTTATCATAAAAGAGCTGAGGGTAAGTACAGAACTGGAGAGCATAGCCCTATTATGTCTTCTTGGTGACAGCTTCAATTAGAGTCAGTTTACAGACCACATATAGGGTCTCGGGGAAGTCAATCTCCAGCTGGTACAGGGTACTTGGTCTCTCCCAGCAGCTGTTTTCCCCAAGTCTATGGCTCACGACCAGGAGAGAGGAAGGTGGGAAGTGACTTGCATGAAGGCAAGACATCCTCTAAAGCCTGGACCCAGGCCATGACACCAATCCATCAGAGCCAGGACCCTGGCCTGGCATGGTCTTAGGGGCACAAGAGTGACCATTCATGCTGCCTGCCTCTATCCTTCCTTTCTTCCTGAATGAGACCTGGTGTAGCCACTGTTCCATGCCTACCAGTGGGTCATAGAGACTCAGAGTCTCCCTGGGGCAGCTGCCAGGGAGTGAGGCCATCAGAAACCTTGACTTCTCCCCTCTGCCCAGCCAAGCTCCACCAAGCCCAGGAGTGGCTCTTCCTGAGCCTGGTGTCCCCTCCATGCACAGAGTACTTTAAGAAATCCAGAAAAGTTATCAGCCCCAGGAGCCCAAACTGAATGTGAGCCAGCATCAGCCCTCCCTGCACTCGATCTCCTCAGGTACCAAGATGCACAGAAAGGCCTTACATGTCAGGAAAATGTTACAAAATCCCACCCCTCATACAAGATCTCCCTCACTTTTTCCTCTTCTTAGCATTCTGCAGAGCTAGGGTGAACCACGTTCGCCATTGCGAAAGTGGAAATTCAGGAATACTGGGGTCATTACTCAAGGTGACATCACTTATAAGTGGCCAACGCTTGACCTTCAAGGTCTAAATCACACTTCTAGCTTCACACTTAGAGGCCTCCATTTCTGCTTACGCACCTTCAATAATGAAGAACTGGGGAGCTCAGTCTCTCTCTAATGGACTTCCACACAGAAAAGCCTCAAGTGGTCCAAAGTACCTACCCTTCTCTCTGTGCCTCTTGGGCCTCCTCTCTTCTTTCTCTAGTGGACACAGCAACAGCAAGTGTCTGAGTCACTTAGGATTCCTGGTATTCTGAGCTGGGCTCCAGCTGGGGTGAGCTTTGTGGATTCTCAGACAGCAGCATCAAGGGATGTGGGCTTCAAGCCAAGTCAGATAATAGGAAAATAATAAGAATAATAAAGATAGAGACACAAACACAAGGACACTGGGACAAGCATAAGAGGTTAGATCCACAAACAGAGACAAATAGGTGCTGCTAGGAGCATGGTGGAAGGACACATCTCTACTGTCAGCCACATATTTTCAGGACATGAGGGCCTGAAGGACAGACAGGGCACAAGCAGAGCTCTGAGTGAGGAAGGTGAGAAGCCAGATGAGGGCTGGCCTGTGTGTCTCCATCTCTGCCACTTGACCAGGATCAAAGAGCTTTCCTAGGTGAGCTTAGACATCTAGAAATGACTGTGGGCAAGAAGAAAGGGAGACTGAGAAGTGAAAGAATGAAGCGAAAGGAGTGAAAGAATGGGCCATAACACGTGCGGAGATGGATGGCAGGGGACAAGATGAGGATCTTGGGAATGGGAGGAAGTTTTCTGAGAACTTGGGTAGGTTGAGGCAACAGGTTGTGGTAGACGCTGTGATATGCTTCCCAGGTCCCTCTTCAAGAAGGAAGAACTTATCCTGCTATCTGCTGGGGATGCTGCCTCCAGAAAGTTCTCAGCTGCCAGCTCCCCATGAGGTTTGCCCTAAACCTGACTGCAGAGAGCTGCCTTGCTCCAGATCATGCCTTCTTTACAGGGTGGTTCACATCCAATGACTGCTCCATGGAAAGATATTGAGGCCTGAACCCCTTTCTCCAGTCTGGAACAACTCTGAATGCTCATTCCATATTCATGCCTCCCATGGTATGGTATCAGGTAAAATGCTTATTGAGACTCCATCGCAGCTCAGCTTCTCCCTCTGCCTAATCCTGCTTTCTCCCTGTCCCTTCCTCAAGTGTAATCTTTTTTTTTTTTTTTTTTTTTTTTTTTTTTTTAGATTTTTTTTTTTTTTTTTTTTTTTGAGACAGAGTCTTGCTCTGTCACCCTGCTGGAGCGCAGTGGCGCAGTCTCGGCTCACTGCAACCTCTGCCTCCCAGGTTCAAGTGATCCTTCCGTCTCAGCCTCTTGAGTAGCTGGGACTACAGGCATGTGCCACCACGCCCAGCTAATTTTTGTATTTTTAGTAGAGACAGGGTTTCACCATGTTGGCCAGGATGGTCTCAATCTCTTGACCTCGTGATCTGCCCACCTTGGCCTCCCAAAGTGCTGGGATTACAGGCATGAGCCACCGTGCCCAGCCTCCTCAAGTGTAATCTTAAGAGTTCTTCCTAATAAACCACTGAAAGAAATATCCATTTCTGAGTCTCCTTCCTGAGGACCCAATCTGTGACACAAGGTTAAACTCTGAGCAGGAAGTTTTCATTTTCCCTGGACCACAGTTTACAAAGAACACTGATGGCTGCGATCTCACTTGATCTTCACAATAACTTGGTGAAGTGGGTGGTAGTGCTCTTACTTAACAGATGAGAAAACCGAGGCTCAGAGAAGTTAAATCACTGTTCAAAGACCAAAATGGCGAGGAATTGGTACAGCCAGGACTTAAACCGTGGTCTGTTGGGCTCTCAAATGTATGTTCTTTCCTCTCTCGCACAGTTTCTGAAGAAAAGAGAGAAGGAAGGGAGAGAGAAGGGGAGGAAGGAAGGAAAAGGGGAAAGAAAAGAAGAAAGAAGGAAGGAAGGAAAGAAGGGAGGGAGGGAAGGTTAGCTAATATCTAGCACTTATTCTAAGCTAGGCACCATGCTCAGCATTCTACACGCATTATCTTATTTAATCCTCACAATTTTATGACATATGTATTATTTTTATCCCTATGTTATAGATGAGGAATTTGGGGCTCTGCGAAGTGCAACATTATCTAAAGTCACACAGCCTTGTATGAGGCAGTGGCTTGATACCAACCCAATTCTGTCCGATTCCAAGCCAGACATCCTAACCACTACTAAGAAGGAGAATAGGCACCAACCAGAAGGCTGAGGAGCCCCAAGAAGCAGTTGTGGGCTAGAGTACTGGGGAATCCAGAGCAGCTAGCCAAGACGCTAAGCACCTGAGAACCAGGAGTTCTGCATCCTGGTTCTTCTGGGAGCAGACAGGGCCTGCCTGAGGGCTGATCCAGTTCATGCCTTGAGCCATGGCTTAGAAACTGCACCCAGCCAATCCCCAGCCGCAATTACCACTAGGTTTGCAGTGCTGGGCTGAGAGCTGGAAATAGCTCTGTATTTATTTACCCTGCAATTACATGCTACATTAAATGCTCCACAAGAACATGGCGATCACCCTGCAATTAACTGGTCCCTGCTTCCTGGGCAAGAGAAGGCTGGAGACAGTTACTGGGTGAAATCAAGTGCTGCCTGGTTTCTTAATGGGCGTGGGGTCACCTTGTAACTTATGTTGGTGGGCCTGGCCAGAGGCTGCAGCTCCAAGTGGGAGCTTCTTTAGCTCCTTAAACAAAGAGATTAACATCTGGGTCAAATCTCGGTCCAATTTTTCCATGGATCCTGTAACAAGATAGTCCATTCATGGGTCCTTGCCCATACTGTCTTCTCTAGCTCCTCCCAAGGCATCTAGTATCTCTCTGTACTTTATTTTTGGAGTTCCTAAACTCTACCAGACTTTGTATTAGTCATTTCCTATCCTGTGGACCTAGTAAATTCCTATGTACCTTTCAAGATTTAGTTCAGCTATCATCTCCTCTGGGAATTATGCTTTGAAAGGAGATTGTATAGGAAAGTGAAAATCAGACAGACTTGTGACAAAATACCAGTTTCATTACTTAATAGCTACGTGACTTTGAGCAAGATACTTGGACTCCCTGAACCTCAATATATGTGTGTGTGTGTACACGGGTGTATAGGACTCTCTGATATCACATGCATATATGCATTGTGTGTATACATATACAAGAACTCAATTCTTCTAGTTGGAGACAGATTTTAGCTAGGTGGAAACAACATGGTGCCTCACACACAGTAGGTGTGCACCAAATCTTTGTTGAATCAATGAGTTGGTGAATAAATCAACCAATCAACGAAAAACCAATTAGGAGCTGTGAATGTGTGTGTACCCATGTTTATCTTTGTGGCTGTCCGCTTAACTTGCTACATATAAACAAGTATACCAGTTATTCAAAAACATAATATGTGCGCATGATGGTAATTGGTCTCTAGTTGCCTAGAGATTCCAGAGAACTGGTTCCCAGGCTATGTAGACAGATTAAGAACGCCAGGAAAAGGCATTAAGAAAAGAGTTAATTATATATTTACTATCTCTGTCATTTTCTTCTAATGATGTCTTGGCAAGCAGTGTCTCCTGGATGAGTCTTAAATTTCAGTGTCTTTAAAAATACAATAATAAATCAATGTGAAATGAAATGCTCCCAGCAGCCAAAATGCCCGGGACAGTTTTCAATCAGTGAGCGCCCCAGTGAGCCATTCTGGCCCCAGTTATGATGATGTTTGGGTCTTAGGAACCAGCTATGGAGCCAGAAAAACAAGAAGAGAGCAAAGCAGTGTCTAGGCCCTGCCACCGAAGCCTCTTCTCAGTCTTCTGGGGGTCACCTGGAGTCACTATGGCTGCTGCCTGCTGCTAATGTACTATGAGATAACAGAGGAGGAAGTTAGGCGTGCAAATTCATGAGCCACCCTGGTGCATTTTGCTTGGTTTCTGGACTGAGAAGACAGGGACCATTTACTCAGCCCTCTCTATGTCAGTGGCTCTCAACTAGGGCCAATTCTGTCCTCCTAGCAGATATTTGTAAAGGTCTAGAGTTATTTTTGGTGGTTGCCGCTTAGGGATTTTGCTACTGGCATCTAATGGGTAGAAGCTGGGGATGCTGCTAAATAGTCTACAATGCACAGGATACTCCCACCCACAACAAAGACTTATCTGGCTTAAAATATCAATCATGCCAAGGTGGAGAAGCCCTCGGTTTGTGCTGGCAAGCCTTGGCCCTGGCAGCATGTGGCCGTGCTATCTGTTCCTGTTGTCACTCATTCTGGTTCTCAGACCTCTTCATGTTCCTTTCTATTTTGGTTTCTAATAAGGGACACAGGCACACACATGCTAAGAGCAAATGCACAGCTTCCTGCCCTGTAACCTCTTTCTGGCTGCAATCATATTCACTGAGAACTAGTCATCCCTCTCCAATAGAGGGGAGTGGACACTCACCTTGACCACCTGTGGGCACCTGCAGGTGCTGGCTCTTTTTCTCCTCCCAGGGATAAGACCACACTTCTCTCACTGTGTCCCAGTGGGCACAGCAAAGGCAACAAATCTGTGAAGCTTGTTGGTCCTTCACTGAGCAGGCCTAGGCAGGAGGCCCAGTGCAGCCCCGTCTATGAGATGTGTTTCTTATAATCTGTGTGTCTTATCAAGTGTCAACACACATGCTCAGCAATTTCACTCTGTTCCATCCTAAGCAATCAAACACGCCTACATTGTGCAAGCAATTTTTAGGTCTCCTAGTTTCTATTATTAGAGCCTCTTGCCTAGGATTCAAAGGTCCATGGCACATAAAAGGGCCAAGAGTAAATTTTCCAGAATTTTCTCATGTGGTCCTCACAACCACCTGGTGAGGCAGGCACTTGTGCATGCCCTTCACAGCTGGGGGAAGAAGGTCTAAAGATAGGACAGTGCCTTTGCACTGCAAGAGTCAGATCCTGTCACTTGTCTGTCTACACTGATGCTGGAAACACAGAAGCTGAGTTGGAAATGCCAGTTCACTTGACCCTAAGCAAAGCTTGCCACTACAGCTGCTGCTGAAAGAGGATGGAGGAAGGAGAGGCAAAGAGAACAGAAAGGGATGTTTCTGAGCACAAGAGTGGAGGAAATACAAGGCATGGATCACCTCTTTAACCCTGACTTTCTCCCAGCTCATAAGCACATCCTGTCCTTTAACATCTGGGTATCTTCCTAGAGGACACCAGAAACTTGGGACACTGAAAGGAAAGACATTCTAAAAGGCTGGAGGAAAGTGGCATTTGGGGACTGCTATAGGCAGTCTGAATATAGATGTGGGTGATAAACATATGGGGCTCATTACTCCAAGAGTCCCAGGCTTCTTCTAAACAGGTGTCAGGAGAATTTTAATCGAGGCCTCAAGCTATGATGACTTATTAAAGGCATGGAGGGAGACAAGGAGGACATTTCAGCTCAGTCAGCTCCAGGAACATCTGGATAGACCACATACAGATGGGCACTTGGGAAATGATCTATATAAAGTACCATAAACTTCTCTGCAAATTATCCACACCCCAACCTGCCCCCCTCACACACACTACTTCTTCCAACTCCGGCATTTCTCAACATGTGTCTCATAGAGCAGTACCTCGTAACTTTAGTGTACATAGAAACTTTAATGTGTCCTTGGGGTGTCCAGTGTGGGCTTGACATTCTGTATCTCAAGCTCTCAAGAAATGCTGATGCAACGGGTCTACAGGACACACTTGAATAGAAAGGTTTTAGAATACTGGCTAAGCAAGATGTTAATGGTCTTCAAGGGAAAAGAAAAGATTCCAGAGGTAAAATGTTTGGGAAATACAACATTAAGTTTATGAGTATCTGAACCACCAAGGGAAGGGGGCAGAGTGTAATATGTTTAAAGCTGTTAAGAGGCTTTACAGAAAACAAAAGGAGTTCCATGGTCAAATGCTTTTGGGAGGACTTGGGGTAGGTTAAAGGGGGTATGCAGACATTCTCAGTGCTTTTACACTGATTCAGATCTTGCCACTCCTCTGTCTAAAGCTGGTCATGTAGAAGTCTTTACAGTGGCTAAGGCCCGCAGGACTTCACTCCTTCCTTCTCCCTATGTCCAGGCATAAAGGCCTTCCCTGAGAAGAGAAAATAGGCATCCCCTAGCTTCAGGGTCTTTGCCCTGGGTCTCTCCTCTGCCTGAAACATTCTGTCACTGACAGCTAGTTGTCTGACTCCATTGCCTCCTTCTGTGCTCAGATGCCACCTTTTAGATGAGACTGCTGTAACTGCCCTATGGAATTCCACAACCTGCCCCTCCTGTCCTAGGCATTTGCAGCCTCCCTTATTTGAACTTCCTTTTTTTTTTCTTCCAATGCATTTTCACCTTCAAACACACCATAGCATTTCATAATTTATTATATTTATTGCTTATTGTTTGTCTTTCCCATTAGGCTGTAAGCTCCATGAGAACAGGAATCTGTGTTTTCATTGCAGTATCATGAGTACCTAGAACAGTACCTGTGCTATAGGAGGTACTCTAAATATTTGCTGAATCAGCAATTGGGCAGTCGTCCACAGTGAAGTTGTTAGTGGGAGTGGAATATAGTAAGCATCATTCCCCAAAGACTTTTCACTGCAGAGCCTGTTTCTTTCTTATTTCTTTTCCTACAGAGCATCTCAGCATGACCACTATTCCTAAGTGCACATTTTCTAGGAAAAGGCTACTGCAGTAACTCACAGAGAATCCAGCCTGCATCCATTTTCCTAAATCTTTCTGGGCCTATTTACATTCATCCCCTGACAATCCCAGAGTGATAAGTTCCATAAGTTTATTATCCACAGTATAAATTTATCTTTAATTCTGCAAGACCAATGTCATGGGAGGGACACTTGCTTCCCGTTCTCCTGCAAAGGGCCCCTCAATGCTGCTATGGAGAAGAGGCACAGGGTTTCACACCATGCTTTGTAAGCAATAGGTGCTCCATAAATTCATATTTAACCCTCAAAGTAATCCTTCGAGGTGAGTCTTAATCCCCCATTATACAAATGAGAGTCTGGGTCTCAAGGAGATTAAGTAGCTTATGGAGCCAGGATTTGGATAAAGGTCTGCCATGCCTTAAAGCTCATATATTCTCTACAACACCAATTTGGCAAAGCTCACAAAATGGCATTTTGCAAATTCCAAGGTATAGAATCAGAGACTTGGGAGCTGGGTGTCTGTCCAGAGTGCCTTCCTCATTAGCAGCAGGCATAGCACAGCAATAATAGCTAGGGCTTATTGAGTTTTTACTATATACCTATCATTATTCTAAGCATTTACCATACATATGTTTTTAAATTCCTAGAACCCTATGGACCTCACTTTACAGATGAGGAAGCTAAGGCAATCAGAAAGTTACATAGCATATTAACTTGCCCAAGGTCACATGGCTGTAAAACAGCAGGATTACTTATGCCAGAATCAGGGGGAAAAAAAGGCAAGCCAGGCACTTTTTGTGAACGAACTCGGCTGCTCCTGTGATCACCTCACTGTGCTCTGGTGCTCAGTGCCAACTCCAGCTCCTCCTTCCTCTTAGGCCCATCCAGTGCTCTACAGCAGTCTCGCCCCAGCCTTTGCATCTGTCTCCCAGCACTCTGATATACGAGGACCCTCTTATGGATGGGAGTGCAATTTACAGCCTTCTGCCTGCAATCCCTAGCAATCCTTTCCCACACAGTCTCCCCAGATGATCCATGCTGGGCAGCTAGGGACTGGCACCAAGAAGGCCCTTATCATATCCAATCTCTTCATTTGACATCTGGGGAGCCTGAGATCCAGAGGAGATGCTGTCTTGCTAAACACACACAATCAGAAACAAACCTGGACTAAACCACAGGCCTAGAAATCCCATTCCAGTATCATTTAACCCATTAGCCAACCAACCAACCAAAAAGCATTTACTGAGGCACCATTAGGTGAAAGTGCCAAGGAGTGACCAGGGTTCTGCTCTAATGCCCACTGACTTATCATTTGTGTTCACTCTTGGTTTTATTTATTCATTTCTTTATTCAATAAATTGTTAGGCTCCAGAAATAACATGACAAAAAAGACAATCTCTTCTAATGCAGATGAGACGTATTTTAATAAAAATAACACAAGTATATTCAGAACAATAAATAGCAATAAGGGCTTAAAGAAAATTTTTAAAAAAATGTTTAAGGTCTTTTGACAGCATATAATTTGTGAGGGAGTCAGGAAGGAATGTGACCTAGCCTGGAAATCAAAGACACTTCCTGGAAGAAGTGGCATTTTGAGTGAGATTTAAAGGATGGTAAGAGTACATTAGGCTAGAAGGGATTGGGAGGGAGAGCATACATGAGAGACCTGAGATAGAATGAATGTAACACATTTAGAAATATTATAGTATAATTGTGGATGGTACAACATAGTATGGCGTGGTATGGACGCATGCACACACAAAATACAAGGCACTTTCCAGGGAAAGCAACAACGTTTACTGAATGATTGCTATGTGCCAGTCCCTTTATTATCTCCTTATTCAGTGACAGGTGACTAATTCATGGGAGCAAGTCTTTCCCATGCTGTTCTTGTGATAGCAAATAAGTCTCATGAGATCTGCTGGTTTTAAAGAGAGGAGTTCCCCTGCACAAGCTCTCTCTGCCTGCTGCCATCCGTGTAAGACGTGACTTGCTCCTCCTTGCCTTCTGCCATGATTGTGAGGCCTCCCCAGCCATGTGCAACTACAAGTCCATTAAACCCCTTTCTTTTGTACACTGCCCAGTCTCAGGTATGTCTTTATCAGCAGCATGAAAACGGCTAATACAACCACCCTCAGCAGATGCTGCTGATGTTCCCCTGAGTTGCTCCCGTTCCTCTTGATCATTTCTGTGTGCCTTTCCTCCAGGTGCTGTGTTGTTTGCCTTGTTGTTGTTTTGGTTTAGTTTTTGCCTTTTATCTAATGACCTGTTTGTACTGTTCCCCTCACAGGCCTGCCCTGAAGCTCCTAGATCCACTTTGCCATTGCTCCCAGAGAGCTACCAGAACCTGGGAGCTAAGTTATCCTCCCACCCCCAGCGACCCTCAGACAGTGACTGGTTGGGAGCAGGAAAGCCCAGCAACCTTGCCTGGAGCAGGAACAAAAGCAGAGATGTAATTTATACTCCAGAGCTCTGACTCATGCTGAGTCAAGATTTTGCCCCAAATTGTCCCCTTGCCTGGCTTCTTCCACTTCTCTGCACCCCCTCCCCACCCACCTCCCACAACTTCCTTACTGGTTTTCCTGGGATTTCTTCTTAATAATTCACTTAGACAAGAATTCTCACTGTTCAGAGACTGCTTCTGGGGGACCTAAAACAGAACCCACATCTGTCTGAACTAGAAGCCCTTTTTCTTGTTAGTGAGACATGAAGTTAAACAGAGCCACACCAGTGAAGGGTAAAGGAGTAGGAAGGATGGTAAGGCCAAGAGTGAGGGGAGGCTTCTCTGAGCTTAGAGATGAAGAAGAAAGCCCTTGGGGACAAGAAATATCAATTAAGCATCCAAAGACATGCAGGTTATAAGTTCAGTGGAGAAAGCAGGCCTTCAGGGTCAGTAGGTATGATATCACATTAGAAGGACACGGAAAAGGTAACTGAGGTGCTTACACATCTGGAAATGGACTAATTTTTAGGAAATTGGAAAGGATTGCAAGAAAGGAGATTGGGTCCAGGCTGCCAAGGGTTTCTTTGGTATCAGGCCAAAGAGGCATACGAGGGGTGGAGAGAATAAACCCATTTGCAGTAGCCTTGCCTCAGTCCCAGTGCTGCACCCACCACTGCCTGGCTATGACCTTTAACAGGTAATTCAGTTGACTCAGCAGTGAAATCAAAAGACCTACTTTTGAGGATTACATAAGAATAGCACAATTAAAATCCCTAGCCCATTACCAGGGACTCAAATGACGCTGTTGTTTTTTTTCTCATTCTTGAAGTTTGGGCTTAATTCTGTATGAGGTGTCACTGCAGAGACTTTGATCAAGAAAATGAAACATTCAAATATAGAAAACTCGTATTAACAGGGGAGAAGAGGACAACTTAAAGAGGCAGACGGGAGATCTGGAGACCAATGAGTTCTCACAGGAAACTAAGCATGGGGGAACTGAGCCCAATCTAGGGTTGCGGCAGTGGGAAGGAGGGAAAAGAGGCACTGCTGGTGATATTGACAAGAGGACAGCTGGTAATTAGCATGCAGGACTGAAAGAGAGGTAGTAGCCCCACCTGTCTTTGAGGTTTTGACCTACTGCCTGAATGCACAAGAATGAGAGAAGGGCTAGCTTAAGGGTGAAGGTGGGGAATTTGATCTGATGTATGTTGAGCTTGACTTTACATCTGGCCATTCAGAGAAGCAGCAGTATATAGTCCAAAGAGCCAGACAGGCCTGGGTTCAAATCCCAACTCTGCCACTTAACTAACTGTGTGACTGGGTAAGTTTCCGGACCTCTGTGTGCCTCCATTTCCTCACCTGCTAAAAGGGAAAATGGATACAGGGTTGCTTTAAAGATTGAGGCACACAAAATTGTCTGGCAACAGATAGATGCTCAACAAATGCTAACTTTAAAAAAAAATTAATATTCATCAGGCAATTGGGATTGAGTCTTGGAGTTGGCCTCAGAGCTAATATTGTAGATTTCAAAAGCAATGGACTAGAGGAAATGGCTGTAACATAAGCACAGTTGAGATCAATTACCTTTTAAAGGAAAATGTCCTGTCAAAGACCAACAGGCATTGAAGATAAATGTTAAGTTAGTTGGCTTCTTCTGTTTTCCCACAAGAAGCACAACTCAATTTAGTTGTACAAACATTTATGAGCCAGACACAGTGGAAATGGGGACCCTGAGATGAATTAGATGTAGCTCTTGCCCTGAAAGGCTTACAATTTCTTGGCGGGATGGACACATAGAAAAACCAAGCAAAGTGCAATGTGAGAAGAATTATACAAGAGGCATAAAGGGTGCACCAAGAAGGGAGTGATGAATTTTGCCTATAGGATTCTGAGAGGAAATAACTGAAACACTAACATCTTTCCCACAGCATTAAACACAAATATTTTCAAATAAATGAACTATGAATAATCACATACACTTAATGTTTAGTTCAAAGATGATCATTCGAAGACAAGAAACTCTAACAAAAATTCTAACTCCAAATGTTTAGGTAATTGTGGTAAAGAGAGTATGGGATAAAGAATTGCAGCTCCGGAAGCATCGAATATTCTGGCTTCCAACTCGAACAGCTTCTAAACCACAGGGGTGGCGGATGATGTATGTAGTTAACTAGGGTTGGCCACTGTAACAAAAACATCAGTCTGGATTATTATGAGTTCACGGATGTGAAGCTTCGTGTTAATATGTGAGAAGAAAAATATCTTTTCTCTATTAACTGAGTCTTGAGTAGCCTCTGAAAAGATGAGGATGATGGAGCTAGGAAAAAGATTCATAGATTCAGCAAAGTCAAACCTTCTTTTGCTTTACTGATAAAGAGAAGACATCAGAGAGGGAAAGTGACTCACGCAAAGTAACCCAGGTTGGGAGAGCCAGGATGAAGTCCCAGGGTTCCTGACTCCCAGTCAAGTTCTGTTTCTACACCACCACTGTGTCTTTTAAATGGACCCTTAACTCCAGATTCCCCATCCTGCCACCAGCTACATGTGTACATACAAATACTCCTATATTGACCCCCAAGTGGCCCACCACCTCCTCTGTATGGAGGAGTAAGCATCTGCTACGTCCTTGGTCATAGCACATAAGCAGCATGCTCAGAGCCAGCCACATGGTCTGGCCACCAGGGGACCATCCACGAGCAGGAAGAACTCCCCAAGGCAATGCACTGCTGGCTTTCTCAATGTTCCACAAAATAACCGTACCTGATATCCCCACCAATCAAGGCAGGAGGCTCTGCTAATTTCATTAATAACTTAATGAGATTATTAGTCACTACCCAGTGGGGGCAGATTTGGTTTTTCTTTGGTTATAGGAATGCATCCATTTTTCACACAATTACAACCTGAGAGGATCATCACGGGGCCTGCCAATTGTGGGCTTATT
This sequence comes from Cebus imitator, assembly GCF_001604975.1. Taxonomy (NCBI): domain Eukaryota; kingdom Metazoa; phylum Chordata; class Mammalia; order Primates; family Cebidae; genus Cebus; species Cebus imitator. The sequence continues at coordinate 5,089,389 of NW_016107455.1, forward strand.
AGGAGCAATTTAGACACAAGATTGGATTTCCTTTCTGCCCACAACCTTTTCTTCAAAGCAAATGAACTGGTGTTCCTCATATTAGTATATTAATAAATGTTGTCCAGAAGGTGTTTGATCTTTAAGATTGGCCTGGTAACAGAGTAGTAAGAATACTGCCCTGGGAGGCAGGGTGCCAGGCTTCTCATTGCCCACTTCAAGCAGCCAGCACAAGCCACTTGGCATCTTTGAGCCTCAGTTTCTCACTACCTACTGTGAGAGAACTGGACCAGGTCAGTGGTTTCAACTACAGACCCACAAGTTATCCACCATACTTTAAGATATCTGACGGAATCATCTGTATTATTGATCTAATGCTGCATAGACTAAGTAAAATTCTGACTTCTCTCCTCTTGGGCAGAATTATATCTTCTCAACGCATAATACCAGTTAGCTCAGCCTGGTCAGATGCTGACTGGCTGTCGATGACATCGTGGGTATTTGAAAGCCATTAGAAAAATACAAAAGGAAACAACTGAGAAAATTGATGTCTAAGGTCTGTCTCTGGTCAGCTATTCATTCATCAAAACTCAGCTTCCTTGACCCTGCCAGTCTGAATTTACTTTTTTCCTTCCCACACCCTTCATTTGGGATTTAACTATGCAAACATGGTCTTCTCCCAACTAGGCTCTGCCTACCTTAAGGGTGCAGGGTGAATTCACTCTATCCACGAGCATGTTGGAGTTAATTCACACTGGCTTGCAAAAGCCAATTACCTGCATTTCTTCCAAACTCTGAGTTCAGTGGACTTTATCTTGGCAGCTTGAGACCAGTCATGGTGGGGATATTTATAACAGAGAAATTGGCAAACACTACAAATCAGGGATTTGTTTCTTCCGAGAGAGCTGGTTGTTAAATATTTACCAGCACATCCCCAATGCCTAGCATTTAGGATATAATAAGCATGTAGTCGAGATTTGATGAATGAATGACCAGAGTCAGCAAACCTGGTTACTGACAGGTTTCAGGCAGGCTGAGTGCTACATATATATGAGTTAGAAAGCTGCGTGAGAGGTATACAACTAAAGCAGTGGCTTGAAACCTTAGCTGTAGGTTAAAATCACCTGGTACCCAGGTCACAGTCCAGTCCTGAAGTCCTGGAATGGGTACTGGATATCAATATTTTCTATGCCCACATGATTTCATGTTTGAGAATCACCGATCTAGAAAAAATTCCTGCACTAACCATGGCCATCATGACACCCAGCCTCAGTGCCCCACTGCCCCAGTGCCCATGACTGCCTGCGACTTTAATTCAGGAAACCTGAAAGTCAAGCAAAGAGACATAATTTCATTGGTAGGTTGGTAGCTTCTCTGTCATTAAGCAGTAAGGTTACAAGGAGGTTCTCCTCCCAAATTGGTATGGTTTCAATTTTTTGGCACTTGTCCAGAATGATGATTTAGTTAGGTGGCCATTTAAGAGACAGCATCTTGACTTGTCCAAAAGAGAACAGCACCCTCAGGCTGTAAGTCACTGGTACATGCCCATGACCCCACTCTCCCTTACTGCCACTGCCAAGCGCCTCCCTGCACAGCCATATGGCTGTTATTTTTCTCTTTTTAAAGGACCAGCACAAATACTGCCTATTGTTTAAAGCACTCCTTGATCTCTCCAGCCATCCATCAGCCAGACACATTGCCTTTTGGTGTGTATATATATTTACACTATATATATATATATATATACTGGCTTTTGCCAGTATGTCTGGCTGATAGCTGGAGAGATCAAAGAGAAACAGACTTTGAGTTAAAGCTCCAGCTCTGGAATTCATAGCTGGGAATATTTGGCAAGCCACTTAGCTTCTCCAAACTACATGTTCTGCCTATAGAAAATGAAGTGGATAGCACATAAATGGATACATACAGATGTGTCTGGTATCATGTGCTGGAAGTGGGAGAGAACTGAGCTGTGATATTTCAGTCTAGTGTCTCTTCTGCCCCTTCAGTAGACATTCATTTTGGTCAAGTCACACTTCTCTCTGATCCTCGGTTTCCTCCTCAGAAAATGATGGAGTCTGGTTAGACGCTGTGGACAGGCCTTTTTAGTTCAAAAGGAACTTACTGTCTCTGCCTTTCACTTGGCATTTATCTGCCTTCTGCAGTGAATGATCTTTTCTACATACAAACTGTCTTTCCGACCAGATTAGGGAACCCCACAGAGTAGTGAATGCATCTTATTTGCCTGTGTATCTCTAGAGCCCAGAACAGTGCCTTAAACATAGACATGTATCAGATTAAGCTCCTATCACCTTAACTTTCCTGTGCTTTGCAAATGTTTCATCAAGTTAAGGGGCCAGATCAAGCCTATTACAGAGCTGTCTGATACTGGTGTATCAGGGCTCTGTGCCCTAGAAGATCTAAAGCTGCTATAGCTACTTGTAAATTGCTCAATATGTGTCAGCTGCCAGCAAGGACCTGTGCATACGTTTTCCAAATCATAGGAAGAGCCATGTAGTAAATCACCAATGGATTAGGCATAGGATTCAAAGGATGTTCTTTCAAATGTCACCCATCTGGAATGATGCATGGTGCCATGAGGAACACTGCATGGTGTCACTTGGATATGACCAAAGTAGACCATCAGAAGTCACACCATGCTGCAGGGCCAGAGGGATTTCCTGACCACTCTTCTGTGGGTCCCTAAGTCATGAGGTACACGAACCAATATCTACTCAGTAATTGCCTCTTTCCTTAAGTGAAGCCAGAGCCAGTGTGTTTTTTATTTCTCCTTAAATGAGAATTTGCTAGCGGGCCTATATTTTTCTTGCCTAATAACAAGTGACAGCAAACTGCGAAATTAGCTGTAACAGACGCTAAGGACTAAATGTTGCAAACTCCCAAAGAAGCTAAGAAATCAGTAGCTGACCCTCAAGATCCAGTGGTATCTAGTGGTCTTCTTGGCCCTGAATCCACTAGAAAGGATTAGGGAAGCTCTTGGTACCAGACACTTACAGATTTTGGAGTTGGGAAACATGATTCTACAACTACTAAGAAGTTTTACTGATCCCACATTGGCCTATTTGATCCAAGTATTCTGAAGGATTGGGGACAATGCAGAAAAAAATGGGCTTCTTGAGATGAGATTTCAAATATTGCTCTCCCGAAGAGGTGATCTCTATGTGTGATTTCTACTTTTAATACATAGACTCTTTCTAGCATTGGAGACATGAAAGAAATCTTGAGATGTGTTAGAGGGCTCCACACTCCTTATAACTAGCTTGCTTACTAGCTGCATGACCTCCATCCAGGACTGCACCTATGGCCATGAAGATCAAATCCCACACAACACCAGGCTGTGCCATCCTTGTAGACAACAATGCCAACAGCTCCCACTGGAGCTGTGAAGCATGACAGGGAGATTTTATCTCTCTGATAAATTCCCTCATTTGTAGAGACAATGTCTCATTCACAGGACATTGGGAAGATAAAATTGGACAAGAGGGTGAATCAGGCCATTCTCCTGTCCTCAACACAAAGTCCAATCCTGACCTCTTAACCTTCAAGGCTTGAGACTCAGGACCTAGTAGAAGGAGAGTCTCCCCTGCCCATTCCTTACCCACTTCTTCTGCCTCATCTCCTCCTCACTCTCTGGCATGTACCATGTCTTGCCATCATGGACTATGCTCTCTTTTCTCCATGTATGTATATGTATGTGTCTTTTTCTAAAAAATTGTTTTTATTTTATACTACTCAAGCTTTATGGAAGAATAACTGATGAAGAAAAATTATATATATTCACAGCATACAATGTGATATACATATGTGTGTATGTATATGTGCGTACACACACACATATATATAAACCACACTATGTGTATATATATGTGTGTGTATGTATATACACAAATGCACATACATATGTGTGTCTGTGTGTGTGTGTATATATATACACACACACACACACCACATGGTATATAAATGTATATAAATAAAATACCATATTTTCTTTATTCATTCACCCATTGATGGACAGTTAGGTTGGTTTCATATCTTGGGTATTGTGAATAATGCACAATGAATACAGGGGTACAGATATCTCTTCAATATACAGATATTATTTACCTATTTTTGGATACATATCCAAAAGTAGGATTGCTAAATCAAAAGAGTTAATTTTTTAAGGAATACCATACTGTTTTCCACAATGGCTGTAGCAATCTACATTCCCATCAACAGTGTACAAGGGTTCCCATTTTTCCATATCTTTGACAATATCTATTGTCTTTCCTCTTTTTGATAATATCCATTTTAACAGGTATGAGGTAATATTTTATTGTGATTTTTATTAGCATTTCATGGATGATTAGTGATGTTGAACATTTTTTTTTCATATACCTGTAGGCCATTTGTATATATTCTTTTGAAAAATTTCATATTTAGTTCCTATGCCCATTTTCAATCAGGTTATTTGTTTTCTTGCTATTGAGTTGTGTGAGTCCTTCATACAGTTTGGATATTAACCCCTTACCAGATGTATGGTTTGCAAATATTTTATCCCATTCTGTAGGTTGTCTTTTCATTCTTTGAATTATTTCCTTTGCTGTGCAGAAGCTTTTAAGTGTAATGCAATCTCACTTGTCTAGTTTTGCTTTTGTTGTCTTTTTCGGGGGATCAAGCTAAAAAAATCATTGCCTAGACCAACATCAAGAAGTTTTTTCCCATGTTTTCTTCTAGCAGTTTTACAGTTTCTACTATTATGTTTATGTCTTTAATCCATTTCAAGTTAATTTTTTACATAGTGTGAGATAAGGGTCCAATTTCATTCTGAATGTGGATATCAAGTTTTCCCAACACAATCTGGGAAAGGACAAAGATTGCCCTTTTCCCATTGTGTTCTTGGTGCTTCTGTCAAAAATTAATTGATCAAAAATGCAAGGATTTATTACTGTGCTTTCTATTCTGTTCCATTGGTTTAGACATTTTTTTAAATTTCAATACTGTGCTGTTTTGGTTACGATAGCTTTGTAGCATATTTTGAAATCAAGAAGTCTGATACCTCCAGCTTTGTATTTCTTGCTCAAGATCGTTTTGGCCATTCAGGGTCTTTTGTGATTCCATGTAAATTTTAGGGTTGTTTTTTTTCTATTTCTGTGAAAAATACCATTAGAATATGGATAGGGATTGCACTGAATTTGGATAGCATGGACATTTTTACAATAGTAATTCTTCCAACCTATGAACATGAGATCTTTTCATTTATTTATGTCTCCAGTTTCTTTATCAATGTTTTCTAGTTTTCAGTGCAAAAATCTTTCATCTCCTTCATTAAATTTGTTCCTAAGTATATTTGATGCTATTGTAAATGATATTGTTTTCTAAATTTATTTATTTATTTTATTTCTTTTTGAGACAGAATCTCGCTTTGCCACCTAGGCTGGAGTGCAGTGGTGCAGTCTCAGCTCACTGCAGCCTTGAACTCCTGTATCCCATAAGTTTTGATATGTTGTGTTTTCATTTTCATTTTTCTCAATATATGTTTTGGTTTCCCATTTAATTTCTTCTTTAATCCATTGGTTATTAAGGATGTGTTATTTAATTTCCAAATATTTGTGAATTTTTTTAATTTTCCTGCTGGTTTTCATTTTTTATTTCATAGCATTGTGGTTGAAAAAGATACTGGATATAATTTAAATCTTCTTAAATTTATTAATACTTGTTTTACAGTATAATTTGATTTATCCTAGAGAATGTTCCATGTACACTTAAAAAGAATATGTATTCTGCTACCGTTGGATGGAATGTTCTGTATGTTCATTAGGTCCATTTCGCCTACAGCATTGTTCAAGCCTGTTGTTTCCACACTGATTTTCTGTCTTCATGATCTATCCATTTTTGAAAATGGAATATTGAAGACTCCTACTAATGTTGTTGTCTGTTTTTCCCTTTAGCTCTGTTAATATTTGCTCTATACATTTAGGTGTTCCAATGTTGGATGTATATATATTTATAATTGCTATATACTCTTGATTAATTGACCCTCTTATCAGTATATAATGACCTTCTTCATCTCTTGCACCCATTTTTCACTTAAAGTCTATTTTGTCTGATATAAGCAGAGCTACTCCTTCTCTCTTTTGGTTACCATTGTCATGGAATATCTTTTTCCATCCCTTCACTTTCATCCTATGTGTGATCTTAAAGCTAAAATAAGTCTTTTGTAGGCAGCATATAGTTAGGTCTTTTTAAAAAAAATCCATGTAGCCACTCTGTGTCTTTTGATTGGGGCATTTCATCCATTTACACTTAATTATTGATAGGTAAGGACTTACAATTGCCATTTTGTTACTTGATTTCTGATGGTTTTATAGTTTCTTTGTTCCTTTCTTGCTCTCTAGCTGTCTTATTTCATGATTTAATAATTTTTCATAGTTGTATGCTAGAATTTTTTTCTCCATGTCTTATCTGTATGTACTATAGGTAGTTTATTTTTGTGGTTACCATAAGTCTTACACAAAATAACTTAAAGTTATAACAGTCTATTTTCAGCTGATAACAACTTAGCTTCAATCATATAAAAAAATTCCACATCATAGCTTTCCCTTTTCCTACTTTTTTTTTTTTGGGGGGGGGGCAGAGTTTCGCTCTTGTTACCCAGGCTGGAGTGCAATGGCGCAATCTCGGCTCACTGCAGCCTCCGCCTCCTGGGTTCAGGCAATTCTCCTGCCTCAGCCTCCTGAGTAGCTGGGATTACAGGCACACGCCACCATGCCCAGCTAATTTTTTGTAGTTTTAGTAGAGACGGGGTTTCACCATGTTGACCAGGATGGTCTTGATCTCTTGACCTCGTGATCCACCCGCCTCAGCCTCCCAAAGTGCTGGGATTACAGGCGTGAGCCACCGTGCCCGGCCCCTTTTCCTACATTTTATGTTACTGATGTCACAATTTCTTTTATATGTTGAATATCCATTAATAAATTGTTGTAGCTATAGTTATTTTAATAACTTTTCCTTTAACTTTTATACTAGTGTTAAAAGTGGTTTATACACCACCATTACAGTATTAAAACATTCTGAATTTGACTATATTTTTACTTTTACAGTGAGTTTTAAACTTTTATGTTTTTATGCTGTTAGTGTCCTTTTATTTCAAATTGTAAAACCAGACCACTTTATAAGAACTGCTAAAGAAAGTTTTTCAATCTCCCACAGATTTTGTTTGTCTGTGGGTCTTTATCTCCCCTTTATTTCTCAAGGACAGCTTTGCTGACTATAGTACTATAGGTAGAAAGTGTTTGTTTTTCTTTTTTCTTTCAGCCCTTTGAAAATATCTTCCCACTCTCTCCTGGCCTCAAGTTTTCTGCTAAGAAGTCAACTGATATACTTCTGGAAGTTCCTTTGTATGTGACGTCAGTTTTCTCTTGATGCTATTAAAATTCTCTTTGTCTTTGAATTTGAGAATTTGATTATAATGTATGTCAGTGATGATCACTTTATATTTAATCTATTTAGAGTTCTTTGGGCTTCAGAGATATGAGAACTCATTACTCTCTCCAGATTTGGGAAGTTTTATGACACAATTTATTAAATAAGCTTTCTGCCCATTACTCTTTCTTTGCTCCTTCAGGAACTCCTACGATGCAAATATTGATTTCCTTGATGGTATCCCCCAAGTCCTGTAGGCTTTCTTCACTCTATTTCATTCATTTTTCTTTTTATTCCTTTGACTAACTTCAAATTACCTGTCTTTGAACTCACTAATTCTGCTTGATTGAGTCTGCTGTTGAAACTCTTTATGAATATTTTTAGTTTAGTATTTCTCAGCTCCAGAATTTATCTTTGGTTCTATTTTGTGTTTTCTATGTCTTTGTTGAACATTTTTTTTTTCATGTATTCTTTTTCTGATTTTGTTTATTTTTATACCTGTATTCTCTTATACGTCACTAAGCTTCTTTAAGAGGATTATTTTAAATTCTTTGTTCAGCAGTGCATATAGCTTTATTTCTTTAGTGTTGGTTACTGGCGCTTTATTTTGTTCATTTGGTGAAATAATGTCTCTATGAGTATATATAATCCTTGTTGCCTTGTGATGGTGTTTGTATTTGAAGATGTAGGCACCTCTTCTAATCTTTACAAACTAGCTTCAGCAAGTTAAACCCTAGACCAACCTACTTTCTCAGAGGTTCTGGGTGGCCATCTGGTGGGGTCCATGGGTGGGCTTGCTGCTGGAGTCCTCATGTGGGAGATCCTAAAGACTGGTCAAGTGGTGTGGGCCAGGAGTTTGGATCTCTGTGGACAGGCCTGATGTGTGGGTCCATGGAGGCAAGCCTGAAAACTAAATCTATGTGTGGTGTAGGCCTGGGCCCTGGTTCCTCTGGGGCTGACCTGGCATCTGCATCCACTGAGGTGGTCCTGGTAACTGGGTCCATGGAGATGCTCCTGGAGTCTGGATCTTCAAGAGTACTAGGGTGGGCCTGAAGCCTGGGTGCCTGAGAGTCATCTGGTAGCCTGGCTGGGGCTGTCAGATCTGGCCTGGAGCCTGGGTTAGGCCTAATGCTGTGGTCCATGGCAAACAAGGATGATTGCTTCACTCTTCTTCTCCCATGTAGAGAGTATCTCCATGATGTATTGCCTGAGCTTAGGGGAGGGGAGATACAGATAATGTGAAACTGTCCTTTCTACCCTCTTTAGTGCATCTTTTCATATTTCTGTGTTCCACTCAAGTGCTATACTCTCTCTTCTGGACTCCTTCAGCTCTTGTGAAGGTATTTTTGCACATGGGTAGTTGTTCAAATTGATGTTTCTGCAAGGATATGAGTTCTGGAAACTCCTATCCCTTCATTTTGTTGACATTACTCCTATGTGTGTCTTTTTATGGGTTTTACTTTCATTTCTTAAAATGACTCATGTCACCATTAGCATTTCATCCTCTTACTTCATTCTACTTACATCCTTCAAGATTCAAACCCTCCTCTGAAAGTAATGCCATGCCTTCCAGGCAGGCTTCTCTAACTCATTCAGTATTTTGAGTCTCTATTCTTGTCCACAATTATCTATCAACTTCTGACCCACCCTTATATACACTGTTTTGTGACAGGACCCTATAAATCACATTTCTGCTACTCTAGCTAAATTCCTGTTGAACATTGCCAATAAAGGGAACTATAGGGAGGCTGCAAGGTAGGAGAAAGAAGAAATTCCTGTCTTTCCATTTTCTACCTGTAAACATTCTGTCTGCTTCTTTTTCTTAGCAGCATCATGCCAATCTTACTGTTCCATTCCAGAAGTAGCAGTCTAGTCTTGTAGCATCAGTTGGATCCAGGCTTCAGATTTTTTCCAACAATTTCAGAACACATTTTATTGTATTTCCTCAGAAACATCAGCAGCAACTTGTTGGTGGTCCCTTCTCAGAAGTTTGAATTAAACAGTCTCCCTCGTCCATATTCAGAACCACTAGCACCAGCAGGAAAAGTGCTCTCCTAAAAGAGCTTAATTTTAGCTCTGCAGGGTCTGATTTCTAAGATTCTACATTTTAATAATTCCAACATCTTCATTTTGTTTCCCCAGTTCAAGGGGTAGCTGTGCTATATCTAGAATAACTTATTGTTTTCTCTTTGCTCTTTGAGTTACCTAGTTAACAATTCATCATTCCTAGTCAATAATTCTTTTGATTGAATTCTCTTTGTTTAAAAAAGCTGGTATGATTTCTTTCTCCTGACTGGACACCGATTGATACCTCCACATACAATCTATGATTTACATCTATCAAAAGGCACATCAAACAAATACATTGCTGTTATCTACCATTAATCTCACTGGAGTCTTTCTTCTTTTTATTCCTAGGGCCAAAAGTAGTGTCTGACTCAATAAACACTGCTGGATTTTTGAATAATAACAGAATAAAAAGGAATGAATGATGCCTATAGGAGTCAATACAGTCCAAGGTATAATTGTTGGGACTTCTGCTCAGGTCTCCTTGCTGGGATGGTTGTGGGTCAGAGTTTATCCAGAAATGTTCCAATACAACGAAAAGCCTCACAGTTGAGAAGCTATGGAATCCTGTCTCAAGTAGTTCATGGGAAGTCCAGCCAATAAAAGAGAGAGCCCTGTGGTCTTGGTATCAAATCCTGGCTCTGTGACTTAATTACCATGAGACTTTGAGAAAATGACTTAGCTTCTTTGACCTCAGTTTCCTCATCCATAAGATACAGATGATAAAACACATTGTGTGTTTCTGTATCACTGGCACTTGGCCTGACTTGCAACCCTCCCTGGCTTCCTTTTTCTGCCCATGTCCATGGCAACACATCTTAAAGCAGCCAGCATACAATTGCCCATCTCATGCCTGACCTTGAGGTCTACTAAAGAATGCTGGCATCTATGGTTTGAGCGCCTTCCTGAAAGACCTCTCTCATGCATTCCTTCCTACTCTGGTTACCAGTTATGGTAGGGCCATTTGAATGAGACTTTGTTGAGTACTTTGTCTCTTATCCTCAGCCCTCATGACAAGTTGATGAAAGGAGAAGGAGTAAAGTATGGAAGATGAGAGCAGGAAAAGGAAAAGGAAGACTGCTAGTCTGCCAGTCATTTTGGTTACCACCTTTGGAGCCACCTCCTTAGGAAGATCGTAAGCTGTCTAGGAGTGGGAAACCAGGCTTTAAGGGTTCTGCATCCACCATCCCCTCCTGCAGCATCACTCAGTGAAGAGCCAAACACATAAGAGACAAACTAGAAGCATTACAAGAAGTATTGGTACACAGTGGGAATTAAGCGAACTGTTAATTCTTGTTCTGCCAACGATTTGCTTTGGGCAAGCCACTCTTCACCTCCCTGGGCTATAGTTCCCTCCTCCAAAGGAGGAATAGTGTGCTGCTATAGAATAGACATGAGCTGTAGTCACAGTGACCTGACTGAATCCAGCCATGGCCTTGTCTGTGACCTTACATGAGATACTTAATCTATCTTGGGCTCAGTTTCCTCTTCTGTTAAGTGGAAATAAGAACAATATCTGCCACATATAGTTATGACGAAAACTAAATCATTGCAGAGTAAATATGAGCTTCTTGCCCCTTTGATGATGAGGGATTGAACTAGATGATTTTTGAGGTCCCTTGTAGGCCTGCTTTTCTGATCTCCCATGTGGCACACAGTGCACTTCTGCACACAAGAAAGACCCCTTACTTTACAGCTGCCTCTAAACGTGGCAGCATGAGGGGTGGATGGGGGTAGGGAAGTAGAGTTTCCAGGGTCACTGCATTTTACCTTCCTGCCATGAATGATGCTCTTATGATGTGCTAGGGGACCACAGGAGGTTTCTGGAGGAGGCCATCAAACATTCATGCCTATGCATGATGGCAGACTAGAGCTAATGCTATGCTTAGGTGTTAAACTCTCTTTCAGGGGAGGGTGAGCACAGTCCCCTTTCACATCTTCCATAGTCCACTGCTTGTCCTTGCCTAAGAGATTCATCATCAAAAAAGCTTTCCAACATCCTTTCCATAACCTGCATCCAGGCTCAGGTCCTCCTCATCTCTCCCTCTTTACTCCTATAAGGCTCATAAAGGGCTCTTCCGCCTCCAGTCCCAGCCTGCTCCAACCCCTTTCCCAGCCTGGTGCTGGACACACTGCCAGTGTCACTCCCCTACATGCTGGCCACAGATCACTGGTTTCTTGATATGCTTCTATTATTTTCAGACTTTTCTACAGTGAGTATGTATTATGTTTATAATTTTAAGAAGCTTTTAAAAGCTGAGCTCAAATATGATCATTTCTCTACTGAACGCCTTTTACTTTCCCCTTGTTACATTTAGGATAGCGCTGAGTGTCCTGAGCTTGGTACAGCTGGCCACTTCTAGTTCCCCCTCAAAAGCTCCTCTCTACATACCACATAAAGACATGTACTTTCCTCCAAATGCCTCAGCCTCACTTAGTCTCCACACCTCTGGGCCATCATTCATATAGATCCACCTTTCTGGAATGCTTTCACCTGGAGCTGTCACAGATAAATTTCTTGTCTTCAACATGTAAACCAAAACATCATCTCTTCTGCAAAGTCTTACCTGACTACCCACAGTGGCCCTTGCCTGCAGAGTTAACAATTGTGTACCCTGATGCTGTGATGTCACTTACTTACATCTATTGGAAAAAAGATCACACTCAACTGTGGCCATCTCTTTGTGCCCCTTCCTGATTTGATCATGAGATCTTTGAAAGCAAAGACCTTCATCTGAGTCATGTTTGTATTGCTAGGGCCCTCCAAACATGTCTGCTTTCCACATGTGCATGTGCCATGCACTGTTAGGCATCAGGTCCATTCAGGTGAATAAACAATCATGGCTTCTGCCTTCCTGGAACTTACAGTCAAATGGGAAAGACAACCCAAAAAATAAATAAGCCAGCAACTCAGTAAGAAAATTGTGAAACACATTGTGAAGGACGCAGTTGGTGCCCTGATAAAGACTAATTGCTAGAAGGGGATTACTTAGAATTCTCCTAAGAGGCTTCTCTGAGGCGATGGCATTTAAAGCTCAAGTCTTTAGGATTTGAAGCAGCCCTCCAGCTGAAGAGCTGGGAGAGCTTTCCAGGAGGAGGAATCAGCATGTGCAAAGTTTCACAGGGTGGAAAGAGTCTGGCATGCATGCATGAGACTCGGCAAAGGCCAGGGTGGCTGCAGCCCAGAGTGCAGCCCAGTGCAGAATGAAATGGGAGGTGGGAGAGGGGCAGGAGAGTGTGGATTCATTTCCAGGTACAATAGGAAGTGGTCAACTTGTTTTAAGCTGCGAAGTGATATGACTGAATTTGAGTTTTAAATGACTGCTCTGACCTTCAGTTTCCTCACCTGAACATCAGGCTCATATCATCTACTTTTTAGGTTTTTCTTATGTGAGAACCATTCTTGTCTTATTTTTCTTAAGGTATTTTTACTTATTTAAAACAATATTTATTTTTTATTTATGATTGACATTGAATCATTATATATATTTATGGAGAACAACATATTTGATATATGTATAAATGTGGTAATGAGTAGGCCTCTAAGACAAACCCGAAATATAAAAAGGGGCTGACTTATGGAGAGGGCCAACTTACACTACTCAGCATGTACTAGGAACTTGATAACTAGGTTTTCGTTGTTATTGTTGGATTATTTTTCTTTACTTGTTTGTTTGCAAACTGATATCTAAAGAGCTTGAGGTTTGGTCAAGGTCTACTCTGTCAGAACTGATCTCTATTTCTGGGCAGCTAAAACGCCTGACCATCCACTAGTGATGTTTTACGGAGTCACACGGGCTGCCTAGAGGAGTGGGAAACCAGCTAGATACCCCGCATCTTGGTTTGACCTTGCCTCACTGAAGGGATATGGCATGGAGGGCTACAATGTGAAGGGCTCTGAAACAATCAAACGGCATCATTTCACAGAAGGTAACGGCAGCCTGGAGAGGAGATGGAAGAGTCTGAAGTGACAGAAGAGTCAGCATCAAAATTGATTTTAGAGCTCAAGCCTCCTAACCTGAGTCTGGAGTTCATTCCCCTACACCTACTTTTCAAAAGGGTAACTCCCAGATTGGAGGATGTGCCCTGGCAGGGAGCCTTTGAACTCAACTTCTGCCAAACATCTTCGCTGTTGCTAAACTACTTGCCCTGGGGAGATGAATGTGCTTGTGAAGTGAATGGAAATTCACTCTCCTTGACTGCCAACCCAGCACACAGAACAACTTGCTCTGGCAGAATACGGAGGTAGCTGAGTTCTAGACAGGGAGTGCTGGGAGGAGCTCCTTACACGTAACTCAAAGTAGTGCTCAAAGGGCCAGAAGACATTATCTGGCATTCAACATCAACCTTAAGAGAGAAGGAACCCAAGCCCAGAGGGCAAATGACTTGCCTGATATCACATGGAATGCATGGCAGAGCTAGAAGGAGGTCCCAGGTCTCCTAACTCCTGGTTCAATGCTTTTTCCAGTATTCTGGGCCACCTCTCCTCTTCAACACTGCTTTGAAACTGCATCCTGCCACCTTCTAGACCATGCATGTCCAAAGGTTGACATCAAACCTTCTTTCGTCCCATCCCTTTGCAGAGGGTTCCCAAAGAGACTCCCAAAAGAGCTTGCTGCTTTGAAAAGCAGAAATGCTTTACAGTTGCCTAATGGTAATTCCTAGGTAAGATGCACTGAAGATCCCCAATGAAAATGTATTTAGTATGTCTTACACAGGAATACCTCCCCACACCCCCTGCCGTCCAACACACAAACACACTCCTTGGTTCATTTTTCAATTACTCTGTTTCTTTAAGTTTCTAAATAGGTAATCCATTAGTTCTTCCTTTAGCATGGCTAGGGCTGGGAAGGTGGCTCATGTGCGTGTGTATGGTACATTTCCTCATTTGACTCAGAACAATCAACTAAAAATTAGGTACTATTATTCATCCCATTTTACAGATGCATACATCTAATCATTCTCCAAATGCAGTACTTATGTTACTACACTATGCCAGACACTGTGCTAAGCAGAGTTCCTATTCTCATGGAGATGGCACCCTGTCAGAATGGAGAAACCAAAGACCAGAAAGTTGAAATTGACCTGCCCAAACTTGTTCTACAGTAAGCCAAGCCATGAATCAGTCTCTTTGTTAAATCTCACACTGTATCCTTGGCATTGAGTTGCAGCTTGTTAAGATTGAGGCTGGGACAAGATGACACCCAGGGGAGAAACTTATGCATCTTCTTTGTCCTTTCACAATCTTAGAGTGATTCTAGGGCAAGACAGTCATCTATTCCTGTAAATGACTGGCATGCAGTAGCTCTCTACAAACCATGCCAAGATCAGGCAGAAAGGAGAGAAACTCGGTAAGCTGAACCTGTGTATGTCTGTCTGAGAGAGAAAAAGAGAGGGAGGGACCAGTGCTGGGGGAATGGGCCTAAGGAACCACAAATGTCTAGGAATTTGTTATTGTGACAAGGGAAGGGCCTTTCTTCCCTGTACTCACACACTTGGCCCCTGTGTGGAGGCCCTTCCTTCCCATTCCTCCGTTCTTTGAGAGTTCCAGAAACCCCTCTCCAGCACCTTGGTTCTTCCTTGCCCAAAGTGAAGGCTGCAGCTCCCTACCCATCCCAAGCATGTACACAGTTTGCAAAGAACATTTGCATTCATTTTTCAAATGTGAAAAGTCTATCAGAGTGGAGATTATGGAATTGGAAAGAGCTGACAGGAAGGACATTTGGGCATGAAAGACATTTGCCCGGGGGCCTTACATTTGGATTTAGCCTCAAATTTAGACTTTTGATTTCTAAATGAGGTTATATAAATAGATGTGACCATTTGGGGATGTTTGAGACACAGATTTGTTCAATGCCAATATTTAACACAGTTCACCTTTTTTTTTCCCCAGCCCATTATTGTGTAATCCTGTTTTATCATTTCTCAGAACAACAGCCCAGAAAATGGGAGTGCCATTTGAGACTTGGAGAGACCCTGAAACCACCTCTGGGAAGTCAAATGAACAGAGAATATCACCCTCACTCCACAGTTGGAGACACTGAGATTCAGAGCCCTTGGCTCAGCATCATCTAAAAGAAAAATCATGTTCCTTGTGTCTAGCAAGAACCTAGAGATGCCCCAAGTCTGCATCATCTAATAAGGACACCAACAGCCACACTAGGCTATAGAGCGCCTAGAGTGTGGCACGTCTGAAAGGAGAATGGCTGTTGATGTAAAATACACATCAGAGTCCCAAAGCTTAGTGCAAAAAAATAATGTAAAATATCTCTCTAATAATTTGTTATATTTATTACATGTTGAAATGACATTACTTTGGATATATTGGGTTAAATAAAAGACATTATGAAAACTAATTCCACCCCTTGCTTTTAATTTTTTAAAATGTGGCTATTAGAAAATTTTGAATCACGTATGAGGCTCACATTACATTTCTATTAGACTGCGCTGCTCTGAGGGAAGTAAGTACCATTTAGCCCAAGCACATGCTGGTTTATATTGCAGCAGGGGGCATTTCTGTTAAATGTTTAAAAACAGGCCTTGAGGAGTTTAGATTAGCTCTTGCCCATCTCAATGGCAATGACCTGAATTTGGGGACTGGAACGGGCTAGAGCTTTCAGACCCCCAGTCTTATTTCTCTATTTCTGAATGCACAGATATCCGTTGAGGGAGGTCAGCGCAGTAACGGGAGGGGTGCATGAGAAGCTAACGTTTTATATGATAACATCACACTAAATGCGGGCTTGCTCCCTATAAATCACCTTGATTTGTCACCAAATGAGATGACAAAATGAGACATCCTGGCAGAAATGAAATTCCTGTTGTAACAGCAGCATTGACCCACTCTGACTTGCAGTGCGCAGGGGGTTGTCACACATGAGTTTGAGCACCAGAGTATCAGGGGAGGCTTCACATATCTGGTATTGCTCCTGGGCTGGTGGACAGGAGTGAGTCAGCCCTTAGCTGTCGGGCAGTGGGGATATGAATCACCTGATCTTTCCTTAAGATGGGCTTTTCCCAGGGTCCAGGGAAAAAGGTCCCAGGTGACTTTGGTCTATCTGGGGCTGGACCTTTCAGTTCAGACTGGGGAACAATTTTTATATAACCCAAGTGAGTTCTGGGAAAGAACACCAGTCCCTGTGGTGCCAGCAAGCTATAAAGCCTCTATTGGCCTCCCCTTCTGAAAAGAACTCCACCATGGCGCTGTATCCTGGGTATTAAAGCTTTGCACAGTCCATCTGGAGACCATCATGCAGCTGATTCTGTCCTTTGTTCTCTAGCACCTTGAGTTGACCCTCCACGTCTCTGGGACTGGTTCCTTCTTTTGATCAACTGGGTTGACGTTGGCCTAGATGATGGCTCAGGGTTTTTTCCATCTGACATTCCCTATGATCTGATTCCAACACACACCAACATACAAAAACACATAGAGAGGTACACAGAAACAGACCCACCCATGCGACAGAAATACACACAGAGATGTACGTTGACATAACCACACAGAAGCACACAGACATGTACAGATAAACACCCATACAAACACACAGAGAGATCCATAGATACACACAGACACAAACCACTATATTCAAGTGGTTACAAAAACCTCAACAACTTACCAATAAAACACTCCAGGCTCCTTCAATCCACTGCAACCCCCGCTCAGAGTGTTGTCTTAATGCCTCTAGTCAGATACATGCACAAACACACACAGATGCCTCCAGTCAGACACATGCACAGACACACACAGATGCCTCTAGTCAGACACACACACACACACACACACACACACACACACACACACACGAACACACACAGATGCTTCCAGTCAGACACATGCACAGAAACACACATACAGACACACACAGATGCCTCTAACTGGAGATGACTCCAGTTAAATACATGCACAGACACACACACACACACACACACACACA
>NW_016107455.1:5107065-5154472 GCF_001604975.1 Cebus imitator
ACACACACACACACACACACACACAGATACATACAGATGCCTCCAGTCAGATACATGCACACACACACAGACACACACAGAAGATGCCTCCAGACACATGTGCACATACACACACACAGATGCCTCCAGTCAGACACATGCACAAACATACATAGACATACACAGATGCCTGCAGTCAGACACATACACAGATACACACATGCATATACAGACATACACCCACAGACACACAGAAACAGAAATGCAGCCACACACAGATGTACACACTATGGCCCTTTCCGTTTTCATGCCCATCACCTCCTCCTACCTGCCCTCAGTCTTTCTTCCCACTTAAGGTCTATTTTTTATGCTCAGGTCACTCACTGAGGCAAGGACTACACTCTGTTGCAGGTAACTCCCAGTAGCATATCCAGTTCAGAGGCAACACTGGCTACTTCTCCACCTCCCATCCATAGCCGTGTTTCAGCTTCCCCCTCCCATGGCTTCTAATCAATAACCCACAATGTGTTCAAGTTCCTCACATGCTAGAAATCCTCCATCCCGTCCTCCTCCCTAGCCCATCTCTCCTTCGGTTCGCCGCTGAGCTCCTTAAAGGGGAGGTTAATAGGCATGGCCTCCGCCTCCACTCCTCCCAGCACTCCTCAGCCCTCTGCCTACACCGCTCCATGGAAACCTCTCCAGCAGTCACCAAGGGGCTCTCTAATTGCCAAATCAAATGCACTCCTTTTAGTTCTCATATTACCAGCCTTTCCAGTAGCATCTGACCCCATGGCTCACTCCCTTTTGGCTCCTATGACACCACTCACCCCACTCCCCGCCCCTTCTCTGAGTGTTCCTTCTCAGTCTTCAGCCGTTTACCCTTCAAACATTCCTGTGTCCCAAGGTTCTGGCTTCAGCTCTCCTGGACACCTGTGCCTTGCACCTAACATTTCAGGTCAATAGCTGTCTGCTGGGCATTTTCACCAATGCTTCCTACGGGCACCTCCGGGAGGCCAGAGTGAACTTATCACCCTTTCTCTGCTCTGCCACCACCTCCCTCCTTCTTCCCCGCCTTATTTCGGTTATTTGCACCATCATCCTGCCTGACACCAAGCTAGGAGAACTCTAGGAGTCAATCCAGATTTTCTTCCCATTCCTTTTAATCCATTGCATTCAAGTGGTCACAGAAACCTGAACATCTTCCTGATGAGAAACTCCAGGCCCCCGACCCACAATGACCCACCCCACAGAAGTGTCTTGATGCCTCCAATTGTAACATGCCATTCCAAGGCACATTTCCACAGCGGCTTCCTGTCTGAAGGATGCAGTCCCAGCATATTTGTAGCCAATCTCCACTAAACCTTTCAGCCCTCTCTGATACCACTCCCTTGTACTTAGGCAATACCATGGATTTTCCTGACTATTTTTACTGCAACATTTTCATGCTGTTGCATGTCCTATAACTGGCCGAGGTACTGCTATGGGCTGCATGGCCTCCCCAGGATTCCTGGTCCGATTTAAATATTTAAATATTCAACACCACTGTTGCCCCCTTTACAGAGATTCTCCTGATGAGCTTCTCAGAAAGAGTTAAATGTCTCTTTCTGGTCTCAGAGTACCCTGTTTAGATTTTCAGTATAGCCCTTACGCAGTCCAATATCACCTTAGATTTGCATTTTTTTCTCTCTTACTGTATTGAGCTCCTTATACACAGATACTGATTTTTTTTTAAATAAATTCCCAGAGACCACAACAGTCCCAGTACATAGCAGATGTTAGGCAATGTTTATTGAATAAATGATTGAATGAATGAATGAGGCAAACTAACTCACCCCAGGGAAAGAGTTCAGGTCTCACTCAGAGCCCTGCTTTTTTCCTGGGAAGGTCAAGCTTTAGTGTGGGTCCCTGGTGACACCTAGCAACAGTTGTCATGACAACCAAAAGCACCATTTTCCCAGGGCAATGTCCCCCACTTCCCCACTTGGCTCTGGAGGAGGGAGCCCCCCTGCTTTGAGTCAGGAAACAGTGAAGGAGGAAGCCTCACTGAAATAGCTGATCATGTGCCCTGGCTCAACCCCCCTGGGGCGGGGATCCTGATGGAAAAAGAGAAAATTGGATTTGATGGAATCAGATGTGCCTGGGAGCTCCAGGCAAAGAGAGGAAGGACAGATGGGGGCCAACTGGCGGTGGAATCCTGGGGTAACCAGAGGGAGAGCTTGTCAGAGGAGTCTCCATGTCAACAGGGAGCTGAGCCGAGACGCTGTCACTGGGGTTGGGTAGAGCATAGCATCAGAAGAGTGGGAATGAGTGGGCCTGAGAGATCCAACTGGAACACAGACTATGGAACTAGAATGCTCTACCTCCTAGGCTCACCCCCTCCCAGGTCCTCTGCAAGGGCCTCTTTCTGGGGCAGCTCCTACAGCTCCGAATAGTCCTCTTTGCAATTTGCCATTCATACAATGGGGTCAGTAAGACCCTTGAGGAGGGAGGCTGTGTCTGTTTTAATCAACCCTGCATTCCCAGTACCTGGCACAGTGCCTGGCATATAGAAGATGCAGAATAAGGAGTTTATGAACAAATAAAAGGCTGTGCTGAGGCAAGATGAGGGGCTTCAGGGAAGAGAAGCCACCGAAGGCCTATTCTTTGCCAGTCACACTACATGGATGCTGTTATGAAAGACAAGGAAACTGGGGCTCTGAGAGAGTACATTGCTTCTCCAGGCCACATTGCTAAAGGCTAGAGTCAGGATTTGAAGAGGCTTCTGACTAGAGGGCCTTGGACTTCTCTTTACCTGGTTTCCTTGTCCTACCTTTACCCTCAGAGGTGTTCGTGTACTCTCCAGGCAGGGGGCACCTGCACAATAGGTCAGAGGGCCTCTGCTCTCTTTAACCCATGGCCTTCAGTGCCTGGCCCTGATAGATAAGAAGTGTGTATACATTGTGGACAGAGGGACCCCAGTCAGGTTCAAAGCAGGAATTCTGCCAGTCTTTCCAACTAACAGACCTTAAGATAGCCAGCACCCCCAGAGGGGAGAGTCGACTTGGTAAAGGGAGTCTCCCCTTCCTTTTCTCCTCCCCCAGAGCTGCCCTTGGTTCATTCCTGGGACATGGTGACAGTTTGGAGGATTAATAAAAGAAATTCCCATTTATTGGGTACTTACCATGTGCCAGACACCGCTCTCAGCTCCTAACGTGAATTAACTTATTTCATGCTTTCAATAACTTAAAAAAGGTAAGTAATGCTTTTAATCTGCTTTTCATAGAAGAGGAAACCAAGGTGCTGAGAGGTTAACTTGATGGTCACACATAGCTACCATGCGACAAGTTCCCAGATGTGAACCCAGGTGGTCTGGCCAGAGACTGTGCTCTAACCATTATGTCACTCTGCCTCCCTCATCTGGAAGTAAGTTTCTGGGCTTTGCATTCAGTCTGGGGCTCCACCAGCAGGAGCTTGAGACATTGGCTATGCTGTGTAACCTCCCTGAGCAGAATGCAGGGCAGTGGGTAAAGAAAGAAAGGGTGCCCTAAATATGAGCTCCTTTTCTCATGCTTTGGCTAGCTTCCAGGCTCAGTCCTGCTCTGCTCTCAAACACCAAATGTGGCCACAGGCAGGCAGGAACCAAGCAGCTTCAGCACAGAGGTGCAGAACACCCTAGCTGCCAATCTGGTTCAGACCTTGAGGCCCACTTCTGAAAACTGAGCCCTTGAACCTCTGCTTCCTTATCTCTGAGATGGGGATATTGATAGCCCCCTATGCATGTTGCAAGGCTTAAAGGGAACCATGTATATAGAATGCTTGGCACGTGTGAGGTATGCACTCACAATTAGTAGTTTCCTTCATCCCAGATCCCTCCACCTCAATTCTCCTGGAAATAATACCATTGCTTTTTTTTTTTTTAACAGAGTGGGTGACGGCTCCATCACCCAGGCCGTGACGTTCAGCGTCACAATCACGGCTCACTGAAGCCTCGACCTCACAGGCTCAAGCAATTGTCCCACTTCAACCTTCCAAGTAGCTGGGACTACAGGTGTGCACCACCATACTTGGCTAATTTTTCATTTTTTTTTTCATAGATACAGGGCTTTGTTATGTTCCTCAGGCTGGCCTCAAATTCCTGGGCTCAAGCAATCCAGCTGTCTCAGCTGGGATTACAGGGATGAGCCACCATGTCCAGCCCATCCCCGCTCCTAATCTAGTTAAATCTGGGGCTAGAATTTGAGGTGACAGAAAGGCTCTTACTACTAATGTATAAGGGTAGAGACTCCAGTTTAAACCTCATCACAGTCGAGTTTCCCTGTAATGGTCCTGGGCTGCCCTGCCGAGGTTTGAGTTTTTCACAGCTGAATTCCACAGGAAGGGCAAGGCTCCCATAGCAGAGAGCCTGACAGGATTCCAGGCCAAAGAACATTGAGTATGATCCTGTTTGGATGCCATCCTGCCAGGCCATGCCTGGCTCATCTCAGCTTCATAAGGCCCAGGGACAAGGCTCTGCTACAGAGCATCTGCCCTCCCATCTCAGAGCCTGCTGCCTCCTCCCCACTCACAGGGGTGTTCTGGAATTTTCTACAATAAGACTTCAACTTCATCATTTCACAGTCTCACGTTCTGAGAGAAATTAGCTACCCTATGATGGACACAGAGGAGTAAATGAATGAGACAACTATAATTCTATATTATTTTTGTAATAAGATTTTCTTAGCATGTTTTAGATTTAGACTTTGCCAACCTCTTTGGTCTCTGTGAAACAGTAAGACTTTTAGGTTAAACAAACAAACAAACAAAAAACCTGTTTTACTGGTTGTCTGACCTTGGGCAAATACCCAAACTCTTAAGATTCAGTTTCTCTTTTTATGAAATGGGAAGTTGACCAATTCACATGCTATCATGAGCCTCATATGGGATGATATATTTGTAAGTACACAGAGGCAGACACTACAATGGGCACTAAACTCTTTTTATATTGAACTGTCAAAATAAATGTACCTTTTAAAACATAAAATGAACATGTCCTTTCATCCAGAGCATGCAAGCAATATCCATGGATACATAAGCAAGAGTACACCAAGATGTGTTTATGTGTATATTCAGGATTAGAAACAATGCACCTGACCATCACGAATCCATCTTTACGGTGAAACATTATGAAATAGGTCCCCATGTGATGGGAATGTGTTTGAGATAAACCAATTAGTGAAAATAAAATCCCACCCAAGTGCAAAACAGTATATTTAATATAGTTGCTGTTTAAAAATAAAAGAGGCCAGGCACAGTGGCTCACACCTGTAATCCCAGAACTTTGGGAGGCCAAGGCAGGTGGATCACCTGAGGTCAGGAGCTTGAGACCAGCCTGGCCAACATGGAGAAACCTCTGTCTCTATTAAAAATACAAAAAAAAAAAAAAATAGCTAGGTGTGGTTGCAGGTGCCTATAATCCCAGCTACTTGGGAGGCTGAGGTAGGCAGGAGAATCACTTGAACCTGGGAGGCAGAGGTTGCAGTGAGCCGAAATCACACCATTACACCACTCCAGCCTGGGCAACAAGAGCAAAACTCCATCTCAAAAAAAAAAAAAGAAATGATTATAGATATTGGCATAGCTATAGATATGCAAGCGTGTATATAACCCATCTTTACTGGAAGGATCCAGAAGAAATTGCTAATAGTGTTTAACTTTGAGGAAATGGACTGGGGATCCAGGTGTGGAAGATGGCTTTGACTTTTGTTTTCTACCCTCCTGCAGTGTTTGGATATTTGTATGATGTTTATATGTTACCCTTAAACAATTGGGAGGATAGATCACAGATTAACAAAAATTGCAAGTGCCTTTAAAAATTCACAAAGCCTAAGATATTCATCAGGAAGCTTAACATTTCAGTTTATCAAAATAAAAGGAAAACTTGAAATGTGCCTCATTATTTTGGTTATCTATTGCAGTGTTACAAACTACTTTAAAACACAGTGGCTTAAACAGCAATAGTTTTATTACAGGTAAACCCCATTTTATTGCACTGTGATTTAATGCACTTCACAGATACCATGTTTTTTACAAGTTAAAGGTTGTGCATTGAGCAAGTATATCAGCAAAATTTGTTGAACAGCATGTGCTCACTTTATGTTTCTGTCTCACATTTTGGTAATTCTCACAATATTTCAAACTTTTTCATTATCATTATATCTGTTGTGGTGATCTGTGACTGGTGACCCTTGATGTTGCTATTGTAATTGGGGGCGTCATGAATCTCTCCTGCATAAGATGGTAAACTGAATCAATGAATGGTGTATAGGTTCCAACGGCATAACCAAATAGTCATTCTCCTATCTCTCTCCCTCTTCTCCAGCCTCACTATTCCCTGAGACACAACAATATTGAAATTAGGCTAATTGAGGACCCTACAATGCTCTCTAAATGTTCAGATGAAAAGAAGAGCAACACATCTCTGACTTTAAATCAAAAGCTAGAAATGATTAAGCTTCATGAGGAATGCATGCGTAAAGCCAAGATAGGCCAAAAGCTAGGCTTCTTGCACCAAAAAGTTAGCCAAGTTGTGAATGCAAAGGAGAAGTTCTTAAAGGAAATTAAACGTGCTATCCCAGTGAACACATGAATGATAAGAAAGGGAAACAGCCTTATTGCTGATATGCAGAAAGTTTTAGTGGTCTGGATAGAAAATCAAACCAGTAACGTTTCCTTAAGCCAAACCCTAATCCAGAGCAAGGACCCAATTCTCTTCAGTTCTATGAAGTTTGAAAGAGGTGAGAAAGCTGCAGAGGTAAAGTTTGAAGCTAGCAAAAGTTGGTTCATGATTTAGGAAAAGAAACCATCTCTTTGTATGAATCCTCACCTTGCATAAAAGTGCAAGGGGAAGCAGCAAATGCTGATATGGAAGTTGTAGCGAGTTATTCAGAAGATCTAGCTAAAATAATTGACAAAGGTGGCCATACTAAACAGTAGATTTTCTGTGTAGATGCAACAGCCTTATATTGGAATAAGATGCCAGCTAGGATTTCCATAACCCAAAAGGAGAGGTCAACATCTAGCTTCAAAGCTTCAATGAACAGGCTGGCTCTCTTGTTAGGGTCTAAATGCAGCCAGTGACTTTAAGTTGAAGCCAATGCTTGTTTGCTATCTGAAAATCCTAGGACCCTTAAGAATTATGCTAAATCCACACTGTCTGTGCTCTATAAGTGGAACAACAAAGCCTGGATGGCAGTACATCTGTTTACAGTGTGGTTTACTGAATATTTTAAGCCCACTGTTGAGATCTCCTGCTCATAAACAAATATTCCTATCAAAATATTACTGCTCATTGACAATGCATCTGGTTACCCAAGAGTTCTGATGAAGATGTACAAGGAGATTGGTGTTTTCATGCCTGCTAATACAACAATCATTCTTCAGCCCATGAATCAAAGAGTAATTGTGACTTTCAATTATCATTATTTAAGAAATTCATTTCATGAGGCTATATCTGCCATAGATAGTGATTCCTCTGATGGATTTGGGCAAAGTAAATTGAAAATCACCATTCTAGAAGCTATTAAGAACATATGTGATTCATAGGAAGAGGTCAAAATGTTAATATTAACAGAAGTTTGGAAGAAGTTGATTCCAACCCTCATGGGTGACTTTGAGGGTTTCAAGACTTCAATGAAGAATGTAACTGCAGATGTGGTAGAAATAGCAAGAGAACTACAATTAGAAGTGGAGCTTGAAATTATATCTTTTCTTTCTAAGGTTTAAGAACAATCATAAAGTTACTTTACTGTAGTGCTCATATTGACTAAACTACTGCAATCTCATGATATAACCTTAAGAGATGAGGGGTTACTTTTTATAGATGAGCAAATAAAGTGGCTTCTTAAGGTAGACTCTACTCCTAGCAAAGACATTGTTGAAATGAGAATGAAGGATTGAGAATATTACATAAACTTAGTTGACAGAGCAGTAGCAGGGTTTGAGAGGACTGACTCCAATTTTGAATGAAGTACTACTGTGGGTAAAATGCTATCAAACAGCATCGCAGACCACAGAGAAATCTTTCATGAAAACAAGAGTCAACCACTGTGGCAAACTTCATTGTTGTCTTATTTTAAGAAATCGCCAAAGCCACTCCAACTTTCAGCAACTACTAGCCTGCTCAGTCAGTAGCCATCAACACTGAGGCAAGACCCTCCATCAGCAAAAAGATTATGACTCAGTGAAAGTTCAGATGATCATTAACATTTTTTAGCAATGAGGTATGTTTTAATTAAGATACAAACATTGTTTTATTTAGAAGTAATGCAAATGCACACTTAACGGGCTACAGGATAGTGTAATAATAACGTCTATATGCCCTGAAAAAACAACAAAAAAAATTGTGTGCCTTACTTTATTGTGACATTTGCTTTATTGTGGTGGTCTGGAATCAAACCCACAATATCTCCAAAGTATGACTGTATTTGTCATGATTCTGAGAGCTGGCTGGGTAGT
Organism: Cebus imitator; assembly: GCF_001604975.1. Lineage (NCBI taxonomy): Eukaryota > Metazoa > Chordata > Mammalia > Primates > Cebidae > Cebus > Cebus imitator. Next base: position 5,115,517 of record NW_016107455.1, read on the forward strand.
TCTAACCTGATCTTGCTCAAGTGGCTGCATTCAGTTGCAGGTTTTCTGAGGCCTGGGCTCAGCTGGGACACCTGGGCCTTTGTGTTCATGGTCTTTCATCTCAGAGTTGTTTACGGTATGATCTCCAGGTTCCAAGAGAATAAAACAGAAGCTACAAGGACTCTTGAGGCCTAGACTCCAGAAGCATCACTCCTACCACATGCTTTGGCCACAGCAAGCCCCAAAGTGAGGCTGGTCTGAGGGATAGAGAAAAATACCTCATGTCTTGATTTTTTTTTTTTGCTAAAAAAAAAATATTGTGGCTACATTTAATCTGCCACACTAATATTAATGGCATAATTGCAGTTTGTATGACCAAAGTCACTATTTTTATCAATGTATTTTTCCCTGTTTTTCAGTATCCAGTGGTCCCTGGGCCATAGTAGACCTGGCTCAATAAACATGTATTGAATGAATGAATAAATGGCTTCACTCTACCTGGCAGCCTCTTTACTCTAACTGCTTTGACATCTCAGATCTTCATGTCATCAACTCCAGTTCAGCTAGCCCTGAGGGCCACTGCCCCAGATGCAAGTTCAAGAGTTTGGCTGAGCTGGGCTCTGGTGGGGAGATCGTGGAAGGCAATTTCCATAGAACTCATCACTGCCTGCTCTCCTTCCCATCCTGACTTCACAGAATCCTCACTCATTCACAGGAACCTTGGGCTCTGTCTATGGCACACCTCTTGAGAAATCTCCGAGATCACAAACTCTTAATATTGAGTCCCTTTTGCCTCCTCTCCTCTCTAGGTTTCTCCATATTCAGGGGGCCATGTCTTCTCTCCCTCCTTAACAGGGAAGTCGGTTAACTTGGGGGGAAGGAGCACCACCCTAGCACTCAGGAGACAAGCTTAGCCCAGGCTCAGTCTTCATCTGACAGTACTAACTTGGACAACCCATCTTCCACCTCTGGGGCTCAGTTTCCTTAGTAGCAAAATAAGGGACAATCAGACCCACAGCATCAGCAGCGGGCTGGTGTGAACCTCTTCCAGTCCAATCACAGCAGCTTCAATTCTGACCTCTCCTGTGTTAGAATGTCTTATGTATGTATGTATGTATGTATGTATGTTTAGAGACAAGGTCTCACTCTGTCACCCAAGCTGTGTAGTGGCACGATCATAGCTCACTGTAGCCTCAAACTCCTGGGCTAAAGCGATCCTCCCACCTTAGCCTCTTGAGTAGCTGGGACTGCAGGTGCACACCATCACACCCAGCTATTTGTTTTTATTGTTTTGTACAGGCTGGGTGTCACCATGTTGCCCAGGCTAGTCTTGAATTCCTGGCCTCAAGCAATCCTCCTGCCTCCGCCTTCCAAAGCACTGGGATTACAGGCATAAGCCACTGAGCCTGGCTTTGGAATGTCTTAGAAACAAACAAATAAACAAAACCTCAGCTTTGTTGAGATATGATTTACATACCATACATTTTACCTATTTAGAGCATATGATTCAATGAGTTTATTCAACCATCACTGCAATGGGGTGTCTTTGGAAACAGGGGCTCTAGTCGTAAAAAAGAATAATACAAATTTTAAACCACTTCATTGGAAAAGATTGCCTCTAAGGTGCTTTGTAGCTGTGACATGCGGGGGGACTACTTTCTCTGAAGATAGGGGGCTATGGGGAGTATGTTGGACATGGACCCTGGGCTGGGCCCTACCAGGGGAGGGACAGCTGCAGCCTGTGAGAGTAATCAGCAGCTGCTCAGTATGCCCTGCGGTGCGGAGGAGCGGCCGGCCTCAGAGTGGCCGTGGCAGCTGCCAGAGGCAGGGTCACACACAGAGAGAGAGGCTTCTGCTGGAATGACATTGACTGATTAAGCCTCCCTCCCATCTTTCTCCCAGGACCTGCAGCCAAGCATGCTGTTTGTTTCATGTATTAAATCCACAGAATACCTACCTGAAACAGGCTGAAACAAATAAGTGCTCTAACATACAGTTACTGAGGAACAGAATTATCTTGTAGCCAACCGCCCACCTTTCACTCAATCTCAGGGCCCCAGATCAGGACTGTGAACAGCTACCAGGTGGGGAAGCAGCGAGGCCCGCCCTCCTCCTTTGGCAGCCTCTCCCTATTCTCTATCAGTCAGTGGATGCACTGGACTCTGCTGAGCATCTACAATAATGGCCAACACACTGCTCCAGAAAAAAAGTGGCTGGATTTATAACTTAGTTTTGCAGGCTGCTGGTTGTGTGCCTTGGACATCATGTAACTTACCAGTGCCTTTGTTTGCTCATCTGTAAAGTAGGCATAGGATGCATGAACATCTCAGTTAGATAATAAATACAAGCATGCCTGGCACAAAGCAGCATTCAGCCACTGTAACTTCCCCACCCTCTTCTCCCTACTAAGAGCAAGCTGTGCTCAGCACTGTGGGCAGAGGCAAGGACGAGCAAGCTCTGTCCTTAGGAGCTTACAGAACAGTGTGGGAGAAAGGAGGGGAGCAGGTGTGTACGGATTAATAGGTAATAAACAACCAAAGGAAGTCAAGGCAAAAGATAAAAGGATAGGTGAAGGTCACAAATAAGTCTGCCTTCCACATCCCTTCCTTCATTGCTTCCATCCCCACCACTTGCAGCCCAGCTGGCAGGAACCTGCCATGTCCTCTAGTGCCATCCCCTACAGGCTCAGTCACAATCAGCCCGAGCCAATGGGAATCTGATCTGGCAATGGGACAAAGATACCTTTGTCAAAAATGAGGGTGACAGGATGCAGTAGCTCACACCTGAAATCTGAGCACTGTGGGAGGCCGAGGAAGGTAGATCACTTGCGGCCCTGTCTCTACTAAAAACACAAAAAATTAGCTGGGCACAGTGGCACTTGCTTGTAGTTCCAGCTACGCAGGAGGCTGAGGCACAAGAATCTCTTGAGCCCAGCAGGCGGAGGTTGCAGTGAGCCAAGACAGTGCCACTGCGCTCTAGACTGGGTGAAAGAGCAAGACTCCATCTCAAAAAAAGAAAAAAAATGTGAGGGGGCCTAGTGCCCCACCATCACTATCAAACCATTACCATCACTCTCACCATCATTGCTGCAGAATGGCCCTCCTCTACCAAGAATAACTATTCCCTTAGCCCTAGAACCCATAGATATGTTACACAGCAAAGGTATCTTGCAGATGCAGTTGAGACCATACACATTAAAAAGGTGAGAGTGCTGGGACTTACCCAGGTGGGCTCAATCCAATCCCATGAGATCTTAAAAGCAGGGAACTTTCCCTTTGAGTCAGATCCACCCAGCAGAAGGATAAGTCAGAAGTTTGAGCGTTAGAGGTACTCAATATACTGCTGCCAGAGGGGGTAATATAGAAAGCATGGGAAGGGACCAGAAGCCTCGAAGAGCAAACCCCAACCCTAGCGGACAACCTCAAGAAAATAAGGACACCAGTCCTACAACTGCAAGGAATTGAATTTGGCCAACAACCTGAAGTAGCTCAGAATCGGGACCTCCAAGAAGAAATGCAGCCCTGCCAGCACCATGATTTCAGCATCCTGAAACTTCTACTGGAGGAGCTGGTGGAGCTCAGCCAGACTTCTGACCTACAGAAACTGAGATATCAAATGTATATTGTTTTAAGTTGCTACGTTTGTGCTGATTGGTTACATAACAATAGAAAATTAATACAATCACCATCACTCTACCATCACCACCACTGCCAAATTGTTATTACTCAATATCATGACTATCACTCTCACCCTTTCCTGTTCCCATGTTCCTCGCCAGTATCAAGACTACTGCCATCATAGAATGACACAATGGACTTTGAGGACTTGGGGAAATGGGTGGGATGGTGGCGAAAGATAAAGGATTACACATTGGGTACAGTGTACGCTGCTCAGGTGATGGGTGCACCAAAATCTCAGAAATCACCACTAAAGAACTTATTCATGCAACCAAACACCACCTGCTACCTAAAAACCTTTTGAAATAAACAACAAATTTAAAAAAAAGAGTACCGCCATCACTCCCTACCACCAACACTCCCTACCGCCATCACTCCCTACCGCCATCACTCCCTACCGCCATCACTCCCTACCGCCATCACTCAGGGTCCTGAAATCTTGCATAAGTACTGGACTTCAACCTCTCTGGAAAAGTCTATGTGGTCCCTCTCCTAGATCTGCCCCTAGTATTATCTGGCCGATACCTGCCTTGGACTTTTGCCCACCAGTATCAGGTCTGGCCCCTCAACCTAATTCTCACCAGTTCCTTTTCCCTAGGGCAGGGCTCTGGAATCTCTGCCCTCAGGCCCGAGCTGAGTCTTGCTAGTAACTGAGCAGGTCCTTTGGAAGCTACAGACCCAGTGTCCACATGAGGGAGGAAACTCTTGCTCCCTTGAAGCTCCTGCTATTTCTGCCATCTCTCTCTCACTTCCTCTAAACATGGATCAGAGCCCTACAGAGTTAGCAGATGAGATCAGCGTTGAAGTTGCCATACCTTAGAGCAGAGATTCACAGTTGTAGGTTGCTTAGAGACATCTTAAAAATATTGATGCCCAGGCCCAGTCTCAGTAATTCTAGCTCAATTGACCAGGGATGGAGCCAGGTGTTGGTATTTTTTAAAGTACTCCAGGTGTTCTTTATGTGCACCCAGGATTAAGCACCAATTCCCTGGGGCTTTATTGCTAAGACTCTTCTCTACCTCTGGTCAGTTTCTGCTGTGCCTAACCCTAAACCGCTTTTAATCGATTGCTTTTCCTGCACTTGCAGTTCCCAGCATTCTGTTCAAGTTCAGCCAAAACATTAATGACACCAGACCCGTTTCCTATTATTAATCCCCCTCTATCACTGGCTGTTCCCAGGGTAGGGTTTTGGTCACAAATTTTCTGCACTTAGGTATCTCCTCCCATCCCACCTACATAACCTGCTCAGAGTCAACAGCATTTATTTATCCTCCATAAAATATTACTAGGAAGTAAGACAGACAATGCTGAGGATCCACCCTTGAAATTCTCTACCTCTCTTACCACTTAATTAGTATCTGCTACATGCCAAGCATTAAGCTAGACACTTCAACTGTGTAACCCACATATAATCTAGAGCTACCATAGTCTTGTCTTTGTGCAATTTCCCATGAAAGAAAGCAGCCCAGTAGCCACTAGAATATAAAAGCAATTGTGATTTTTACTGATCTCTCTTGGCATGAAGAAGTGGTTCATTAATAAGCCATAGCAATCCTTGTTAACTCTTCTTTTTACATTCCTCTTGCCCTCATAGCTTTCCTGTAGCTCCTCTGATATGATCTGAATTTGTGGCCGGGCCCAAATCTCATGTCAAACTGTAATCCCTGGTGTTGGAGGAGTGACCTGGTAGGAGGTGACTGCATGATGGGGGCAGACTTTTTCCTGTTGCTGTTATTGTGATAGTGAGTGAATTCTCATGAGACCTAGTGCAGCACCTCTCTGCTTTCTCTCTCTTATTCTTTCTCTGGCCATGTAAGACATGCCTTTGCCTTCTTCCATGATTGTAAGTTTCCTGATGCCTCCCTACCCATGCTTCCTGTACAGCCTGTAAAACGGTGTGTCGATTAAACCTCTTTTATTTACAAATTACCCAGTTCTTTACAGTACTGTGAGAACAAACTCATACACCCTCTATTCATGCCCCAAATCAACTCCGCAGCCCAAAGCTCCTAACTCACTCATCTTGCTCTTTCTTTCCCTCTTCCTTTCTCTTCTGCTTCTATTTCTCTCTTTCCTAAGTAATTCTTGACTCTTTGGGATGCAAATTCCCATACTTTCTGCAGTTCTCTCTTTTTTCTCTCTCTCTCTCTGTCACACACACACACACACACACACACACACACACACACACACACACACACAGTTCAGATTCTGATTCTGAACTGCTGCAGAGGCTCACACACTGATCTGGTAGACTCTGCTACCATTTGAATGTGTTCCTTCCAAAACTCAGGCATTGCCAATATGTAAGTATTAAGAGATGGGGCCTTTCAGAGGTGCTCTGTCCATGAGAGCCCCTCCCTCATAACGGAACTAAGGGCCTCGTAAAAGAGGCTTCACAGAGCATTTGGCTCAGTTGCCCTTCTACTTCCCTCACCATGTGAGAACCTCCAGAGGGTGCAGCATCAAGGCACCATCTTGGAAGCACAGAGCAGCCCTTCCCAGGCAACTGAGTCTGCCAGAGTCTTGACTTTGGACCTCACAGCCTCCAGAACTGTGAGAAATAAATTTCTGTTCTTTATAAATTACCCAGTCTCAGATGTTTTTTATAGCTGCACAATGGGTCTAAGACACATTCCAAAGACAAGTACTTTAGTGGGTAAATATGGGCTGATGGGATCACAGTGGATGAAAGACTACAAATAAATTGTTTGCTATGACTTATTGTATCCCTATAACTTAGGGAGCTAATCTCACTCAACCCTAGTAAAGCCTTATGAGAAGGGTGTTACTACCCTCATTCCACAGATAAGGAAACTTTGACAGAGGGAAACTAATCAAGTCATGGAGGCAGGATTTGAACGCAGGCCTGCCTTACTCTTAACCTGTAAATCAGCCAGACCCTCAAAAGGCTTTATAGAGGGGCTCTTGAGACCCTGGACTCAGCGTATGAAGAGCTGGAAGCCTCAAGTATAGACATCCAGCCAGACTGGGCTGCTCAGCACCCACTGGCTGTCTCTCTGACTTCCTGCAGGAGCTGTCAACACTCTCCTTACAGAAACAGCCCTTTATCACTTCAGGTTTCCAGCAATGGCTCTTAATCTCGGGACTACTTAGCAACTAATGAGGCAGAAAGGGTTCATTCCAGATCCCCAACACATGCACAAATGGATCTTGGAGAATCCCTCTCTCTGTAGTTAAAAGGATCTTGTTTTCTCCCTTTTCTTTCTTCCTTTAAGACAAACCATAGAGTGGGTGGTGGCCCCAGAGGAAGGAAGGGTTTCCTGCAGCATGGTCACTATCGATAGCATTATCAACTTTGGGCTGTTTTCTTTCCATTTGCTTTCCCTCCTGGCACTAAAACCTCATTAGAGCTCTGACAGAAGAGAAATGGCTGGAGTGGAGAAAGAAACTCTTGCATTTCCCAGAAATTCTGCTCTGGGTTTCCATTGCCTGTTTCCTAGCAGGCTGGACCTGCAGTGACCCCAAGAGACATGCTCAAAACCTGGCCAGCGTGGGGAGAGTTGCAGGGCAGTCCTGAGGCCCAACCAGAGCCACTTAGTGCCTCTCCATCCTGCAGGAACTGGATTTCAGAGTCCATTCTTTTGTGGTTTAGGATCATGCACACTTGGACAGGACAGGGTTTACCTGAGTCCTTTCTTGGAAGTCATAGTCTGCTGAGCAAATGAATAGTGTAAACGAGGCTGGGGAGTGGGGGAGTGTTTAACCTAATTAAGAGAATCTCTTTTCTCAAACACTTTAGCACTTTCCCTTTGCACTGTGGGGAGTGACTCGCTGAATGCAGAGCTGGCTAACGTGGGGCCTCTTGGAGGCCACTAGTGAACAGCATGTTGTTCTCACTACAAAAGTCCCTGTGATCACATGAAGGAAGCAACACTGCTCAGGGGAAGTCTTCTCCCAACCACCTTGGCAGAGGCTGAGAGATCAGCTCCTAGACCCTGCTCTGCCTCAAGCAGACCCGACACTAGTGCTCTGTTCCTTCTGAGCACCTGAGTTTTCATCTGGAAGGTATGAAAGCTAGAGAGATTTCTAAGATTCATTGTGGCCCTTGCCCACACTTAGTTCTTGTGGCATAGAACCTTTAAAGAATCAGATGAGTTCCATCAACATTTATTGTGCACTTGCTGTGTGTCAGAATGGTGCTGGGCGTCCAAGACATCCCTGTGCATTAGAAAGATGTACACTCTCATGGAGTGAACTGCTCAATGTACACCCTTGTTACCCCAAGGGAGGTACTTACACACGTACACACCTGAGCTTGCATAAATGTTCAGGGAGATCCTGGACCCACTAAGTCCCACCCTAGCACCTCAGATGACCAATTCCTGGTTTAGATGACCTCAAAGGTTTTCTCCAGCCCTAATGACTTATATTACAGAAAAATGCTTTTTTTTTCTATGAAATCTTCCTTATTTCCCACTGTTAATTATAAATAAGACAGCACAAAGCCAATGTATAGGAAGCTAGGGTCAGATTTTAGTTTTAGGTCTATTCATTTAGCCATGGGGCCTTGGGCCAACCACTTAAACTCTCCATGCCTCAGTTTCCTGATCAACAAAATCGGTATAAAATGCTGCTCTCATGCATTGTGCATGTCACTTAAATGTCATGAAAATCAAGTGAGGCTACATATCCAAAGGGTTTCTGGGAGTATGAAAATCAGGAATGAATGTAAAATGTTGATGCTGTCCTTAACAGGACTGTGTCTTTGTCGTAGGAGCTGTGCCACATTGCGAAGCTCACATCTCATTCTTCTTTTTCTCATCCATGAAATGGGTATAGTGGGTTTAATCTCACAGAATTCAGAGGGTTGGAGATAGTCTACACAAAGGTTAACTTTGAAGGGTTCGGTGCACAGAAAGGGCTTACAGAACCGGCACCTGTTTGATGCTACTGTTGTGCAATTATTGGATTTGGTGTATTGTAATAACAGTTTGCAGGTATTTTCTGCAGAGACTGTGGAAGGCGGTCCTTCTTTCTAAGCCACCTTCACCCCTGGACTCCATGTCAAGGTGTGTATTCCCAACAGCAGCACGCCTGCCCTGAAGTCGTAATGAGAATGAGGAGCCCTGCGGCAGCTAGAAGATGCAGCCGCTAGCCATGCATGAAGTTAATTTAGCTTCTGTAAATGTCTGGCAGTTTGGGGAGCAAGAGACAGGCTTGACCTGCATAGATGATCCGTGCTCTGCCTGGGAAATGATAGGGGAGAAGCAGCCCTCCCAAACTGAGGAGTTTCATTCTTGAAGTGACTGCACCAGAACCTGGGGAGACTGGGCTTGTTTTAATCTTAAGCTGAAAACATTTCCAAAAACATTCATTTTATTGTTTTTCTACTCACTGCTAACTCAATAAAAGTGGTTCTTTTAATTAATTTCATTGTTCCTCATTGTGCTGTTTTTGAAATAAATAAAAATGTTCTTTCTGCTCTCTCCATGGCTCTCGCAGCCTCCGGCCATTTCCCAGCATTCATCAGCTCCCCAAATGCCAGAGGCAGATGAGATATCAGACCATTTAAGCCAATCCATCTCATTTTGCAGATGAGAAAACTGAGGCCCAGAGAGGGATAGTGACCTATTCAAGGTTGCACACTGAAGTAATGGCCAAGTAGGGTTTCAAACCCACTTGGGAAAGGCTCGGCCATGCAGCCAACATCTGACAGTTCTTGCAAAGGCTGCGTTAGAACATGTTCTCAAACAACACATGAGCACAGGGAGGGGAGTATCACACACTGGAATCTGTTGGTGGGGGTAAGAGAAGGACAGCAGGAGGTGGGGAGATTAGGGATGGATAACATGGGGAGAAATGCCAGACACAGGTGATAGGGGGATGGAGGCAGCAAACCACCTTGCCATGTATGTACCTATGCAACAGTCCTGCAGGATCTGCACATGTACCCCAGAACCTAAAGTACAAAAAAAAAAAAAAAAAAAAAAGAACATGTTCTCAAACAACCACAGTTGAAAACCGTCTTGGTGTTGTTTCCTTTTAATTTAAACAGATACACATTTATCTATATACAAAAAGGTGATTATTTTTTCCAGCTAGAGCTATTCTCCCACTTAGAAATGAACAGATGAGTTCCTGGACATTTTGCCGTAAAGCAACTTTCTATTTCAGCAACCCCTTTCTTCCTATTGATTTTTTCTCATAAAATCAAAGCAGTAGATTGTTGTGAAAAGAAAATTGGCCTCTGGATTTAACAAAATTACCCAGGAATGTGGCAATCTATACCAAATACCTGTTTAAAGAGAAAATGAAAGTACTCCAATGAAATATTAATAAGAATTCTGAAAATATTACCAATGCCTGGTGCTAATAGTGATAAAGTAAAAATAAGAAAGGTGATAACTGTAGTCCAAGACAAAAAAAAAAGTGGCAGTTTTTTAATCTGCTTATGGGGTTTCCCACCTTCCTCCCACTGGCAAAGATGCATTCCTTGGAGAACTAGAAATCAGCGGAGTTTACCCTCAACTGAAAATATCTCAGTACCTCCAAGTTTCCACCTGAGTTCTCTGAAACATTCTCTACTTTTGCAATTATTTAAGTTCACTGACATCTTTCCAAATATCCTTGCCTGGTTACACAGCCATGGGTGTTTATCCTACCACTGGTCAGACTTCTGTTAAGGATGGATGCTACCCCCCATATCCATTTAGTTGCTACCTCTTTGAAAAAAAAAATCCTGATTTCTAGATTTTGCTCCCCAAACCAGCCTGAGCACTTTACCCAAAACTCTCCAGAGGCCCTAAGAAGTAGCTGCATACTGTTTCAGTTGAGATACAATTTCTTTTGTATACTGCTAGTTCCTTGAGGACTGAGGCCATGCCTGATTTCTGCTTAACGGGAATGATAGAGAAAGTATATGATCTGGAGACAAAAGTCATGAGTTTGAGCCATGGCTCTGTCATTAGCACACCGTCCACTGTCTTCCTGACATGTTTGTGTCCTCATGATCCCTCTCCTATACTGCAAGGCAGGAATTGTCTCCTTCTCACTCACTACTATATCTCTAGGACCTAGAATGGTGTTTTATTCCTAGCAGGCTCACAGTAGGTTTTTATTGATGGGATTCTTGAAAGAACGTACAGATTTGGGCCATGACATTGTGTCAAATCTTCACCTATGAAATGGGAATAATGATATGCATTATTTTATATCCACAAGACCATTCAATCCTACAAACAGCCCAGAGCAGCAGGTACTGTTATCACAATGCACATATATGAGGAAAATGAGGTATAGAGGTGAGTTTTCACAGCTGGAAAAGGAGGAGCAGAATCTAGAACACAGGTAATCGATGCTGAATTTGATGTACCTGTAGATGTTATCTTCGAAAATGGAAGAAAGACCCCATAGTCTATCCATTGCTCCCTGGCATTAGAAGCAGAGATATTTTAAATTGTCAGAGCTCCATTAGGTATGGAAATGCACAACCCACTTCACTTCCATGGGGGCTGGTGCTGGACCCTGGTCCTGCTTGTTAAGTGAAACACAGACTTCTTGCAGCAAATTAAAGATAATCTTCTGTCCTTTCTTTGCAATTCCTAACATGTGCTTCCTGGAGAGACTGTGCTTTTAGACAAACACTTTAAGAAGTACCTACGTTGTTCTAGTAACTGTATTAGTTGCTGTGGCTGACACAAACCTGAGCCCCACACTCAGAAGAGTGTGTAGTCTGGTAGGTGTAGGAAGGCATTATGTTCGAGTCAACCTTGCTTCATACACGTTCACTTGCAGCTATGAATTTACTCTTTTAATAATGCATGGATGCTATCTCATTTACATACTCCACTAGGATCATTATTTCACCAGCAACCATTCACCATTGTTTCACAGGAGGAAATGTCTGGAGTCATAAAATATTGGAAGGAATTTCGGAGCAGATAAGACCTAACTCCCACAGGTGTTCCTGGAGACCACCACAGTTCTTCAGAGAATACATGAAATCCTCTCCCCACAGGGAAATGATTTCTTGCTCCTCTCACTGCTGCTGTCCTGCCCTCAGCACAAGCCCACAGCAAGTCCTCTTCTTGCAATGAATCTTTCTGGCCCTGTCTCCTACCACTCCCCCATCTCTCATTCAGCTCTCGCTGCCCAGCTCTCATGGCTGTTCCTTGAACACACCTGGGTCTCTCTTATGCCAGGGACTTTGCATAGGTTCTTCTCATTGCCTGGAACACGCTTCTTCAGATAGCCATGTAGCTCCCTCAACTTCTCAAAGACTTGAAGTCTTTGTTCAAATGAAGTCTTCCTTGATCATCCCCCTCCTCAATGCCCCCTTCCACACCAACTAGTTACAATTTAAACTATTCCTCACTATGTGGCATTCTCAGCCCACTCCCTTATTTTACTTTGTTCACACTACTTTTCCCCATCTTATAAACTGTATATTCTACTTGTCTATTTTTATTGTCTACATTCTAGGAAGTAGGTAGGCTCTGTGAAGATAAGGATTTTTGTCTGTTTTCTCTATTACTGTCCTCCAGTGTCAAGAAAGGTGCCTGGCACAAAGTAGGCATTCAATAAATGAATGAATGAATACCCTGAGGAATGTCTCACAGTGCTCAAACTAAAATTACATTAAATTAAAAAAGACTCCCACTATCTTCTAAATGGGTATAGCCCTTCATAGTTTATGAAACATATTTATATGAATAATCTCAATCTCCTTGCTATGGACTGAATTCTGTTCTCCCAAAATTTGTATGTGGAAGCTCTAACCCCCAATAAGACTGCAGTAATTGGAGATAGGATCTTTTGAAGATAATTGAGGTTAAATGAGGTCATAAGAGTAGGGCTCCAATCTGATAAGCCTTTAAAGAAGAGAAAAAGAAAGATATATTTTTTCTCTCTCTCTGCACTGTGACGACACAGTGAGAAGGCAGCTATCTGCAAGTTAGAAAGAGAGCCTTCACCAGAAAATTGAATCTGCTGGCACCTTGATTTTGGACTTACAGCCTCTAGAATTGTGAGAAATAAGTTTTTGTTGTTTAAGACACCTGTCTATGGTGTTTTGTAATGGCAGACTGAGAAGACGGAGACACCCCACAAAACAGACCCAGCCTGGCAGATTTGATCATCCCATTTTCAAGACACAACAGCCCAGAGAAACTGAATTCACATAAGTTGTAATAAGTCTGCTCTGATTTCACTGCACCAGGTTTACACAGATCCTGGTCAACCCGCAAAGTCTGAACCCCACATGTTTGGCTCTTCCCTTCACAACTACCTCCCACTGCTAGTGTCCATTTTGCAAAGGGCATACAAAAAAATACAACATTTTTCAAACACATTCCCCAAAGAGTGAAAGTCATGAGGGTTTCCAGTGAGCGTGTTGCACCTAAGCCCAAGAAAGAGTGCATATTTTAATTGGAGAACAAAGATTTCAAGCACTTCTGTCCTGCTCCCCACAATCTATATCCTTCCAGCACCACTTTCAGCTTTTTAAAAATCCACCCCAGGCCAGGCGCCGTGGCTCACACCTGTAATCCCAGCACTTTGGGAGGCTGAGGTGGGTGGATCACAAGGTCAAGAGATCGAGACCATCCTGGCCAACATGGTGAAAATCCGTCTCTACTAAAAAATACAAAAATTAGCTGGGCATGGTGGCGCACGCCTGTAGTACCAACTACTCGGGAGGCTGAGGCAGGAGAATTGCTTGAACCCAGGAGGTGGAGATTGCAGAGAGCCGAGATTGCACCACTGCACTCCAGCCTGGCACCTGGCAACAGAGCAAGACTCTGTCTCAAAAAAAAAAAAAATGCACCCCATACTTTCATTGATCCATAATCCATCCATTCGAAATTTTTGAGGGGCTACTATCTGAGTTAACACCTTCCATACAAATTTCATTCCATCAAAGGGATCAGCAAAAAGAAATAGACCAACCAGCATTTATCAAGAGCTACTTGTGGGCTGGGTACTATATTAATACTTTGAATTTGTTTTCTTACTTAATCATCCTCCCAATTTTATATGGGATCCATCTACCTATTATAGAGGCAAAAAGTGAGGGTTAGACAGGGTAGGGTGACTTGCGCAAGCTAACAGTGCTACCGGGTGACAGAGTCATCATTATTGGGCTTCACAACCTGAGTCCTCTTCATTGCATCATGCTACAGGTGAGAGCCATGGACCTGAAACTGCTTCAGGGGTAATTTCCAGTTTCCTCATCTCTCCCCTCCCCCAGCCTTACCTCTCACACTTCCAGTATTAGCCAGTTTCTACTATTGCTGAAGCAATAGTAAGTTTGAGGGACAACCACCAAATATAACTACAGTAACAAAACATAACAAGAATTAACATCATTAACTACTCATCATGCAATTGCTACAACTATCCTAGGAGGAAGCTACCACTGTTTTGATCATTTTATAAATGATGGTACAGGGTATCAGGGAGATTAAGTAATTTTCACAGGGTCACACAACCACTCCAAGAAAGGACGGAGATTCAAACATTGCTCTTTTCAAGAGGCGGCTTGGCTTAATGGAGAAGTGGGAAAGCATATATCTCAACACAGACAAATACCAAATGGGTCTACCATATGTGAAGCACAGTGCTATGCTCTGGAGGGGGATGCAAAAATGAGTAAAGGAGCTTATGGTGCTCTGCTGAGAAAGAGAAGGCACTCACAACACAAGAGTTGAACTTGGGTACAAAAGAGTGGAGTTTACAAGGAACTATTTAGGGTTCCACATCACTAATGTGACTATTGGAAATTCCTTCCCAACTATCCTGAGTCAGAGACAGAAGAGACTGGTTGGAGAGCCCAAGAGAGCCTCTGAGCATTAAGCCAACAGTCCTGAATCACGACAAGAGCCTCTCAGCAGAGTCCTCAAATGCACTTCTATTCAATCACTCAGATGTTTCTTCTCTGAGCATCTAAGAAGCAATATGATCAAAGGGAGACAAGGTTGTATAATAGAAAGAATGGTAACTTTGGCATCAAACTTGTTATAAACTCCACCTCCCCTTATTATAAGCTCTGAGACTCTGGGAAATTGCACATTTCCCTGAGGCTCAGTTCCCCAGCTGTCACTTGGGGATATTAACTCCTCATATGGCGCCAGAGAAGTAAATACTATAACAAATGTAGAAACACGTAGCACACACTAACCCTCAAACCAGGTTAGTTCTTCCCACCTCTCAGTGGAGCTAACACATGGTGTGAGGTGCTGGGAAAAAACAAAGAGTTTTAATGCTTGCTATTGCTTTCTAGAAGTTCAAAACTTAGTTGGGATTTAGGAAACAGAGACCAGCAGAAGAAAATATATTCTTCAGGCTGGGCACCATGGCTCACGCCTGTAATCCTCAGCACTTTGGGGGGCTGAGGTGGGCAGTTCGTGAGGTCAGGAATTCAAGACCAGCCTGACCAACATGGTGACACCCCATCTCAACTAAAAATACAAATAGCCAGGCATGGTGGCGTGCACCTGTAATCCCAGTTACTCGGGAGATTGAGGCAGGAGAATCGCTTGAACCCAGGAGGTGGAGGTTACAGTTAGCTGAGATCATGCCACTGCACTCCAGCCTGGGTGACACAGTGAGACTCCATCTCAAAAAAAAGAAAAAAAAGGGAAAAGAAAAAGAAAAGAAAATATATACTGCAATCTCCTAAGTAGTCTTTTACCTTTAATATTCCCCCCTCTGATCCATCCTGTGGAGTACCCTTTAGCAACAGAAAACTTATCATGTCCCTTATAACCGAGGATCTGCTAGGCATATCCCTAACAGAAATATGTCCATATGTTCCTCAAAAGACAGGAAAATTTGCTCAGCATCATTCTCATTACACAATTGTAAGACGAAGTCACACGAAGATTCCACTGCACACTTACTAGAATATTTTAAGTCCAGAGGACGAGATTTTGGTAAGTATGTAGAGCACTATAATCCTCATATGCTGCTGGTGGGAATATAAAATGGTACAACCACTTTGGAATCCAATTTAAATTGGATTCCAATTTCTTAAGACTGTAAGCAACCACCTATTACATGACTCAGCTATTTCACCTCACACATTTACCTAATAAAAATAGAAGCCTATGTCCCTCCAAAACTTACATATGAATATTTATAATAGCTTACACCCATCAACATATGAATGATAAGCAATAGAATACTACTCAACAATAAAAAAGGACAAACGATTATACGCATAAACAGGAGTAAATCTCAAAAGTAATATACATGGAGTAATTTACTCCATGTGAAAGAATCCAGACTAAAAATAGCACATGTTGTATGATTCTATCCACATAACTTACTAGAAAATGCAAATTAGTAACTAGTAAGGGAAAGCCAATCAGTGGCTGGCTGGAGACAATGGAAAGGTGTGGGGAGGACAGGAGGGAGGAATGACAAAACAGTAGAAGGAAACATTGATGGGGACTATGAATTTGTCCTCTATCTTGATTGCTGTGATGGTTTCATCCATTTATGTCCAAACTTATAAAATTGTGTAATTTGAGACAACACTTGGTTTGAGCTGTTGGGGAGAAAGAGTTTTAATGCAATGCTTTTTATTGCTTTTTAGGAGCTTATAATTTAGTTGGGATTTAGTTTACTGACAATTTATGCCAATTATAATGAAATAAAGCTATTTTAAGGACATGTATTGGAATGTTTATAGCAGCTTTATTCATAATAGCTTTGAACGAGACACAGTATAAATGTTCCTCAACGGTGAAATAAATGTTGATTTATATATTTGCAGAATATTATACAGCAATGAAAATGAACAAATTGCAGTTACACACAACAACATGGACGATTGTCACAAACATAAAGCTGGGCAAAATAAGACACAAAAAAAAATACATACTGCATGATTTTACATATAGAAGGTTGAAAATATACATGAAATACACCCATTGTGTTAGAAATTAGGAGAGCAGTGACTTTTAGGGAAGAAGGAAGGGCATGGTGGTGCAGTAGGCCAGGAGCTCCTGGGATGCTGGTGATGCTATATTCCCCGGTTCGGGCGATTCATTTACGGTGGCATCCTCTTACAATAATGCATTAAACTGTAGACATGTGAATTCTCTATTTTTCTATGTGTATGCTGTGCTTTATTAAACATATTTAATTTTTAAAGGTTATTACAATGGTATGTGATAAAAGGCAGTATTGACTGGGGCTAAAAAAATGCCTTAAATGGGAGGGGGATGGAGGGCAGTAACGTGATTAGGAGGAAGAGCAAAAGAGGTCTAAGGCTGTGTGGCCAGGAGTAGAAGATGCCTAGGCACTTTTGGTTTGACAGAAATGTTTCCATTCCTACAATACAAAATGATTTCATATATATAAATTTTAAAACTTTGCATTTGTTTAGTGCTTTATATTTTATAGTTTTCAAGGCTGCAGTCCCGCAAGGATAAGAACTCTGTTAATCCATGCAGAAAGTAGACATTCAGCAAATGTTTACTTGAGTGAATTAGAAACACTTTTACCTTCACTAATTTAATGATTTCTCACAAGCATTCTGTAGATAAGCAGGATGAGAGTTATTAGTTTCTTTTCATAGAAGGGAAAACCAAAGCTCCTAGGAGCTCAGGCCTCTTGTAGATGGGGGCAAAGGAGGGGGTGTGTTTTGAATCCTGGCTGGTGGCCTTTGAGCTCTGTGAGCTTGGACAGGGCTGGAACCAACAGTGAAATCCCCTGCCTTCAGCTGCAGCCTCCCTCCCTGGCCCAGTCATGAAAGCAAAAAATGGGTCAAGTTCTAATTCCCTGATGGAGAGGCACACAGTGCAAAATTGGTGACTTTTGCTATCCCAAAGGCACGCATATTCTCCCTGTTGAGGACACACAAAGATGCAATAAATTATCTTTGTTTTTATGGATAAAACATTTCATACAAAATAAAAGCGGACCACACCCTTGAATCTCATGCGCGCACACACACACACACCAAGAAGACGGCCTGAAGGGACAGCAGCCAATCCCTTTGGAAAAACTGAGGGCTGTGTTGCCAGAGGATGCCCAGGCAGAAGCTAAGTCATACTGTCCCTGGTGAAAATCGCTTAGTGTAATTATATCCCCAGAGAGTACCGGCTTCCAGATGGGTCCCAGAGCATCGTTTACATACAGTCTTTTAGGCCAATAACATGATTCTAATGAAGCAGGAAGGAAGAACAAGAATAATAAAATTAAAAAGTCAAATTTCATCCTTAATCTCTAGGGCTGCAAATAGGATGTGGCTGTGGTTCAGAAGCAGAGAAAGGTGAGGTGGGGGAAGAAGCCCATTTTGAAAGTGGCCAGGCATTCCTAAAATGGTCATGACAAAGGTGAGCTTTAATCTCAATTTCTGCAGCTTGACCCACATCCCCTTGGAGGAGGACAGAACTTTTCAATGAGGAGGCTCCGAAAAGGAAATCCTGAATTCACCTGTTTGTTTCCATATCTTTCTTCCACTTGAGAAGTCTCCAGAGGATACAGCCTTTAGTGGATATGTTTGATTGGGGTTGAAGGAATGGTGTCTAGGGATGGGTACAGGAGCCCTGGTTGGAGACCTCCCAGCAAGCATGTCCTCTCATCTGTAGCGTCCTGCTGATGAAGACTTCACATTCCCCTTGGACTGCTCGTCATTGTCTGGGAATCCCATGGTTCAAATGCCTCTGGAAGACTATTACTTAGAATTACTCTCATTTATTTATTCAGCATCTTCTCTGAGACACATACTAAGTGTCCAAAGATGAACAAGAATGCTTTCTGCTCCTTGCTCTCAGTGAGCTCCGAGTCAAACACAGGAAGTTGGACAAGGAAAGTGATTCCTAGGGTATGTTGAATGCTTTTGTAGAAGGACATGGCTAATGAGACCAGGGGTGGGGAGGAATGTGGATGTGGTATCCTCTATCCTTTTCTTCCAGATCTTGAGAACATGTGCAGGCCTGTGCCAGCCTGCATATAACCCTGCCTAGCAGCCAGAAAGTCCCCACCATTCTTCCCCTCCATCTCCTCTTCTTTGCCAAAGCAGGTAGTAATATTCCCAAAGCACAACCTCCCCATCCCCATGTAAGGTAAACTAAAATATTATCCACGGCCAATGTCAGCCAGAGTTATGCCAGGGAATAAGGCAAGTTCTATAGCAGCTGCTTCTACATGAATATACTCTTAAAAGAATATAATTAAAGCAGTAGTCTTCTTTGAAACCTGGGGCCCCTAATCTCTCTTCTATCTGCTGAGACTCTACCTGGAATTCTACCTTTGGGTTCGCTAATTTTCAGTCTTTCCCAAGAAGATTAATGGAAAAACTGCAAGACCACTGACCAAGGCCTCAGGACATGTAGGCTGCATCCCTGCTGCTACTGTCTGTCTATCTGACTTTGGGCAAGTTACTTTCCCTGCACGGACTTCCGTTTAGTCTTCTGCAGAATGAAGGATTAAAGAGTTGTTTCATGTTCAGAACAGGTGAGGCCTTAAGGGTCATAAAATAATACATCAGCAAAGACTAGTTTACCCCTGGCTGAAAGTAAAATTGATTCTGAAAGAGAGAAGGGCAGGAAGAAGAAAACTGGGGTAGTGCCTACACAAACAAGGTCACTGACAATTTCTTATAGCCCTGTATACACACACCGCTCCTTACATCAAAAGCTTAAATGAGTCTCTTTCCGTTGAATCTAGCCAGCCTCGTAAATTGCTTTGGTCCATGGAACATGGAGGTAGCTTCACTGTCCCAGTTTAGAGTTTTGAGGACCAGAAAACTCCCACTATTTCCCTCTTGGAGTCCTGCACCGCAATGTCAAGAGGCCTGATCACCTGCTAGGGAGACCAAATGGGGTGCTAGAGATGCATTTTCAGTTTCCCACTGTTTCAGCCATCTCTGCTGAAACATCAAACGTCAATGAAACCATATTGAATTTTCAGCCCTAGTTGAGCTCCAGATGTTTGCAACCACGAGCAAGAAAGACGAGCAGAAGAACTTACCAGCTGAGCCCTACCCAATTTACCAATTTATGAGCAAATAAATCATTGTTATTTTAAGCCACTAAGTTTTGGACTGGTTTGTTACAAAGCATCAGATAACCAAAACAGGTGCAGAGGTAAATACCATAAGTGACCTTACAAAAGCTAGTGACTACTACAGTTAGAGGTTTGGATTAGGGATAGAGCTTTGGGTTGTGCAATAGTACCTGAGAGAAATTGATCATTGAAAATGTGTTACAAAGACATTTCATTGTCATGGAATATGTTGTCACAGGAATTAACCAATGCTGGCTGGCCAAACCCATGCAGACGACCCTCTGCCAAAAACTGAAAGCCAGCTTATTCCAAACACGGAGGAGGTAAAATTTTTATCCATAAATGCCCAACTTATTTCCATGCTGCCCTCCTCCCCCACGAGTCCAACTCTCGCTCAAAGGACTAGAGATGAAAAACCATGGAAACAAATGGCTTTGTGTAGTACTGAATGGGAAACATAGCAGCTGGGACTTAGAAAAGCGAAAGCTGTTGTGTTGTTAATAGCACTTTTATGGGTGATTTTGTTGTCTTTGATTGTAATAGAGTAATATAAGCTCCGGTTTGTTCTTCCAAGCCTGGGGTTAGGCTTTCCTTATAGAACTCCCTGTCTGTTAGATTTACTCCCAGCTGAACCACATAAACCCTCAATCCTCTCCTCCCAATATTAATCACAATAGCTACCCATTTTTGAGAACTCTCCATGCCAGCCATTGGGCTACAGAACTTATACTATCTCATTTAGTCCTTATAATGAGCCTTTGAGGACATACCTATACCCATTTTTACAGATTAGAAAACTGAAGGTCACAGTATTAATTAATGTCTTATACCTAATAAACTGTACAGCTGATATTTAAAGTGAGGTCTGCAAGGCCCCAAAGCCCATGCTCTTAACCATTTCTCCAAACTGAATATAGCTCTCACTTCTGACCGTTATCAGGGCCACCCATTTATGCATATGTACATCCATGTATTCAACATATATGTAATGAGCACCTACTTTGTGAAGTAACAAATAATACATTAATGAACAAGACAGATATCATCTCAACCTTCATGGAGCCTACAGTCTCCAAAACAGGTTCCTACCATGACATTCACCATAAACCCTCACTTTACAATATCCTGAAACCCTCTTCCATATTCCAACCTTCCCAGTCCCTCATCCCTACTTCCAGCCATGACACTAACATTCTGTCATGTGGCCCTGACTTTGGTCTTTGCTATTCTTGACATGATGTATATCTTTCTTCTAAAAAGACTGGGGTATTTTCACTACACCAATGGGCCACATTTCCACCCAATTATACCCATGCCCTTTTCAGGATGATTTTGTAGTTCTTTCAACCAAGTGTTGGAATCTTTCCACCCCCTCAATCTGGGCTGTTCTGCTGACTTGCTATGGCTGATGAAATGCTGCAGAAATGACGGTGTGTCAGTCCTGGGCCTGCACCTCAAGATACTTGAATGTGTGGACTCACTCTCTGGTACCTCTGCCTCTACTGTGAGACTGCAGCTCTCATGAGTCAGTCAATATTCCAGGAACTGAAGGGAAAGTTGTAAAAGAAACAAGCATGGCCCTCACTCAAGACAAAGTTTACACCCTGGTAATGCAATAAATCATAAATGAGAAACTTGGATTTTCCAGGTCAGAAGGAACCATTATACAACCTCAAATAATGCTCCAATTTCACACCAAAACCATAAGGTTTCGGACCCTTTCAAAAACAGGGAGCTCATTATGAGCTAACAAAGCAGTTCCAGTTTTTGATGGAACACTCTTAGAGAGTTTTTTCCTCTAGTGAATGGATGCCCATCTATTGGGAGTGTCCACACTTTTATTTATGGATCTTTCTCAGGACCACCTGCAACATGTCTAACTGCATATGTGTTCTGAGTTCTCTCTCATCTAGGATACGTCTTCTTAATTCCCTTAGCTATTCCTTTGAGGCCCCTTACCATTCCCTCTCCTGAACTTGCTACCTTTTTCTATATTCTTCTAAAGTTTGGTTCAGAGAAATAAACTCAAAATTTATCAACTTCTTATACTATATTCCTCTTGGTGCTTCAGATTCCTTCATCTTAAATTAAAGAAATTGAACTCAGAGGCTTGCAAGGAAAGATAGGAGATTGCAATAGAATGAATCCTAGATGCTCAACAGACTCTCTCTGCTATGCTTTATTTCCAGCACTGCTGTTGAAGCTTCCCATCCTGCTATCATTTCCCAAGCCAAGGACTTTACCTGTAAAGTCCTACTGTACAGTAAAGAGATTTGAAATCAGAAGAGCTGGTTCTGAATCCCAGTTCTGGCACTTTACAGCTAAATGATCTTGGACATATTACATAACTGCTCAATGTCAATTTTTTATTCATAAACATAGACCATCACTTTTTTCCTTCCAGGTCACAGAAATTGGGTAGGCTACAAGTGAGGGCATGGCATGCTGTGTGTAAATGCAGTCCTCCATCGGATACTGTGCAGAGGTGGCATGTTGGTGCTGTTGTGGGAACTACAGACCAGCAGCATAGTGAATACCATTCTATTTATGAGATATATTTATTGATGGACTTGGGGGCTCTGCTTCTCTGTGAAAATTCAATATGATGTTAATAATTCCAGAGAAGAGACTGTGTGGCAATAATTGTCTTTCCTAATGGGTAGATCACGTTTTGTGATGTTCTGAGAAAAGAATGATGTTTAGAAATATGTTGTGATGGCCAGGAGCTATAGCTCACATCTGTAATCCCAGCACTTTGGGAGTATAAGAGGGGAGGATCACTTGACCTCAGATGTTCAAGACCAGCCTAGGCAACATACAGAGACCCTGTCTCTACAAAAAATTAAAAATTTTCCAGGTGTGGCAGTACACACCTGTGGTCCAAGCTACTCAGGAGGCTAAAGTGGGAGGATGACTTGAGTCCAGGAGATCAAGGCTACAGTGAGCCATGGATTGTGTCACTGCACTCCAGCCTGGGCAACAGAGCAAGACCCTGTCTCAAAACAAACAAACAAGGAAGATGTTATAAGCAATAGTCCTGGAAGGGGAAGCTTCAGGATGGTAGGAGAGCCCTCCCAAGCTGGATGGACTAAGATCCAACTGGCCCAAGGTCCTGTCTTGTCCCATTCCAGGGACAGACTATTTCCTGCTGCATATCTCACCCTTCTCCTGCCCACCCACCACACTGGCCCCGCATTTTCCGTCTCTGCTTCCACCTCTCCTTGGCTCCAAACTCCTGCACGATCAAGTCCATCCTCCTCAGTGGGGCTCTCGAACACTCTGGTCACTCTGGCTTCCCACCTCCCAGTCAGATCCTCTATCAAAATCCACTGTAATATTTCACATCTGCATGATATAAAACATGCAATTCCTTTCAACTTAAAGTCCCTCTGTTTGCCTTAATTCATCTGATCAATTCTACTTACCCTTCAAAACTTCAAAACTCTTCAGGGAATTTGCCTCCTCCAGGAACCCAAGCTGATAATCTCCAGCAAACCTGCTCCATGAAGGTAATTACTCTTTCTTCTGTGTTCGTGTTAGGCCTTCAATAAACCTGTTTCTCACATATTGAAACTTTTTGTTTACCTGCCTGACTTCTCCTCAACTATGAGAGCAGAGTTGAGGCCCCAGCTATTGCTGAATCTCCAGCAACAGCTGAGTCTCTAGCAATAAGCCTGGTTTGGCACATGGAAAATGTTCGAAACAGATTAGAAGAAGGTATGAGTATATTGAGTAAGCAAAAATATTGAAATGATTTTGCATAACAATCCTGTACTCTGATCCCCATCCCAAAGCTGAGCATCATCATCTTTCCACATGCCTGAGCCCTAAAAGACAAAGAATAGACCCAAAAAGAAAAAAGGAGAAAATATAACACAGTCCATCTTCTCTTATGAGACAAGAGTTTGTGATTGCCAGAAAAACGTGTAAATTGCAGCACAGATTATTTGTCACCACATCGTGAAAGGGCAGAAATGGAGCTATTTTTTACAACTTCAAAAACATGCACAGGTTGGGGCTACTGCAGTGGAAATGCCAGGTCTATTATATGCAGGTACAGTGTGGAGGTAAAAAAAAAAAAGACCTGCTTCTCTTTGAGGGGTGGGGACAGGGTGAGGGCTGACATGGTTACTCGTAAGGCTGCTTGGCTGCACAAGATTCTTGAAAAACCTCTTCCCACTTAATCAGAACATCAGAATCATAGAACTCAAACTTCAGGATCCTGTAGACATGTTCTATATTGGAGAATTTTTGTCCATTTATGAATTTTAATCCTCTAAAAACTGATCTCTATTTTTAGTTTCCATCTCATTAAATACAAAAGGTCTTCATTGAGCATCTACTCTGTGCTTAATGAAAGGAATAAGCAACTCTGAATACATCACCCCAACCTCAAGCAGCTTACAGGCTACATAGGAACATGTATAAGTTGTGTTCACAATCACACAGCCACTTTAATGCAGAGCAAAAGATGATGAATGAGAAGTTCAAAATGTTGTGAGCACTCAGAGGAAGAGAAAAATAGCACTTTGGAAGGATGAGGCCAAGATGCTGATGGCCAGGGTTTCAGCACTAGTACCCAGTTCCTCACTATTTTCAGGAAAGGACAGCCTGCAGATGCCTGAATTCCTGCATGCACACTCGAGATGAAATGGGTTGTGATTGAGGCTTGCAGATAGGTATTTATTTCCATAAATCAAACCTGCTCTCTCTACTGCTGATTTAGAGAAATAAATACTTCCAGACTTAAGATTCTTTATTGTGCAATTGCTTTCCTGCAACTCTTGGGTGTAGGTTGGTTTGTCCAGAAACCCCAAATTCCAGAGAACAGCAGAGAAGAGAGAGTGATTTTGCTTGATACTAGCAACATCACAACTAATCCCTTTCTCAAACAAGCTCACAGCAGCAAGCAAACTGGTGACGTGTGACTTCCCTTTAATCCTCTTAGCTCATCTCCCTCTAGAATCCAAATGTTACCAGTGCCAGGGACTAGCATCCTGGAGCAGGGCTGAGGTGGAAAATGCACAGGATCTGTTCTCGGAACACTTGGGTGGGTCCCTAGCTCTGCCACTTTCAGCTGTGTACCTTTGGTTAGCAGCAGCCTCCCTCAGCCTGCCTCAGTTCCCTCACCTGTAAAATTGGATTGACGATCTAGGGATCACAGCAGAAAATGTACATGAAATTCTTATTAATTGTAAAGGTAAGTCAGGACTGACTATCAGTTATTTTCAAATTGTGCATATTTACTCTTCTTAAAAGGCCTGGTGCCCTTCTGAATGGGCACGGAGATTCATGCCTCCTTCGCTTTTGGATTTCCTCAACCTGACACAAGGTCTGGCACTTAATGAGCACCTCAATGCATATTTGTTAAATTAATAAGTGAACAAATTGCAGCATGTTACCCTGGAGGGTAAGGCTTCTGTCCTCCTTCCAAGCCGAAAGGTAAAGAGAGAAAATTTAATCTATAAAATATTTGGAATTATCAGCATGAATTCTAAAATAATTAAAATTTTCTGAATAGAGTGTGTGTGTGTGTGTTGATTTTTCCTTCTGGTAGCTGCAAGTCTACATTAAATTTGAAGAACATCTTGCCCTAAAATGGTTTGGCTCCTGGTTATATGAATACATTTTGCTTAGCATTAAGAGGATGGAACTGTATTATTAGGTCAGATGCTTGGTTATCATTCTTGATTGATTCATCCATTCTTTCATTCATTCATCCATCCATCCATCTATCCATCCATCCATCTATCCATCCATCCATCCACTTATTCATCCATTCACTGACTGTGAAAGCTCAGCCTCATTACAAGATGAAAAATGTTGGAGCAGCCTTTTGGCTGACAAACCAACACTGATCCTTCCAGACCTTACTGCCCCTGGGCCAAGAAACATTTGAAATCCTACTACTGCCCCCACATACGGCATTTAGCACCAACCCTTATCTTCAGTTTTATAGTTTCAGGGACCAAAATGCTGAGACTTTCTCCCTTTAGATATCATTCCTGTAACTTTTGTAAAATATATTGCCACCAGCATCCTCCAAAAATCCCATCTCTGAAAAGACTGTTCATGGCAAGTGTGAGTCTACACGGAGAATAGCAACGATTACTTTGGACTGTAGAACATGTGACTGGACTGAATATATGAGGCACTTACTGCCTCCCCACTGTCCTTGCACCCTCTTTCTGTGGCTGTACCCAATACAACTGCTCTATCTTCCTCATCCCTACGTGTATAACCTTGCCTGGGAATCTCCCTTTTCTTACTTTTCTTCTTTTGAGATGGACTTTCACTCTTGTCACCCAGGATGGAATGCAATGGCCCAATTTCAATTCACTGCAACTTCTGCCTCCCGGGTTCAAGCGATTCTCCTGCCTCAGCCTCCCAAGTAGCTGGGATTACTTGCACCTGCCACCACGCCGGGCTAAGTTTTTGTATTTTTAGTAGAGACAGGGTTACACTATGTTGGCCAGGCTGGTTTCTAACTCCTGATCTCAGGCAATCCACCTACCTCAGCCTCCCAAAGTGATGGGATTACAGGCGTGAGCCACCGCACCTGGCCAAATCTCACTTTTCTATCCCTCATCTTTTTTCCTTTCACCCTCCTTTCCTCTGACTATTCCAATTTTATACTTAGTTATGCACCAGACCAGACCCAGGCTTGGATGGATAAAAACTCTTCTGCAGTGCTTACCACATCCTCTGCCCTTTATTCCACTCCCTTCATGTTCCAACCACTGCTCAGCCCCTAAGAAAAAGAACATTTCCTTCTTATGCTTTATGCCTCCAAATTTTGTTCTCCCCGGGTTGTTGCCACTCTCTCAACCTGGCGGCTCCATTGTTATTATGATCGTATATTAAGTTTAATGCGTCCACAGGCATTTTACACACTCATAAAAGTCAGGCCCTTTAAGAGCTCCCTGTGCTGAAAACAGTGAAAATGCTCTCCCAGGCCTTAGTGCCATTATGGCCTCTAAATGTGCAAAGCTGGGTGGTGGCTGTTTATTGTTGTCTTTGTAACTCTTGATGATAAATATAGCATTTTGAAAAAGCTCAAGTTATTTCCCAGGTTATAAGCAGAGCTGAAGTGATTACTTCCAGTTGAGCAACATCCCACAGTATTAGTGATACGAACAGGTGACATTTATTGAGTATATACTATATGCCAAACTGTGCACTAAATGTTTTTATATGCATTAGTCCACATAATCTGCCCAATTACGTAAGCAACAGGTATTATTTAATTTCAAATAAACATTTAATAATAGCAGAAAATTGAGACACAGAAATTAAATACTGAGTTCAAGGTCAAAGAGCATAGAGGTGGAAAACCTGGGATTATTCAAACTCGGGCTGTCTGGCTTCAAAGCCAACCTGCTTAATCATGCATAGGTACTGGCATTTGGAAAAGGTCAACCTTTAAGGTGTAGGAAGCCAAATATAGGTGGGACTAATTAGCAGATGTTTTTGGTGTGCTTCTCTTTCTATGAAAGCCATGCCCAGAGTCTTCTTTTCTCAGTTCCTGACAAGACTCAGGTACCTACAGGACTGCCATTCTGCACAGGCTTTGTCTTTGTTTTCTCCAGCATAGGAGACAATGGATAATAAGAGCAAAGGACTCAGATCAGAGCAGAACTGATTGTAGAGTGGGAGTTGTATGTACTGCAAACCTGCACAGGAGATGAAAGAGCAGCAAGCCGTATGCTCTTTCCATAGAACACTAACTCTGTAAATAATCTTACATGTGCTCTTGTCCAGTTTCCCAAAAACAGGTACATGAATTGATTAGCCAAATTATTTCCATTGCTCCTATATCTTCTTGCTTTATAAACAGTATTTTCATTCCACACATCCCTTTCCCTCATCGCTCTTCATTTTCCTCATTCAAGATATCTATGAGCTACAATATTATTTTACTCGGGAAACATTGATGTCAATGAAGTACCTTTTTGAAGTTTGAGGAAATCAAAGCTCAGACAGGCTGTTATTTGCCCAGAGCCATGGAACATGTTAATGCAGAGTTTAAGTTTGTACTTCCTGACTCACAGTATGGTACTCTTCCCAAGCATTGAGTGGAAATGTCTGGATGCCCTTCTTTCCCAGATTACTTCTATCACAAGGATGGGCTGCTAAACTCATACTGGCTCATACTCAGTACCAGCCTTTCTGAATAGTCTCCCATAGTACCAATTCACACATATGCATTTGCCAGATTGACTTCAAAACATGCCAAAATAGCTATCATGTCCTACTCGACATTTGCTCCCACTGCATCCTCAGTCTCACAGTCATTACATTTACTGCTGTCCATGGTGCTAGTCAGAGCAACATGAAAGGACATGCTTAACCTCAGGGCTCAAGGAGATGACATAGTAGAAAGATACTCACTGATGCATAGAGACTCACAAAACAGAAAACAAGGCACTGTTCTAGGAATTTTGTATAAAATGGCAACTGAGAGAGACATTGTGCCTGTCTTCATAGTCTGTCTTCTAGTGAGGAGATAGATGAGCAAGTAACCAAAAAGTATAATAGGGAGGACTTCTTGAAGACTTGAAGCATGAGAAGAAAGCAATCACATGAAGAATGTAAGGAGAGAGGTCTGTCAGAAAAAATGACTCATCCAAAGGCCCTGCATTTGGAAAAATCTTGGCATACTTAGCTATCTCTCAGAGAGTCCAGTGGCACTGAAGTACAGGAAGGCAGGAGGAAAGAGGAAGAGGGTATAAAGTGGCCAGCAGTTAGATGGTGCCGGACCATTTAAATCACAGCATAGGCTTTACTCTATCTGCACTAGAAAGCCATTAAATGGGTTTAAGCTATAAGGAGACATAATTAAATTTACATGTTAAAATGACATCTTATTATGGGAAATTTCCAACATTTACAAAGTAATCAAAACAGTATAATGAATCTTCATGTGTCTATCACCCAGATTCAACAATTATCAAAATTTTTCCATTCTTGCATCATTTATAGATCATTCACTCCCTGCCCTCCCACTTGTTTACTATTTTTTACAGTTCTGTTTTCCTCTTTTCTGAGGTAAAATTTACTTACAATAAAACGTACAAATCCTATTACTCTGACAAATGAAACTCAGATTGTTACCTCAGAACATTTTCATCTTCCCAGAAAGTTCCTTCATATTGCCTCTTCATCAATCCCTACCAATTAATCTCCAAGAAACAATGACTCTGCTTGCCTTTTTATCTTAGATTAGTTTTGTTTATTCTAAAAGCTCATATTCATGGAATCATACAGTATTTTCTTGTGCCTGACTTCCTTCACTCAGCATGTTTTTGTGGTATCTGACTCTTTCACTCAGTATGTTTCTAAGATTCATCTATGTTGTGTGTATCAGTAGTTTGCTTTTTAAAAACTGATTAGTATTCCATTGTATAAATACAAAACATCTTTGTCAATTAACTTGCTGATGGACATTTGGATTGTTTCCAGTTTTGGCTAATGTAAATAAACCTGCTAGGAATGTTGTACAGTTATTGCTGTGGACATATGTTTTTGTAATTCTTGGCTAAATACCTAGGAGTAGAATTGATTAAACTTTTTTAAGCATTGGGAATAGAGTAGAGGAGGCAGGGATGGTGGCAAGAAAGGCAGTTAAGAGACTACTACGGTAGTTGAGAAAAGAGATTAGGATGACTTACACTGGGCAGGAATTTTAGTAAGACTGTCAGGGGACAGATTTGAAATAGATATTGATAAATATGGTCCAGAATATTTGTCAGTGAAGTAAATGTGAGGGGTGAGAGAAATGGAAGAATGGTCTCTAGATTGACAAAACTGGGTGCCTATGAGGATCTTTTACTGCAATTAAGAAAGTAGAGAAAGAAAAATAATTTAGGCAACATCCAAGGATTTCCATTTGCAATAACGAAGTCATGGCAGAGTAGACATTGAGCAGGCACATGGAGCCTGCAGCTTGGGAAAGAGGCTGACCTGCCATCACCTGGCACACAGCTTCCGTACTGCCCAGGACCTGCCTTCTCCCTAAAATATCTCAAGATCTTGTGGGGGAATGGAAAACGGGTTTTGTTATGAACAAATTCTGGTAAATTGGGAATAGTTACCTGTAACACTGTGCAAAGAAAGATTCTGAGACCACATTCTGGGCTGGCAGGTAAGAAATGCTGTGAGTGGTAAGGCATGTCCTTCAGGACACGGAGTAGTAGTACAATGAAAACAACTCAGATATTTTCTATGCCTGAGAAAATAGAAGTGCATGACCAAAACAACCTAAAAAGTGAAGAGTTTGCTATGGAATAATTAATTAATAATGCAGACCAAAGCCCAAACTCTGCATATAGATTGACCCACTATAGGTCAATCTATATTATTTACTTCTCAATTTCAATTTCTCTACCAAAGAACCTACTGATTCAGTATCCTTCAGGTCCTCAGTGAATGCTTTTGACTTTTCACCTGGTCTCTGAATTGCAAAAATCCCAGAATATGCTGAGTTCCTCATCATTGTCTGGGATCCTCTCATATCTTGAGGTTAAACAACCCATTTGTGTGAAAACACACTTCAAATATTTCAAACTTTTAAATACAATGATGAATCATTTAAATACAATGGGGGAAATGTCAAAGGTGGATTAGACAAATAATCAATGTGTAATAGTTGGCTTCTTTTTTTCATTCCCAATTGAAGACATGGGTGAATTGTTCTTATTAATAAAACTATCTATGCATTTATTTATTCATTTGTATAATCATCAAGCTTTTATTAGCCACTGAATTTATGCCAGGCTCCTTACTTGGCCCTGAGTATAGAGACAAATAAATCTAGGCATGTAAATAACCCCAAGGAGAGTTGGATACCACATTCCTTGGTTAAATATTCCAAGGCAAGTCAGGGAAATTCTTTGGGAGATGGAAAATCTAAACTCAGTCTTGAAAAACAAATTAAAAGTTTCTCTGAAGGAAGCATTGGGAAAGGATATTCTAAGCAGAGAAGCCAGCATGAACAGGTCTGAACATGGGATGGAGCAACTGGTGTGTTAAAGCCTGAGGAGGGTGTGATTGAGGAAACAGGGCCTTCGCAGTAGAGGCATGAGTGCTTATCTGATGATGGGACTTGGTGCAATTATGGCTGCGATGGGAGTCATTACTGGAGCTTCAGTAGGAGAAGAGATGTAATCAGATATGTATTTTAGAAAGATTTTGTAGTAATGCAGCGACTGTAGGAGGGGAGGAAATACAACAGAAAGAAAATTGCTGGCAGAAAGCAACTGGAGGTGAGGAAGTGAGAAGAAAGAAGGTGAGGCGCAGAGGCAAGAGGGGCATGGATTAGGACTGGGGATTAGGATTAGTGCTAGTACTTGGCAGTGGAAACTAGAGAGAGAAGAAGAAGGTTCAGACGATGACAGCATGTGTGTGACTGAAAATGGAAACTTCATAATGTACCTGTGCAGGGTGCTTTGGAAATGCCTGTGATAGAACCAAAGTCTGTCTGACTTCAAAGCCAATACTTTCCACGTTTCCACACTCCCAGGTGGCTTGATTCTTGTTCCCACCTCTGCCTGCAGTAGCCACGACAAACCTCAAAGAGCTCACAATCCCGAACAATTTTACACCTACACGCACGTACTTGTGTGCCTGCACACCTCTACCTACCTAAGCATGGTCTAATCCTACTTATTTTTCTCTAAAACCTAACCCAACTCTCTCCTTGTCCAAGAAGACTTGTCATATCTTCTTCCCTGAAAATTGCATATTTCTAAACTCTAACCTTTATATTTACTCTTGTCTCTTTGTACATTTTGCCTTAAATCTGAGTCGGTTCTGTACATGTCATCTTCTGGCTAGACAGTGAGCTTGCTGAGGCTGCCTATGTAAGATTCATCTCTGAGTCTTCTTTGGGGGTCCAATCATACTGAATGACATAAACCCTTGTTGCATGTGCCACCTCACTGGGTCATCTCACCTGCCCAGCCAAGTTTATTATAACCACCATAGATCATAAGCACCTTATAGATGAAAAAGCAGAGCCTGAAGGAACAGCCCTTGAATCCAGGTCTTCTCCTTTGTACTCTCATCTCTGGTAGTCCTCATTCCCAGGACTACCCACTGTGAACTGGATACCAGGGCTTCACGGGTACAGTACATTATTAAAACAAACCCATGGCTCAGACTTTCATTCTTGTAGCACTAGCTGCTCAATTCAAAGACAGGCAGCAGGCCTTGAAATGCTGTCCTTGAAACCTCCTTCTCTTCTTTCTCTCCTCAGATCAACTGACTCTATGAATCTCAGGGAAATATATTAACATTTCCTCCTACATATTTAGGGGACAGAGATGCTGATACCCCTGTTTTCCTTATAGGAATGCAGATACTTAAGATGGGGCAGGGGAGGACAGCAGAGCTAGCTGGTCTTCCAGGGATGCCATGTAGTAGCCTCATGCTCACTGAGTACTTGTCATGTACCAAGTACACACTAAGCATGTCATTCGAGTTCTCTTCTGATAATATGCTAGTTGGGTATTATGACCTGTATTTCACAGAAGAGGAAAGTGATGCTCAGTGCTATGAAGGAACTTTCCAAGTTCATACCACCAGCAAATGGAAGAACCAATATTTAACAGTTTTTTAGAGATCATGGCAAACAGGAGCCAGGACTAGATTGCAGCTCTGGAAGAGCAGCATGTGGAGGCTTGCATTGTATATTTTAGCTCTGAATCAACTGCAAGAACAAACCAGCAATCCTGAGAGGACCCATATACTTCCCTCTGAAGGAAGGGGCCTGCTCCTGCAAGTCCTGGAAGACACCCCAAATACTGTGAGTGCTACAACTGCAGAATTGGGAAAGGGAGGCCCTTCTCTCCCAACCCTTCCTTCCCTACTGGAGAGGCTGAAGGTCTGTTTGTGGGAGAAACTTCTGACTTTACCTGGAGCTGAGTAAAGTTAGAGAGCCAAGCAAAATACAGGAGGAAAAGAAGCAGCAGAAAGACCCTGGGAGGTCACTAGGTCCCCAAGCAGCCATTCCTGCCTGGCACCACAGAGATCTATCAGGAGGGTGACCAGAAGAGCAGGAGGTAAAACTCCACAAGGAGAAGGAATTCTCTAGCTGAGCTTTGTAACAACTTGAATGGGGTGAGAAGCCTCCCCACCAGAGCTCAGTGGAGGGCATGAATCGGGTGTGCAGACTTCACAGGCAGGGGAATAACTAAAGCCCCTTTCTTTCACAGCTGGGAGGAAAATAGCCTTGGGCAAGTTTTCAAGCCCATCTCACCCTCCACCTGGAAACAGACTTGGGGTTGTTGTGGAAGGTATGGTGGAAGTGAGACCAGCCCTTTGGTTTATGTGGGAGCTAGGTGAGGCCTGTGATGGCCAGCTTTCCCCCAATTCCCTGACACTCTGCATGGCTCAGCAGAGGCAGCCATAATCCTCCTAGCTACACAGCTCCAGTGACCTGGGAGTCTCACCCCTGTCCCCCGCAGCTGCAGAAAGACCTGCCCAAGGAAAGTCTGAGCTCAGACACGCCTAGCTCCACCCCCACCTGATGGTCCTTCCCTACCCACCCTGGTAGTGGAAGATAAAGGGCATGTAATCTTGGGAGTTCTAGCCCCCCATCCACCACCAGTCTCCTCTCCACACTACTACAGCTGATGCTTTCTGGAAAGTGCCACCTCCTGGCAGGAGGCCACCAAGTACAAAAATAGAGCATTAAACCACCAAAGCTAAGGACTCTTACAGAGTCCACTGAACTCTCTGCCACCTCCATCAGAAAAGGCGCTGGTATCCACAGCTAAGAGACTCATGGACAGTTCACATCACAGGGATCTGGGAAGACAACTCCCAGTACCAGCCAGGAGCCGGGTAGACTGGGTGGCTAGGTCCAGAAGAGAGACAACAATCACTTCAGTTTGGCTTACAGAAAACCACATCCACAGGGCAAGAGGGAGGGTAATACATCAAGGGAATACCCTGTGGGACAAAAGCATCTCAACAACAGCCTTCAGCCCTAGATCTTCCCTCTGACGGTGCCTAACCAAATGAGAAGGGACCAGAAAATCTACCCTGGTAATTTGACATAACAAGGCTTTTTAACAACTTCCCCAAAAATCACTCTAGTTCACCAGCAATGGATCCAAACCAAGAAGAAATCCCTGATTTACCTGAAAAAGAATTCAGGAGGTTAGTTATTAAGCTAGTCAGGGAGGGAACACAGAAAGGTAAATCCCAATGCAAGGAAATCCAAAAAACAATGGAAGTGAAGGGAGAAATATTCAAGGGAATAGACAGCTTGAACTAATAATCAAAAATTCAGGAAACTTTGGAGACACTTTTAGAAATGCAGAATGCTCTGGAAAGTCTCAGCAATAGAATTGAACAAGTAGAGAAATTCAGAGCTCAAAGACAAGGTCTTCGAATTAACCCAATCCAACAAAGACAAAGGGAAAAGAATAAGAAAATGTGAACAAAGCCTCCAAACAGTCTGGGATTATGTTAAATGACCAAACCTAAGAATAATCAGTGTTCCTGAGGAAGAAGAGAATTCTAAAAGCCTGGAAAATATATTTGGGGGTATAATCAAGGAAAACTTCCCTGGCCTTGTGAGAGACCTCGAAACCCAAATACAAGAAGCACAAACAACACCTGGGAAAATCATTGCAAAAGATCATCACATAGGCACACTGTCATCATGTTATCCAAAGTTAAGACAAAGGAAAGGCTCTTAAGAACTCTGAGACAGAATCACCAGGTAATCTATGAAGAAAAACCTATCAGATTAACAGCAGATTTCTCAGCAGAAACCCTACAAACTAGAAGGGATTGGAGACCTATCTGCAACCTCTTTAAACAAACCAATTATCAGCCAAGAATTGTGTATCCAGTGAAAATAAGCATCATATATGAAGAAAATTTTTAAAATTACCAACAAAAAATAGTCCAGGACCAGATGGAGTCACAGCAGAATTCTTCCAGACATTCAAAGAAGAAATGGTACCAATTCTTTTGACACTATTCCTCAAGATAGAGAAAGACAAAACCCTCTCTAGTTTGTTCTATGAAGTCAGCATTACCCTAATACCAAAACCAGGAAAGGAGATAATCAAAAAAGAAAACTACAGATAGATATCTTTGATGAACACAGATGCTAAAATCCTTAACAAAATACTAGCTAACCAAATCCAACAGTATATCAAAAAGATAATCCACCATGATCAAGTATGTTTCATACCAGGGATGCAGGGATGGTTTAACATATGCAAGTCAATAACTGTAATACATCACATAAACAGAATTAAAAACAAAAATCACATGATCATCTCCATAGATGCAGAAAAATCATTCAACAAATTACTTACATAAAATACAACAAGAAAGCTGGCCCCAGAGATGTACTGGACCTGCAGAGATGCTCCTCCCAGAGTGCTGGCCCCCACCTATCTTACCCCTCTCCCCCGGTGATTTTGGTTCTACATTCTCACAAAGGCTCTTCAGCCTGCAAGCACCTCAGGGACAGTCATTGTGTCCTATACAATTATTTGGGTATTGTCCATGACATCTATCTTGATGACAGCTGAGTCACAGAGCCGGGAGCTGGCTGGGACCTCTCTGCTCATTATATCCAGTGTTTTTGAATTTCAGGGACCTACAGAAGGGCCAAAGGGGACTGCCTTGGGTGGTTGGGAGTGGAGATGTGAGTCACTGGTTTGGCAAAGTTTCCAGGGAACTTGAAATCAGCAAGACCACCCAGGAAACAACACACAATGTCTTCAGCTCCTTGGGACAGGTGGGATTCTTTATTATCAAGCTCCAGCACTGAGAAGAGCCCCTGTGTCTAACCTTAAATCTGAGAGAACTAAAGTCACAGCACTAACATATCAATTTAGAACCGAAAGACAGGACACTGCTGCCCTCAGGCCACCACAGGAGCTGCCATGTCCTCTTCTCCTGGGTTACGTGAGCACGCGTTCGTCTCTCATAATAGACTTTAAGAACCTTCAAGAACAGGAATGCTATGTCACATTTCTTTGTATTTAATGCCACACAACCACATACCCAGTACATAGTGGAAAACTAATAAAGGTTTCTTTGGTAGAATAAATACTAGGGCAGATATTACTTGCTCTCTGAAGTCCTTTGTAGTGATAGTTGTATATGCAGAGGCCTGGGCATGTACAAGAATGTACTCCAGATGAAATAAATTGAAAAAGGAATAAAAACAGCTGATAGATGTGTGAAAAGATTCACATCCTTGCTGAAATTTAAAGGAAAGCAAGCTTTAAAAAAACAATGAAATTTTTTTGACCTATCAAATTGGCAAATGATTTGGATGAGTAATAGTGATCCAATAATACTAAAGGTTAACAGGAGCATGAAAATTAGCAGTCTCAGGACTGTTAGTGGAAACATAAATTGGAATAGCTTTTTTAGAGGGCTTACTCTATGACAATAATAAATATAAATACTTCAGACCAATAATTTATTTCTCAAAAAACTATCCAAAGAAGATTATTGGATACATCTACAAAATGCTGTTTATCATTTTTTAAATGCAAGTAACTTAACTGTCTTTAAAAATAGGATTGATTAAATAAATCGTGTGGGTATACCCACACAATAGAATATGCTACTGTTGTAAAGGATGAGGTAATCTTTAAATGAGCAATGTGGAAAGACATCCATAGTATGTTTTTAAATGAAAATCCAGATTAAAAAGTAACATGATTGATATGGTTAAATTTTTATCAGAATGGGAATCTTTAATATACAATATGATATGGTAATATATAGATACATAGACGATAGACAGATAGATATATGAAATTATCTTCCAGGATAAAGACTATCCTGTTAGTCCAGGTTCTGAGTTTATCTGAAGATATCCATTTTCTATCACAAGTACATCTCTATTATTTAATTTCTTTAACAATCTACATAGGTTGCTTGCTTTTACAATCTAATACATCTATTTCTGTTTCAAAAGGAAGACCAAGAAGTGGAGTCATTAGTCAAAGAGGTTACAGTGTTCCAGGTGAGCTCTAGCCCAAAGCCAGTAGGGGTGAAAGACAACCTCCACCATCCTTTTCCTCAGGATTTCTTTCTTCAACACCAAGGTCTTTGTGGGCAGGCACCATTAATGCGTGGTAGAAGGAAGAAAAGGACAGGGAAGAAAGGGAATGAGAGAAGGGGAGCAGGGATTAATTTTCAGGGTCTGCCTCGACCTAGGGTTCTTCTGGGATACAGGAAAGGACTTTTTTTCAGTGCTAATTGAAACATCATAGGAAAATGGGGATGAGTTGGTCACCTTAGCAAGAGGAAGAGAGATGTCTATCTTTCCCTGGTGTGATAAGCTATTATAGCTTCCAACTGCCCATTCTGCAGCCAAAGAACTGGCTTCTAGATGTCAAGAAAGATGGATTCCAATCCCACGTCTGCCACTAAATAACTTTGTGACCTTTTGCAAGCCACTCATCCTCCCAGGGTTTTAGCTCTTCCCTATAAAACGAGGGAGCGGAACCAAATGGTCAAAGTCCCATGAAGCTGTGTCACTCAGCACTGAGGACTCTGTCTAGATTCTGGCATTCTTCCAATGGTGTTTCTGTGTCAGAATGTTCATTATTTCCTGACAGCGGACCTTTAGTGTTTCAAAAGTAAAGACTATGCCTTTCTGTTGATAGATGCCCCGCCCCAGGCCAGGCATGGTGTCACAGCTTCCTGAGTTGGCCTTCTGTTTGGCAGGCCCTCAGGGGAGCAGGTGGTGGCTGTCTTCTCTAACGCACTCCTGTACAGTTCTTGGCAGGAAGAACTTGATTACTGTCAAAGGCTTTTAGTAAGTAGGTGAAGCATTTTAACTAGGAGGAAACAAAAGCAATGAGTGACAAATCTATTGGCCATGCAACTCAAAGCCAAATGAGAGGAAGACCATGATATACTGAAGCTGGCTCCCACTGACACAGGGGAGTGGGCTACTCCCATCCCTCTGAACT
The DNA here is from genome assembly GCF_001604975.1 of Cebus imitator. Classification (NCBI taxonomy): domain Eukaryota; kingdom Metazoa; phylum Chordata; class Mammalia; order Primates; family Cebidae; genus Cebus; species Cebus imitator. Next base: position 5,153,120 of record NW_016107455.1, read on the forward strand.
CCACTTTCAGTGGTCACCTTGGTGGCTTGAAATCAGACGTGATGGGAGAGTTCACACTGCAGAAACTGGCAAATGTTGAAAATTTAGAATTTCTTTCTCTTTCTTCCTTCCTTCCTGCCTTCCCTCCTTCCTTCCCACCTGCCTGCCTGCCTTGCTTCCTTGCTTCCTTCCTTCCTCTCTCTCCCTCCCTCTCTCTCAATTTCTCTTTCTTTCTTTCTTTTTCTTTCCTTCTTTCTTTCCTCTTTCTTCCTTCCCTCTTCTTCTCCTTCCTCCCTTTCCCCCTCTCTTTCTCTTTTCTCTTTCTTTCTTTTCTTTCTTCCTTCCTTCCTTCTTCCCCTCCCTCCCTCCCTCCCTTCCTCCCTTTCCCCCTCTCTTTCTCTTTTCTCTTTCTTTCTTTTCTTTCTTCCTTCCTTCCTTCTTCCCCTCCCTCCCTCCCTCCCTTCCTTTTTCTTTCAGAGAGAGAAATTACCAGGGCGTATCACTGACTGAGTTAGTTCAGGGAAGGAGGAAGCTCCTCCCAGCCTTGGGCTCCTTCTTGAAGATGCAGGAACAGCCTCAAGCTGAGATACTGAGCTTGCCCTTTCTTGAGTAAAGCCAAGGGGGTCCCTCTGTCCAGGGGTAGGCAAGTGTTAGAAGTGAAGTAACAGGAGGTGCGAGGAGGAGAAAGAGGAGAAAGAGGGAAGAAGAAGCACATGTTAACAGGCCTAAGCAAAACAGTCAAACCTCTCTTAGCCATTCATTGGTCATCTAGGGAGGTAGTGAGTTCAAGCCCAGCGTAGTAGGTGTTCAAGAGACCATTTTGCAGAATGATATGAAGACAGAGGGAGTCTCTGAAAGTAGAAAAAGCAAGAACTTTGGAGTAAGAATGATTTAGGCTTGAAGCCCAGCCTGACCATAAATCATCTGCTTAAATTCAGGTAAAATTATATTTAATCTTACCTCTCTCTATGTGACTCAATGCCCAAATTTATTCCATGGTAATAATCAAAATTGAATTAATAGATTTTGCACATGCGTGGCCCATAGTAGGTATACTGGCTGAGTAGAACGTAGTAGCTGAACTATAAAAAATATATCCAATACCTGACACCTGTATACTTTAGAGACAGTTTTTCAGCCTGACTACGAAGCTGCAAAGCAATCTCCACTTTGATGGGCATAAATTCCTCAGTGACTGTTTACAATCTCTGAGTTAAGCTGTGCACAAACAAGTTTTTCCTTCAAACTGACCATACCATGCCAGATGTAGGTGATGGGGAGGAAGGCAGCAAATCACACTGCCAGGTGTGTTCCTATGCAACAATTTTGCATGTTCTTCACATGTACCCCAAAACCTAAAATACAATAAAATAA
>NW_016107456.1:0-28853 GCF_001604975.1 Cebus imitator
CAGTGATGGACTGGATCAACAAAATGTGGCACATATACACCATGGCATACCATGGAGCCATAAAAAGGAATAAGATCATGTCCTTTGAAAGGACATGGATAAAGCTGGAAAACATCATTCTCACCACACTAACACAGGAGCAGAAAACCAAACACGGCATGTTCTCACTCATAAGTGGGAGTTGAACAATGAGAACACATGGACACAGGGAGGGGAACATCACACACTGGAGCCTGTCAGGGGCTGGGGGCAAGGGGATGGAGAGCACTAGGACAAATACCTAATGGATGTGGAGCTTAAATCTAGATGATGGGTTGATAGGTGTAGCAAACCACCATTGCATGTGGAGTTTAAAACCTAGATAATGAGTTGATATGTGCAGCGAACTACCATGGCACAAGTATGCCTATGTAACAAACCTGCACATTCTGTACATGTGTCCTGGAACTTTAATAGTGTGTGTGTGTGTGTGTGTGTACACACACACACACACATATATATATAGACATTATATATATATAAATATATATACATATGTAAATATATATACATTTTATATATGTATAGATATTTATATATGGGCAAAAGATCTGAATAGACATTTCTCAAAAGAATACATACAAATGGCAAACAGGTATATGAAAGGGTGCTCAGAATCACTGATAATCAGATAAATGCAAATCAAAATTATGGAATATTATCTCTTTCCAGTCCAAAGGACTTCTTATTCAACAGGCTATAACAATTGCAAATGAGGATGTGGAGAAAGGGTGAACCTTTGCACACTGTTGGAGGGAATGTAAATTAATACTACTACGATAAAGAACAATTTGGAGGTTCTTCAAAAAACTTAAAATTGAGCTACCTTAGGATCCAGAAATCCACTCCCAGGTATATACCCCCAAAAGGGAAATCAGCATATCAAATAGATAACTGCATTCCTAGGTTTACTGAAACACAGCTCATAATAGGCAAGATTTGGAAGCAACCTGTGTCCATCAGCAGATGAATGGATACATAAAAGGTGGTACAGATACGCAATGAAGCAGAATTCAACCATTAAAATGAATGAGAACCTGTGATTTGCAACAACTTGGATGGAACTGGAGGCAAATATGTTAAGTGAAATAAATCAGACACAGTAAGACAAACAGCATATGTTCTCAATTATTTATGGGATCTAAAAATCAAACCTATTGAACTCAAGGAGATAGAAAGTAGAAGCCTGTTTACCAGAGGTTGGGAAAAGTAATGGGTGGGTGGGGAAGTGGGGAGGACTAATGGGTACAAAAATTAGTTACAAAGAATGAATAAGACCTAGTGTTTGCTAGCACAACAGGGTGACTGTAGTCAAACATAATTTAATCAAACATTTACAAGTAACTAAAAGAATATAATTAGATTGTTTGTAACACAAAGGACAAATATTTGAGGTGATGGATGCCCAATTTACACTAATATAATTATTATGTATTGCATGCCTATATCTAATGTAACCCAGAAATACATATATAAAGTATATACCACAGAAATTAAATAAAAATTAAAAATAACCACGTTACCAAAGTGTAATTGTGGAAAAAACTTCAGCCAAAACTATATTGGGAGATATTCTACAAAACACTGATGAGTACTCCCCAAAACTCTCAGATTTTATCAGAAACAAGGAAAATCTGAAAAACTTTTCCAACCTAGAGGAGAGTAAGTGAATATGAAATCTAAATGTAATGTGGTTTCCTGGGTGGAATCCTGGAACAAACAATAACAACAAAAAATTAGGTAAGAACTAAGTTCATTTTTTTTGAGGCTCATTGCAACCTCCACCTTCTGGGTTCAAGGGATCTCCTGCCTCAGCCTCCCTAGTTGCTGGGATTACAGGCCTGCACCACCATGTCTAGCTAATTTTTTATTTTTATTTTTATTTTTAGTAGAGACAGTGTTTCACCTTGTTGGGCAGGCTGGTCTCGAACCCCTGACCTCAGATGATCCACCTGCCTTTACCTCCTAAAGTGCTGGGATTACAGGCAGGAGCCACTGTGTCCTGCCAGAACTAAGATAATCTAAAAGGAGAATGGACTTTGGTTAATAAAAGGCATTGATGTTGATCAATATATTGTAACACTTGTACGATACTAATTTAAGTTGTTAATGACAGATAGAATTGGGTGTATGTGGGGAGGCATATGGAAACTCTCCTTGCAAACTTTTTGTAAATCTCACATTATTTGTGAAAATAAAATGTATTCAAATAGAAATAAAAATTTGAAGAGTTTAGACATACTGAGGTCAGGTGACAAGCATTTGGACTAGCTGTGGTGATATCACATGGATTAGGAAGCCTGCACAGCATGTAGCATACTGACTACTTCTTGACAGCTAATGAGTAGACAATGAAGCACTATGTTCAATGCTCTTGCCATTTATGTGTCTCTGCTTTTGATTCTCAGAAGCAGGAAAATGTTTTTAAAAGCAGCAGGGATATCACCTCTGTGTGACTTCCTTCTTTTAAGCTTCTGTCAAATGTGTATAATTGGCAACATATTATTTGCTTCCAAAAACTTACTAACAGAGTTTGTAAAATATAGAATTTATGTTTACAGCCTCTGCAGAGGGAAATACATTTAAAAGAAGGAAAAAAATGGATACTGTGCATCAATCATCCAGGCCCAACCCAACACACCTCCCCTATTTGCCATCCATAATGATTTGGGTGATGTTTATCTATTTTCTTTCTGTCTCTAGGGATATGGGTACAGGATTTGCCATATTAAGATATTCCATTTTTCTAAATATAATAATGAATACATTATCTAAAAACCAATCTTGTGATTTAAGGGGAAATATTGGAGGGTGGAGGCAACTCCAAAAAAATCAGCCACAGATTAAAAAAAGACACAATATGTTGAGATTTTGGTTCCATTTTGCCTAAAGCTAGCCCTTTCCTTGGCCTTCTCATTCTAAGTAAACATGTTCCTTCCCTTTTTGTTTAAATCTGTTTGAATCACAGTTTCATTAATTCACATCAAAATATTGCTAATAAGTATGTGTTCTTTAAAATTTTGTTCCAATATGAGAACCCAAAATGTGGAGTTGCCTGAGTAAAGTTTGAATATGGGACAGAGTGAGTCTCTGCATCCTTAACTGGAAGGTTACAATATCTTCTTGTGTGGTAGCAAAATAGCAGCTTAACTTTGAACTGTTTTATCTTGAAATTAGATTATATGTTTAAATAGTGGCTCATTTGGAGACTTGGTAGAAATATGTCAACATATTCAACTAAGTTTGTTATTTTTTGCAGTCTACAATAATGTCCTATAAGAAAGGATGTTTTGAAAACTAGTCCATTTGAAATTTCAATGAAAGAAAATACAGGCTTTATAAAGGAGCTATTTCCACATAAAACCCATAGTAAAAGAATGCTGAATGTTAATTTGAAAGATTTGAAAGAATCAGAATATAGGGGGAAAGTAGTACAAGATTAGGATTACAGAATTCTTTCTGCTATGTTTATTAAAGAACCACTATTTGCATGCATCCTAAAATGAGTGACAGATTACATCTGCCTTCATCTCGCCAGTGAATGCTTTGAATTGACCCCGAGTGAGTCTCCAAAATGGAAGCCACCTGAGAACTAGGGAAATGATCAGGTCACAGATGTGTTGCTAAAAGACAAAACTTCTCTACCCCTCTTCCAGGTTGTAGCCCCTCTGGCATTGGTCAGTAGCCCATGCAATTGCAAAACTATTAGTACAAATAATGCCTAAAACATTTTAAAGAGAGTTTTATTGTTGAATAAAGCTTAAGCTTGGAAAACAGAGACTTTTATTTTCTCGGTCACAAAAAAATCTTCAGGCGTCCACACTAATATTAAAATGAAGTTATCTTCTATAGCAGTATATTCTCCAGGAGAATAAGGTTCATTAATGTCTATTTGGACAAACTATAGAGAACAATAGACAAAGAAAAGGCTTCCAAGAAAAAAGAATTAAGAAAAGCTACCTTGGTGGTGTCAAAATAAATCAATCTACCTTTTTCTATTCTCAAAAGATGTCCCTGATGTTTATCAAAAAAAAAAAAAAAAAAAAAAAAAAGACCATTCTGTGCTGTTTCTACTTAACACTTTTTTTCTGTACTCTATTACCATATATATTCTGAATCCAAATGAGTTTGTGTTGTTACTTAGCTATAGATTTCTGAGTCTTAAGGAACTTCCTCTGAGCCAGACATCAATTTAGGAAATACATTCAGAGATTCTTGGCTTGCACCAGGACGTTTAGCTTGAACCAGGTCATAGAAACAAGATGAGACTTTGCAGTAAGGACATGATCACTTTTGGTTTTTGGAATGGATGCAGGAGATTAGTTATTGGCATTTTAAGATGAAAAGTATAGGCCCATATGCTGATAAGCTGTACTGTAATGCTTACTCAACATCCACAGAAATCATTATATAACTGCAGTAATTATTTCCTATAATTAAACATAATTTTCAGGATGAGTCAGTATGTAACCGGTGGTGTAACCAAAATAAAATGTGCTTATATGTTTGCATAAAAAAATTTTGACCCACTTATTAGGGCTTCAACAGATTGTATAAAACTTAATCTGAAATGCTTGCATTTAACAATCATGAAAATTACTGAAATATGGAGTCCAATTTTATTTTGGACTAGGTATGTTCTTCTAAAGCAATTAGCATATAAATATAATTTGCAAGCAAATAGATAAAATGTCAAAACCTTCAAATATATAATAGTTCTTTAACTCAGAAACAAGTATACGAATACATGAGAAAAATGTGGAAGAGTGTTATTTTTTTCAGGTATTTGATAAATGCTGAAAAAAATTAGCTATAGTTCAATAGCAATCATAATTATTATTAAATTAATTAGGATGAATAAATCAGATTTTATTTTATTTTTAATGGAATGTAACTATCATAATCTAACTCCTTGATGGTGAGGTTGAAGAAAAAAGGGAACCCTTATACATTGCTTGTGGAATGTAAATTAGTTTAGTCACTGTGGAAAGCAGTCTGGAGATGTCTCAAATATCTTGAAATAGAACTACCGCTTGACCCAGTAATTCCATTATGTGGTATCTACCCAAAATAATATAAATTGTTCTACCCTAAAGACACATGCACAGTTACGTTCATCACAGCATTGTTCATGGTAGCAAAGACATGGTGTCAACCTAGATGCCCATCAATGGTGGACTAGATAAAGAAAATATGGCACATATACATGATGGAATATTATGCAGCCATAATAATTAACAAAATCTTATCTTTTGCAGCAACATAGATCTAGCTGGAGGTTATCATCCTAAGTCAATTAATGCAGAAACAGAAAACCAAATACTTCATGTTCTCACTTATACATGGGAACTGAATATTTGGTACACAAGGACACAAAGAAGAGAACAATAGATATCGCAGCTTACTTGAGGGTGGATTGTAAGAGGAGGGTGAGGATTGAAAAACTACCTTTCTGATATTATGCTTACTGCCTGGGTGACAAAAATAGCTATACACCAAACCCCTGTGACATGCAATTTACTCTCATAACAAATCTGCACATGTACCGCTTGAACCTATAATAAGAGTTGAAAAAAGGTAACTATTTGATGGAGAAAAATAGAAATAATATACGAAGAGAAACTTTCATCAAAATAATACTTTTCCATTGATTTCATCAGATTTCTTACTGCTCCAGTTAAATCACCTAAAACATGTTTAGATTCATGGTAAAACTATTCTATGGAAAAATATAAAGCATTCACTCCAAACAAATCATAAACAATTTTAAATGTATACAGAAATGTAAATAGTATTCAATTGCTAAAATATTGTTTTCAATCTGTTCACAAAATTATTGCATTCATTTCTTAAAATTCATGGTATTTTCTTTTGTGGCTTTGTACTTGAAGCCAAAGACATTATTTTAGGGACAAGCTATAATAGTTCTTCCCTTTATTATACCTAGAAAAAGGGATATCTGAAGCCTCCATGTAACACCTAAAGTGCTGATTATGGCAGCAAGATTCCACAGATGAGGCTATACATGACCTACCTGAGGTAACCTCTGCAATTAGGAAATCTGCTGAGATCAATTAAGGCCTGATTATAAATGGAAGAGAGATACTTTCATCTCTCTATATTTTTGCTGTCCAAAATTGAACTTCAGAGAGATTACTTTAGATAGGAAGCAATGACCTGCAAAAATGTACTTGAGGCTAAAACTGTCTTGACTGCTCATGATAATCTCCTAAGCAATAAGCTCTTTGATTTAGCCCCCCACTGAGGATCATACTGGCTCATATAAGAAAATGGTTCAATAAATTAAAAATTAACTAATACCTTCACTTAAAAACAGGAAGAATAAAGTAGGCACATATAAAGAAAGGATTGACACAATGATGCTTTAACTTTGCTCATATACAAGAAAAAGGCTGCACAATTGTGCATTTATATAATGGTTTATCATACATACAGAATAAACTTTCCTCTTTTTTTCTCTTTATGTAAGAAAATATGTTTCACTAAAGTCAGAATGCCTGCTAACATTTTACAATCTTATGTTAGTGTATATTCAGGCTGGAAGGTGGCTTTGTAATGGTTGATCAATGAGTGCTGTATCCATCAGTGAATTATTTGTATATGAGAGAAACATTAAGTCCTGAAAAATTTAATTATGATTAGGGACCATTTCCTTTCACATAGCCTATTCTATTTTTGTTTGTTTGTTTGTTTTCTTTTCACTCTCCGTTAGAGTTTAGCATATTATCATCTAATAATGTTAGTCAATGTCAGGTAATTTTATTTTGTTTTTCTTGATGTCAAAGAAGCTCAACTAAGACCTTGAATATCTTTCTTTAAAAAGAAACAATTTGGTTCTTGTATCTTTCTGAATTATATTTTCAGGGGTATATTTTCTAGGGCCATATGAAAATATCCTAGTTTATAATATTTACAGTGTTTGCTTTAACGAAGCTATTTATTTTCTACAATTCTGAAACATATAGGTGTTACCTTTTCTATATCTAGTGAATAACTGACAGAATTTCCATGACTTCAGAAGCATGTGGGTGGAAAATGTCCTTTTGTCCCATGGCAAAGAGGGAAGATGCTTTCTAGAAGCTGAGCTTTGTAAACTTACTTTATTCTGAGTATACATTGGAAGGAGCAGCTCTCTCTGCCTTTGAAGTACTATCCTGATAATCTGAGAAATATGCTATTTTCACCTATTACATCGTAATATGTCAATGGATCAGTCATATAATGTTTTGCAGTGTAACAATCCATAATATAAAAATCTGCTCACTTTAAAATCTCACCTTGACTTACTCAAATTCTACTCTGCTATATAAATATGCAACTTCCAGAATGTCTAAATAATAATTTATTTTTTAGAAAAACAGACACAGCTCTTTTTGTAGCAAGTATATATATACTTGGTATTTCAGCTTCTCATCCAAATAAAATCACCAAGATAGCATGAGGGGTAAACAGACATAGTGCAGTGTAATACATCAACTGAATATGAGAAACTGACCCTGGAATATTAACCAAAACAGACTCTGGTCACTTCTGGGAGTTAATAGAACGTCCTCTCCCTTATGATGGCTCAAATGGTTGATAAATATGTTGGAACATTACTAATCATGTATGATAACATCTAAAATGCTACGAGGTACTTATCCTGCCTCTACTTCTTCCATTCACATTATTTATTAGTATTAATACTATTTTCTAAAAATACCATTATTAATGCATAATTTTTCACCATAAAATAAATTTTAAATGAATCTTAGTTTTTAAATATATGTTTTCATACTTCTGATATTCATGTATAATAGTTAAATGTGTGGTGTGTGTGTGTGTGTGTGTGTGTGTGTGTGTGTGGCAGGGAAGTAACCAGAATACAATCGCTAGCTACATTTGTTTTGTATTTACCTTTACAATGTAAGGCATTCTTCAGTAAAACATATTTCTTTTCACTAATTTTTATGGTGATTTTTCCCCAGTCTGAGCAGGAAGATATGTTTTGACCATATTTTCACTTATTGACTACTTTAATAATGATGAATAATTTGTAAAATAACTTCTGTGCTTTGGCATAATTGATTTATTAAATAATTTTGCTGATTTAGTCTTTTTCTTTGGATTTTAGTCTTTATACGTTATCTACATATCTGTACTACATACACACACACACTCCTCTTAAATCATCTGACGTTTACAACATTTCTAATTAATCAGATATGCCTTTTAAGATTATGATATGATATTGAGATATGATAATATTAATTCAATATAAAGAATAAAGTAAAACCAGCTTTTATAATGCAATTTACATTGGAGAAATTAGAAAACATTTATTGATTTGAAAGCAAACTTAAAACAAAATTAAAGATAAATTGAATATTTATTTTCCCTAATGACAATTCCAATAGCTGTTCTGTCATCTAACTAGTTATTTTGATCAGAACCAGTGGTGACAGCTACATTTAGAATTTTGTTTAGATATATAATTAAAGTGAAGAATTATGCTCTGCAAATATTGAATGTGATTAAAAAGAATTTTCCTTGTTTATATATTATATATATATGTGTGTGTGTATATATATATATGTATATATATGTGTGTGTATATATACACACACGTATATACATATATATACACACACGTATATATGTGTGTATATATATATATATATACACACATATATATGCACACATACACATATTTTTTCATAATTTTAAGCATCATAACCTTGAAAAACTTTGAAGTGCCACAATGTAGTAAAATTCCTCCTCTAGAAAATATATTCTTTTTATATCATTACAGAAAACATGAGTAAAGTCAATACAAAAAAGAGGAACCTCCATGTGAACTAGCAGCAAGGCTACACAAAATAGTTACAGAAGATCAGAGATCACAGTTTTATGAAGGCTAAATCAGCATTATTACCATATGTCATAAGATTTAATATATGTTTCACAATTATCTATTTTCCTAACTACCTGCATAAGAACAGACACAGATATCCCTTAACGTGTATGTGTTCTAGTGCTCGGAAGGAGAGACTTGAGGAGCCCATAGGTTAAAATAGATGTATTTTAGAGATCGATATACAACACAAGATTTTAAAATAATGATTAAAAAATCTGCCAGTTGACATATATCTATCTACTAAAGATTTTTATATTTAAATAGTAAAACCAAGTAATATTTAAATCAACTCTTAAGGAAACAAAACATTAAAATGAGTGTGCTTTTTAGGTCAGTGATCATAAAGGAAACATTTGAGAGATGATGGAGGAACCGTGGCAGGCAAAATATCAAACATGAATTTTCCATCAATGGTTGTGGTCTTTGAGGATCCCTACTCCATTGGATTTAGGATCACTCTTTATCTCTCTATCATCTTTCACATACATGTATGTTAACAAGTATAGTGGAATATTAAATATTTTGGCAATTTATTGCTTGGAAGAAAAGGGTCAAGAACTAGTGTCACTCTAGACAAGAAAATCCATTTACTGAGTACCTAGTGTTAACTGGTCCTGTATTGTATGTTTATATGTGATATTTAATATAATTTCATTAAGATTATTAAGATGGTAGGAGTATAACACGTTTCAAAAAGAGAGCAATTACAAAAGTTAATTCATGCAAGTCCTTGTAAGTTAGTGCTAACTCAAGGCTAACTGGCTCCAAAATATTCTTCATTTATTGTACATGCTTTTTGATACACATATATGTATCAAAATTATTGAGCACTGTGCTATTATACTATGTAACTAGTACATCATATATATATGTACTAGTTAGTACATTTTTTCATAATAGTACATATATATATATATATATATATATATACTAGTTACATAGTACAATAGCACAACACCCAATTATTCTTAAGTGTTGAGCATTGAACTCATATGTGATCTTGCAAAATATCTTGTCCAGTAAGTAGCATTGTTAAGGAGTAGTTCTAACAAGTAGCATTTATTGAGAAATTCCTGTCATCTAGACATTTTCCTTGTGCTTTTATATGCATTACTTTATTCTGTCCCAAAACTTTTATGACATAAATTGCTGAAGTTACATTTTGACTTAGGCAATATGCTGTCCTCAGAACTGAACTGCTGGATATTGCTGTGCTGCACAGGACGTGCACTGGTGGCCTCATTCCAACAGAGGCCTGGCACAAGTGTTCACAAATGTTCATCCACCAGAACTGGGTATTTGTTGAGGAGGTAATGGTGGAGCTAGCTGCCCTCTGCCACCACTTGAGAATGATGTGATAGCTGATATCCCAAACTTGTATGGAAGTAGTGAGTAGGTAGTAGAAGTAGAGAAATCTCCTTTAAGGAAAGAGCTAGACCCCAGAGGAAGGTGGGAATCAGTGAATTAAGATGAAAATGAATTATTGGGTCCAATACAGCAGTCATAGATATTATAACTAATCAAAAATAAATATTAGCAACAAAAGGAAAACGGGTATGTGACATTAATATATGTATATTATATTATATATATACATATATTAATATGTATATACATATATATATTTTATATATATATAATAATTATATGTATATAATATATGTAACATATATATATATATATATATATATATATATATATGGCTCACTATGTTTTTGTGCTGAATGACTCAATTTAGTTGGAGGAAGAATTCCATCAAGATATAGGTTTTGATATATGTTACTGGAAAAAGAATTAGTGATATGGCAAACAGGCCTTAAGAAATTGACCAGACAGAAGTAAAGAAACATAGAAGGGGGGATAACTAAAAAAGGTTGCAGGCACATAGATGCAAAACATATGTGGCATGATAATCTTTTGTGATTCAAGAAGAGAAAAGAAAGAATGGGAAGAAGCTATATTTCAAGATTTAATGGCTGAGAATTTTTCAAAGCTGGTGAAAGACTTAAGGCATAAAGTCAAATGTGACATAAATAACAAGCAGGATAATACCCTAACCCCTAATAAGGCACGTGTGTTGGAAAACAAGAACAAAGAGACGTTGTAACAAGTGGGTCATACAGGGAGGAGTTAGTAAGACCGTAGATTGAACTAAATGTATCACTAATTATATTACCTGTCAGGAAGTAAAATTTTCAATTACAAGACAATGACAAGCAGAGTGAACATTAAATAGAAAACCTAAGTCACTCCCAAAAAAGACACCTTGAATACAAGGCAAAACAAAGGTTGAATATTAAAATATAGACAAATACCCTTATAATTTTGTGTGTCATAAGCATGTTAAAATGTTTCCAAATTCCTCAGTTGAAATCCTGAAGTTTAAAATTCGTAGCTTTATCATCACTATCTCAGTTGGGGAACTTAGCATTCACACAATTATTAAAATGTATTATTTATTTGCCATTTGCAGGACCCTTCAAGGAGGAATATACTGGCTACACATCAATCAGACAACTCTCAGCATGTAAGTATAATATTACCAAATATGTTAAATTCTCATTTTAAGTCCATTCATGCAAGAAAGTAATTAAAATGACACACCTCAGAATACAATGAATAAAAAAGAAAATATAAGATCCATATTTACTTATAAATTAGCTTGATATTAGGAAGAATAAATCATGTCAGCAAGGATATACGATATTTAGAAGGATAGGATGCTATAGTGAGAAAATGGTGTATTGTATTTGATGTATGTGTGTCAGATATTTTCAGTGCTGGATTTTGACAGTGTGCATGGTGTGGCCGATAGTGTGCACAGTAGAAATGAAAGTGATGCCAAGCTACTGGAATTTATCAGGTCAGAAAATCATAAGGCAAAGGAGCCGCCATGTGAATGTTGAAGTTCCTCAGTTTCAAAGCTGAAATTGGGATGGAGTGAAAAACGTATCAGATTCACAAGTGTTTGTTGAGTTTTTAGTTAATAAACTATGTAAACTAGTGCCTAATCTTTTCATATTGGCTATGGGGATTTAGGGAAAGCAGCTGTTGGAAGTACATAGGATATGGTAGACTGTGTGAAGGTTGCATTTATGAAGGCTGCATTGGTAGCAAGATTCTTGGGAAGAGCTGGGTTTCACCAAATCCAGTATTTGGATCATAGGTTTTGAAAGATTTTGATTGTGTGTGGTAATGTGTTTACAAAGGATACTTGGTTCCTAAAAACTTAGGTGTGAGAGTTGGTGGGTAACATGACAAGGGAAAAATAAATTAAGAGTGAATTTATTTTGAATACCTTCCTGTGCAGTCAAGTTATCTAGTTAACATATAAAAATTATTTTCAATAATGGCCTATAAACACATACGTTTTATATTGTATTTGAAATCAGGACATCTTAGATTCTCATCTAGCATATCTGGCAAGCACCCAAATCTATATTTTACTTTAAATTCTATTTTTCTAGAAAGACAAGCTATATGTGTTTATGTATAATCTTTTGGAGCTAAGTCTGCTCTATGATATTCATCAACATTAACTGGTATAGCTCATTAATAGCAGTTAAAAGTCACTTATGTGACTGTGATGCTCATTGAATGAGGGAATTTGAACTTATTTAGAGTATCTGGATACTTCCTCATGATCTCTTTGCTTATCTTAGTGTTCAACTGTATCTTACACATTTGTTCCCGTCTTTCTCTTTCACAAATCAGTTGTATTAAAGACAGAAAGCCAAGTAAATGTTGGTTGCTCATTTCTCGGCATAGTGTACGTTATATACCAAGCAGAATTTTAATGGATATTTAAAAAATTATTTTTGACATATTTAAAATCTCTGTCTTCGGATCTCTGTCCTTCTTTCACTTAATTATTAAGATAGGCATGCTATGTTATGTTTATCATTTATTGTGCTTTGATACTTTTGTCTTTCTTGCACTTCTCAAGGGACTTAAAATGCTGATTTGGGCAAGGATAGGGACTGTACATCTTCCTTTTGAATAACTTATTTTCTCATCAGGATCAGTTACGATTAGAGTGTAAGAACTCATTATTGCAAAAGAGTCAGCAATAGATTTATGTCTGTCTGTATCTGCTTCCTAAAATCTGAAATCTCTTTTTCAAAAAGTTATATTGATGAATATGTCGCTTTATAATCGGAGGAATTTTATTGTGGCATTTAAGAGTGAAAGTCTTGGAGACAGACAAGGCTGAAGTTAAGCCCAGGAGTTCTCATTTACTATATGTGAATTTAGTAATTCTTAGTGAGTCCCAGAAACTATTTACTTGACAATAAATGGCATACCAGTAAACATCTAATTGGGATATTGGATCAATTTTATGAATTGATAATATAGAAAAATTAACAATGACATATGAAAAATCACAATCATTTAATCTTTCTTGTTATTGATATTAATAGTTTTTTTTTTCTTTTTAAAAGTGTATGTGTAATGTTTCTTCATCTAATCACAAATTATTTGCATTCGGAAGTTTGCGTTTTTCAAAACTCTCTCTCACATCAATAAATATATAATTTTTGAACCTTGTTTCCTTAATAACAACAATATATTAGAACTTGTTTGAGATTTGCTTTTTTTTTATCTACTTCTCAGTTTATTCATTCTTCTTTTAATTTATTCATTATTCACTTCATCTTTTGTTGATGCTAATGTTCTTTTCTCATTACTCTGCCTTTTCTATTTTTAGCAACAGGGTGATTTTCACATAATTTCACATGAAATTGCATTATACATTTTCTTACACATGCAGAACATGAGGTTTGTTACATAGGTATACACATGCCATGGTGGCTTGCTGCACCCATCAACCCATCATCTACATTAGGTATTTCTCCTAATGCTCTCCCTCCCCTATCCCACACCCCCAGACAGTCCCCGGTATGTGATGTTCCCCTCCCTGTGTCCATGTGTTCTCATTGTTCAACTCCCACTTCTCAGTGAGAATATGTGGTGTTTGTTTTCTGTTCCTGTGTTAATTTGCTGAGAATGATGGTTTCTAACTTCATCCATGTCCCTACAAAGGACGTGAAGTCATCCTTTCTTATGGCTCCATACTATTTCATGGTGTATATGTGCCACATTTTCTTGATCCAGTCTATCATTGATGGGCATTTGGGTTGGTTCCAAGTCTTTGCAAATGTGAACAGTGCCGCAATAAACATCCATATGCATGTGTCTTTATAGTAGAATGATTTATAATCCTTTGGGTATATACCCAGTAATGGGATTACTGGGTTTAACAGTATTTCTGGTTCTAGATCCTTGAGGAATTGCCACGCTGTCTTCCACAATGGTTGAACTAATTTACACTCCCACCAACAGTGAAAAGCAATCCTATTTCTCTATATCCTCTGCAGCATCTGTTGTTTCCTGATTCTTTAATGATCACTGTTCTAAGTGGCCATGAGACGGTATCTCAAATGTGCCTTTAATTTGCATTTCTCTAATGACCAGTGATGATGATCTTTTCTTCGTATGTTTTCTGGCCACATAAATATCGTCTTTTGAGAAGTATCTGTTCATATCCTTCGCCCACTTTTTGATGGTTTGTTTGTTTGTTTTTTTTTTTGTAAATTTAAGTTATTTGTAGCTTATGCATATTATCCCTTTGTCAGACGGATAGTTTGCAAAAATTTTCTCCATTTCATAGGTTTCCTGTTCACTCTGATAATAGTTTCTTTTGCTATGCAGAAGCTCTTTAGTATAATTAGATCTCACTTGTCGATTTTTGTTTTTGTTGCCATTGCTTTTGGTGTTTTAGTCATAAAGTCTTTTCCCATGCCTATGTCCTGAATGGTATTGCCTAGGTTTTCTTCTAGGGTTTTTATGGTTTTAGCTCTACATATTATCTGTATTGATTTTGAGAATTAACTGTAGATGGAGAAATTTTTATAAATATTATGACTGGAAAGCAAATGTTAATTGCATTATGCTATCAGTGTTTTAATTGAATTGTACATAGCAAGGGGTCAGGACTCACAGGCTGTACGGTTCTCTCTCCACAGATCCTCAAATATCACTTTGTGACATATGATTCTATAGTTGGTACAGAGAAATGTCATTTTGAGGCTAATGCCTGGTTGTTGCTTCTTTTGTGTTAAGCATGCGTTTTAAATAATTATGTCATTTTATTTCATTTATGCTAACTAGTTAATGATTCAAATTTTGTACAAATATCTAACATTTTAAATTAAGCAAGCAATGAGAATTTGACCCTTATTAAAATTAGAATGACTGAAGAAATACAAGTAATTTTACAGATGCTATTCTACAATAATAAACATTTATGAAAATCTAACAGCCTGATACCAAAGTTCACTGTGGGTTCCACAAGGTCTTTCCTCATTTTGTCATTTTGCATCTTACTGTGAAACTTCTGTGTTTGCTTCTGTGAAAGAAAGTCAACTTGAGGATCATGTTCCAGCTGGTAAGTGCTTTTGCTAACAGGCTTCTGGCCAGAAGTCATCGAATAGCTCACTCAACCAAACCACAGGAGGCTGGGGAATACGTGAGAGCACATGGCTATGTGATGACTAGGGAACATCTCAGCCATCGTAACCTTTCTTGGATTTTTAATGTTTCCTTATATTATTGTTTGTTAAGGAGTTTTTCAAGGTAAGTACTCAATTGCATTGCTTGCTTTTCCTGATTCTATTGAAAGGTTCACGCTATATTTTTTCTCTTTTTTTTTTTTAATGTAATGTAATGAATTAAATCAATGATAGCAAACCATCCTTTTATACCTAGGTCATATTATTATTTTAACGTATGACTGGATGTGGATTGCTATTCTTTAGGATTTTTGCCTCTTTTTCACAAGATACTCTAGCCTGAACATTTATGTCCATGTCATATCCTGTCAGATTTTAAGAGCTAAATTATATTTGCTTATTATAAGATATTCAGTGTTTCCCCCTTTTTCTCTTCTCTGGAAGAGTTTTTTTCAATAAGATTGGCATAAAGTTTTCTCTAAATATGAAATAATTAACTGAATAAGCAATCTGGAAATAGAAATTATTTATTTAATATCCAAAGATTTTTTTTAATAGAGCACATTCTTACATTCTTTATACTTTCTATTATTTTCTCTTTTGAAGATTGTGTTCTTGGAGCAAAGACTCTCCTGAATGGGGTTATGCGAAATGTTGGAGGAGGAGGGATGGGCATTGTGGGAACTGCTCAACCAACCCCTGTGTAGAACATGATGTAGTGTTGTTTCCATCAGCAACTATGCCAGATTCTTCTAAGAAATAATACATAGCATGGGAAAATGCTCATTATCAAGCAATGTGGTGTCCTCTGTGCTAACATTCTTAGCTACTAAGCATAATGCATAATTTGTCTACATGTCTACATCTTCTTTATTTGAATTATTGTGCCTACCTATATGAAAAGATAGTTTTGTTTTAATTATGTCTTTTAAACAACTCACACTATTTAATCTTAAGCTTATTTTTCTAAAGTTGCTTTTACATTTTTGAAATGTATGTGGAACTTTAAGTAATATTCCCTTTTTAAAATCTCGATATTGGAAATGTGTTTTCTCTGTTTCATTTCTTTCTTAATACTGCTGTATAAATTCTGCTTCTTTTATAAATGTAATCTTTCAAATGAAACAGCATTAACTTTGGTGATTTTTTTGATTGTATATTTCTTTCTAAGTAGCCGAGTTTTATTTCAACATTATTATTTGCTCTCTTCTATTTCTTGGGTCTTATTTTGTACTTCTTTATAGATGTATAGATCAGTTGGTATCAGCTATTGATTTAGTTTCTTTATGAGCACTACTTCATAAAAAATGTCTTGCAAACATCTATTCATCGTCAAATGGTTCAGATGTTTTCCTGATTATTATTTCTGTTGGTTTCTGTCATTCCTTGGACTGAATAGAAATTATGAAAGTATTAAATAATAGAAGTATACTGACGAATTTAAAAATTAAGGAAAGCCAATATCTGATTCAACAACTTTTTCTAAAAATACTTCAGAAATTTGGTTTCTAATTTATTTTTAATAATAGCTGTATATTGCTTAATATTTCCCATGGAATTTAATATTAGATAATAGAAAAATTTTAATATTTATTTATTAATATTTATTTTTTATGTCGGAATGCTAGGCAAATGTCAAGCAAGTAGAAGAAGCGATTTTATTATGGGACAAAATCTCATGGTAATACCTTTACCCTGAATTATTTCAGAATATAATTGTATGAATTTAAAATATGAGAGAGAAGCTGGGAGAATAATGAAAGTTAAAAAATGTATTAGTAAACAAAACTAGTAGTTACGACCACACCTCTTACATATGCAAGATCCTTTCTCCATAAAGCAAGTTAACATTTTAAGTATTTACCCTGTTTTTTAACCATTTATTAAACTTTTGAAACAAATAATGAGTGATAATTTTAAGAGTCAAACTACATGGGAAAAGATCTTTTGTTCTTTACTTTGTGGTTTAAATGGGAACCTTTTGTTAAAATCATAAAAAATAATAGATCAATATATACTATGAAAATGGATGCAAAAGTTCTCAATGAAGTGTTAGCCAGACAAATCCAGCAATATAAAAATTATTTATTCTGGTCAGTTGTGATGGCTCATGCCTGTAATCCCAACACTTTGGCAGGCTGAGGTGGGCAGATCACTTCAGGTCAGGAGTTTGAGACCAGTCTGGCCAACATGGTAAAACTCCATCTCTACTACAAATAAAAAAATTAGCTGGGCGTGCTGGCACATACCTGTAATTCCAGGTACTAGGGAGACCGAGACAGGAGAATCACTTGAACCCAGGAGGCAGAAGTTGCAGTGAGCTGAGATTGCCCCACGGCACTCCAGCCTGCATGACAAAGTGAGACTCTGCCTCAAAAAAATTAGAAAAATAAAAATAAAAATAATTTGTTCTATGACCAGTTGAGATTTATTTCAGAAATGCAGGGTTGTTTAAAGCTTGAAAATATGTTAATGTCATGTATCATAATAATAAAATAAAAAGCACATGATTATTTCAATAGCTGCAAAAAAAAAGCATTTAGAAAAATTCAACAAAATTTTTTATCAAAATTTAATGTTTTGATGAAAAAAAAAAAAACACCAAAATCCAGGAATAGAAGGAAACTTTCTCTAGTCGATAATGGCCATTTATGAAAAACACATAGCTAACTTATACATAATGGAAAGAAGCTGGTTGCTCTTTCCCTAAGATAAGGATTAAAAGAGGGATATCTGCTGTCACCATTTCTATTCAGTGTTGAACGAATAGTACTACTGAGAGCAATTAAGCAAGGAATATAAACTAAAAGCATTGATATTGGAAAGAAACCAGAAAGTCTATTTCTATTCCCAGATTATATGATCTTATATGTAGAAAAATCTAAAGAATTGAGTAAAATTATTGGAACTAAACAAATCCAGCAAGTTTTCAGGACACAAGGTAAATATGTAAAAATTAATTATATTTATATATACTTTCAATAAGCAATTTAAAAAATGAAATTAAAAAACAATTTAACTTACAGTTGCATCAAAAATAATAAAATACTTGAATGCATTTAATAAAAGCACTGTAAATTATATTCTGAAAACTACAAAACATTGTTGAAAGAAATTAAACACTTAAATAATTTTTTTAATTACATGTTAATGTACTATAAGATTTAACATTGTTAAGATGGAAATATTTACCAAATTTCCCTACAGATTCTATGCAATACATATCAGATTTTCAGATTACATGTAGAGTTGACAAGATGAAGCTAAAAATTACATAAAATTAAATGAGACCTGGAGTAGCCAAAAACATCTTGAAAAGAGTAAAGTAGAGGGACTTATAATCCCATCTTCGAAACTCACTACAAAGCAGCAATAATCAAGACGGTGTGATACTAGCAAAATGATAAATGTATAAACCGTAGGATAAAATTAAGAGCCCAAAAATAAACCCACAGATCTATAGTTATTAATTTTCTAGAAGTTTATCAAAACTGTGTAATGATGAAAAAAATGATAATTTTAACAGATTTTCCTGGGATATCTGGATCATGACATGCAAAAGAATAAAGTTGAACTCTTACCTCACACTGTATAAAAAATTAACTCAAAATAAACAAATGTAGGATCTAAAAGGATACAATGCTTAGAAGAAACTATAAGTGTCAACTTTTTGACTGGATGCTTCACAAGGGATTCCTAGATATAACAAAACAAGCATTAGCAACAACAACAAATAGATCAACTTGACTTCATCAATATTAAAAACTTTTATGTTTCAAAGGACACCATCAAGAAAGTGAAAAGACAACCAATGTAATGGCATAAATTCTCTACAAGTTACATAGCTGATAAGAGGCTTGTTTCCGGAACATATAAAGAGAACTTACAACTCAATAACATAGATACAAATAACTCAAATTTTTTAAAAGTGTAAATAATGTTAATTAACATTTCTTTAAGTAAGATTACAAATAACCAATAGGCAAATGAAAGATACTCAATGTAATTTGTTATCAGGTAAATTAAGTCAAAACTCTAATGGAATACCACCTTATACCCACTAGGAAGGCTAGAATCAGATAACAAAAGCTGGCAAAGAAGTTGAGAAATCAGAACCCTCATGTAGTGCTGGTCGGAAAGTAAAATGATAGAGTTTTTTGAAAAACAATCTGGGGGTTCCTTATGTGATTACATAGAGATTTTCCATATGTCCCAGGAATCTCACTTCTAGGTATATACACTTGGAGAAATTAAAACTACATTTACAAAGAAACTTGCACAAAAACATTTGCAGCAACATTATTCATAATAGCCAAAAGATGTAACAATTCAAATGTCCATCAATTGATGAATAAATAATGAAATGAGGTATATGTGTATAAAGTAACATTATCCAATTACAAAAAGGAATGAGGGAGGATAAGGTCCAAGGATCACTTGAGGCCAAGAATTGCAGATCAGCCTGAACCACATTGTGGGAATGAAGTATTTGATGTATACTATGACATGATGAACTCTGAAAACATTATGCTAAATGAAAAAATTCAGTCACATGTGACTACATAGATAATTCCACTAATATAAAATATCTGAAACAAGGAAGTCTATAGAAACAAAAAGTGGATGAATACTTGCCTAGGGTTGAGGGAAGAAGAAGGAAAAGAGTAGTGATAGCTAACATATAACAAGTATTGATAAACTCATCATAAGTTTAAAATACTACAAGTCAAAAATGAGTTTATTACATCTAAACTACTGGAAAATTATAGCTTAGCCTCTCCTTCTTTAAATGTGCTCAGAACACACGCATTAGCCAAAAGTTGGGAAAATCATCTAACACAGATCCAATTTTATAATAAAGTTTTAAATATCTCATGCAATTTATTGAATGCTGTACTGAAATAAAACAAAGAATGGCATACGGCTATGTAAAGTATGGTTTCTAGTGAATACATATCACTTTCACACCACAGTAAATTTGAAGAGTTGTAAGTTCATCAAAAGTTGGGGAATGTCTATATCTGTGAATATCTTAAAAATCATTGAATTCTGTATCTTAAATGTGTAAATTATGTGTCCTATGAACTATATCTCAGTAAAGCTGCTTTAAAAAATATTCTTTGACAACTGGATTATATATGAGTATGTGGCCAAAACCAAAGTCGTAAAGGAACAATCACAATCAAGCCTACAAAGTTATTTCTGATGTCTTTGAGGCAACAAATCAAACTCCAAGATGACATTCTTGTTATATGCTTTGATATTGGCCAATCTGTGAAGTTGTTATTTAGGTTCTTTTAAAAAGTATGTATATCTGCAAAGTGATTTTGTGACAGTTGTGTTCTGTAATAAATTATTACTAAAAAAAGTGATGTTTAAGCTCACTGCAACTTCTGCTTTTTGGGTTCAAGCAATTCTTCTGCCTCAACCTTACAAGTAGCTCCTGCCTCAACATTGCAGGCACCCACCACCATGCCTGGCTAATTTTTGTATTTTTAGTAGAGATAGGGTTCCACCATGTTGGCCAGGCTGGTCTCGAGCTCTTGACCTCAGGTTGTCTACCTGCCTCGGCCTCCCAAAGTGCTGGGATTACTGGCGTGAGCCACCACACCCATCCCCACGCTCCAGTTTTATGGAGATCTTCTGTTATAGGAAATGTGAACCTTTTCTAAACTTTCTTCTGTTTTCTGCAGTAAATAATTTTCAATGGTATGATTTTCTTGAGTCTTAAAAATTGTGTGCTCTTTAATTTATGGCATGTGAGGTCCCATTTTGCTATTTTGTTCTTCGTATTATATAGGGCAACATCAGTTATCATGTGATAATTGACAGCAGACATATTGAAGATTACACTTGGTTATATACTTTGTCTGGTTCTACAGTAATCAAATCCTCTTTTCAGACCTATTGCTGGAGAGGGGAATTTATTTCAACTTCCAGTTACTAATGAGATTATATGAACTATCTTCTGTAGTAGAAGTAACATCTTTCTCACAGTCCTTATTACAGATTCTCTATTATCCCTATGGATGCAAAACCACTTGAGTGGAATACTACTAACGATTGCCCCTTGTTCCATTTCTACTTAAGAAATTTTGCTGGTTTTAATTTGCCTATCCCCTAATAAGCCATGAATTTATTTATCTAGTTCTACTTCCTTATTTTTAGAAACAAAAAATTAAATCGATCAAAAATCTAACATGAAATATACTTGCAGAATATTTGATAATAAGGTCATATTGATAGAGCGCTGGAGATTTTGTTGATTGTCGTATTTCTAGAAGGATGTATGGCAGAATGTAACAAAAGTGATACAAAATATTGGAAGCTATTTAAACTGATAAAGTTACACTTAGTTATTGCTACAAAGAAATTACTAAAGATATGCAGAAAGCTTTAAACTATATATTTAATATTACATATAAGTAAGATTACAGATTGAATTCAAATATTTAAAACAAAGGCATTTAAAAATAATTATGGATAAAATAAAATAATTACATTTATGGATTTAAAAATATTTCTTGAAAATCTTGTTATAAATAAGATTAATTAGCCTGTCAAAATATTCAAAAGTTAATGTTAAATGAAATGAGGTTAGGTTACAATATTAAAACAAAGAATTGATACTGATATAAAAAATAAAAGAAAATTTGAGATAATGATATTTTTCTTTTTATATTTTGAAGAATTTTCTATAATAAGTATAGATTGCATATCAAATCAAATGAAAATTTCATTTCAAATCAAATGAAAATTATGATTAAATTACCGCAATAATTTCTTGGGGCTAAGAGGTTTTCTAATTTTACTTATAATTTATTTCTTCATTTGTTAAGAGCACATACTGAAGATAATTTAAAATTCAGTATACTCGTCTGATACATTGTTAACTATGGACTTGATTCCTCTTCACCTCTTTCTATATGGAGTGCTATGATAAAACCTTGCTGCAATATAACAGCAGTGACCAGTATTGTTCTGTATTATGATTTGACAAATAAAAGAAATTAAGTAAAATTAATTATATTAAATATTTTTATATAGTTACCAGTAGGGTCAACTGAAGACATGCATATTTATTAGTTGCTTCTGTGAGTGTGTGTGCGTGTGTGTGCATGTGTGTCTGTGTGTATGTTTAACTATATTTCCTAAAGACATAAATATTACTGAATATTTTGTGTTTCCATCTATCATATTTTCAATTTAGTAGAATTGATTCTTTAAATTTTCAATTAAATCTTATAATTTAAGAAATTATCTTAGACATACTATTTGAGTTTCTGAAAAGATTATATAAGTTAAAAAGACCATATATTTTATAAATAAAAAAAAGCAACACTAACAACATCAGTAATATATTCAAAATGTATATTTTCAATTGAAACTCAGAATAATTCATGTTGTATGAATATATATGTATATTAGAATATCTTTTTAAATATTAAAATATGCTAGTAAATATGCATGTTTATAGATTTCTTATATTGAAATGCAGATAATATTTAAATTAAACCGTATACAATTTTACAATACCATCATATGGAGATATGATTATATACAACATTGATATTGACCATGTCTGTCACTGTTACAAAAAGTTTTTTAAATACACACTTGAAAAATGTGTTGGATAGCATGCCATATTGGTAGATTTTTTGTGTTTATATTATTTTAAAATTAAATAGTTAATGAGAAATAATAACTTTAAAAAAAGGTTCGTAATTTCCTGTCAACTTATGTTGGTATATGCGTCATGTTTATTTTTATTTTTCCATACTCTCAGGGTACTGAAAAGCACATCTGCTATCTAAATATTTTTACTGAATTGCTGCAGAAATTGAAATAGTTTCTACTCATGGACACCAAGATATCACCTGTTTTTGGTTAGTTAATTGAACTAGTAATTATTCTTGAACATGTGGGTTGGTTGTTTTCTGCCTGAAATAATTACCCAATGAAGCTTACGCTAGGACTATCAGCAGGAAGCTAACAATTGGGGTGTTGGTGAGAAGAATGTACATAACACTTCTGTGTCTGCTGCCAGATGGAGAAGCAGATGGGTGTGTAATACATGCAAAACTAACTACATGGTCTAAAATCTGCTCACTACCCATTATCAACAAGGTCAAGGTTTCAGAAAATCAAATGTATCCAACCAACAGATTACTTAAAATTAGATAAGAACAGGTTTTCATTAATAAGTCTGTATTTTTACCTGCAAATCATATTTGAGACAGAGAGTATATTGATTGCCTGTTGCTAAAATGTGTAGTAATGCTAATTTTTATAAATTTATATGACTAATCCGGTAGTTACTTTAAAAAAATGAGGCTACTTCTTAGTATTTCTTTTTTATGTTTTTCTCCAGGAAAGATTTAAACAATTAAATTGAGTAAAAATGCTTCCCTAAAGTGTGGTAAATTGAGATTTTAGTTTGAAGACATTTACATTTGTACTATGTAGACCTGTGTATACATGAGCATATATACACCCAGACATATGACTTATAATTACTGTACTCTGCTATCCTAGAGAAAGAAGTTCAAATTTTTCCTACATATTTGTTTAATATACTCATTGGAATTTTAATCTTAATTACATGATTCATATGAAAACATTATTTAATGTTTAACATTAGCATAAAATATTAATTAATCAGTGTTATCAAAGTACACTTATTTCAGATAATCCCTAGTTATGCATCAGGTTTTCCTCACGTGTTTGCTATTACAAATGAAAAAATAAACTATAGAAGAATGTGCTTATGTCACTAACTCAGCGAGGGAAGTTAATCATAACATTCAGAAAATAACACTTAAAAAGTACATATGTACATTAGCAGTAAATCTGGAAAGCAAAATCCAGATAGTTACATGCAAATTCTGCTTACTTGAAGGTAGTAGCTGCTAGAGTCATTCTAGTAGGAACACTCAGGTAGTAATTTGGTTAACTGCTGGTGGTTGAGTGTGTTCTAGCATGAAAATGAATGATCTCACCCTCAACCACCAACTAGCATGGATTTTACTTCCAGGAGCCCCACCAGTTACTTGTTGTGAGCATCTGAGAAAGATCTTCTCATGGCTTTGACAGGCCGGTGACAGGAGGGAGAATAATTCTTCTGGAATATGCCCAGAGCTTTCTTCATTAACAAAGACCTCCTCTCCAGTTCTTTACCAGAGACTTTCACAGCTGGATAAAAAGCATTTCTTCCACTCCAGGCCTCTATGGTCTTCTTGTCTTACCTAACGGGGAGGGAAACAAAACCATGTAAGAATAGCCACGAAGTTCAGAGGCCAAAGACACAAACTCACTAAATGAGTGAGACTTAATTATGAGATTATAGAATGTTCCTCCTTTATTTCATATTCTACCACAACACCAATAAAGTTTCACTGTAATGATAGTGGATTGTAGGCGAAGTTACAGCAAGATGTAGACTCTGTCTGAGAAGATATCCATAGAGAAGTTCAAAGTCAAGAGGGGAGATTAAACAAGGACACTGTAGGAATTTGAAGTATCAGACATCTGTAGCTATGGTAATCATTAAATAAATTCAGACTCCTATTCAAATACATGCAAATTCTCCCAGTAGAGAATTTTTTTCAATTACTCTTATCCAATACCTCATGTTCAAATTTCAACAAAAAATTACAGTAAACACAAAAACGCAAGGACAAAAAAATGTATGAAGATGCAAATCAAGCATCAGAACCAGACTCAGATATGACATTGGTGTTGAAATTACAGGTAGAAAATTTACAATATCTGTGATAATATGTTAAGGACTCTAGTGAATAAAGTAGACAACATGTAAGAACAGATAGGTAACATAAGAAGAGAGATGAAAGTTTTAAGAAAAAATCACAGAGAAATATTGGAAATGAAAAACATTTTAATAATAGTGAAGAATGATTTCGATGAACTCACAAGTACATGTGACACTGCTGAGGAAACCATCACTGAGCTTGAGACAGATCAATAGAAACTTCCCATTTTAAAATGCAAAGATAGCAAAAGGCAGAAGAGATCGCCTAAGACCTATAAAAAATTTCGCAAAGATGTAACATGCACCTAGTTAGGATACCAGGAAAATAAGGAAGAGGTAATGAAAAAGAAGAAATATTTGAAGTAATAATGTCAGAGAACATTTCAAAGGTAATAACAGACCAAATCACAGATACATAAAGCTAAGGAACAATTACAATTATAACACAAATGCACAAATAACTATACCTTGACAAAGAATATTCAAACTTCAGAAAACTAAGGCAGTTATGTAAATTGTCTTCTCTTTGCCATAAAAGTTAAGAAGTTATTAGTTTAGAATAATGTGTTGCAACTGTAAGATGGTTCTTTTTGTAAACCTCATGGTAACCACAAAACAAAAACCTAAAATAGATAAGATTAAAATAAATAGCATAGAATAAAAATGTACTATTAGAAAAAAAAAAATCAATCACAAAGGAAGACAATTAGAGAGGAAGAAAAAAGAAAGCATCTAGAAAGTAACCAGAAAACAGGGAACAAAATGGCAGTAATAACACTTAACCTATCCATAATAACCCTGAATTTAAACGAATTAAATTCTCCTACTAAAAGACATAGAGTGACTGAATGGATAAGAAGACAGGACCCAACTATATGCCATCTAAAGTATTCACTTCACCGCTAAAGACATGTACAGTCTGAATATGAAAGGATGGAAAATATATCTTCCATGGAATTGCAAACCTAAAAATAGTAGAACTAGCTATATTTATATCAGACAAAATAGACCTTAAGTAAAGAACAGTTAAAAGTAAAAGAAGGCCATAATACAATAATAAAGGGGTCAATACAGAAAGTTTATAAAATTTAACACCGCACTGTCAGCCATAGACAGTTGATTAAGACAGAAAATCAATGAAGAAACACTGGAGTTAAACTTCACTGTATACAAAATGAACCAAATAGAAGTTTACAAATATTCCAACCAACAACTACAGAATACATAGTGTTCTCAATAGCACATGAACATTTTCCAGGATAAACCATATGTGAGGTCACAAAATAAGTCAACAAATTTTTTAAAAATTGAAATCATGTCAAACATCCTTTTTGACCACAGCAAAATAAAACTAGAAACCAATAGGAGAAGGAACATTGGAACCTGTACAAATCCATAGAAATTAAATAACATGGTCCTGAATAATAATTAGGTCAATGAAGAAAGTAGAAACTTCATAAGAAAGATGAAAATTGAAGCACAGCATACCCAAACATATAGGATATAACAAAAGCAGCTGTAAAAGGCAAGTTTTTAGAAATAAATTCCCACATCAAAAAAGTAGAAAGACTTCACATAAACAACCCAATGATGCACCTGAAGGATCTAGAAAAGTAAAAACAAACTAAACTCAAAATGAGTAAAAATGAAAGAAACAACTATTATAATAGAAATAAATAAAATTGAGGCTTAAATACTTAAAAATCATATAATCAAAAAATTGGTTTTTGAAAAATATAAACAAAATAAATATTTAGTTAGAATTAACTAAGGAAAAAAGATCCATTCCAACTTATACCATACAAGTACAAAAGACTATTAGAAGGCTATTATGAACAACTACATGTCAACAATTGGAAAGCCTAGAAAAAAATTAATTCCTGAACACATATGACCTATCAATATTGAATCATGAGGAAATAGAACCTCTGAACAGACCAATAAAGAGTAACAAAACTGAAGCCATAATAAAAAGTCTTACATAAAAAAGTCCACATGCTGATGGTTTCGCTGCTAAACTCTACCAAATATTTAGAGAATATCTAGTGTCAATTATACTGAAATTATTGCAGAAAATTTCAGGGGAGAGAATATTTCTAAACTCATCCTATGAGTCCATATATGCCATGATATCAAAGTCAGACAAGAACACAACAGAAAAACAACACATTATCTCTCATGAACATACATGAAAAAATTTGCAATAAAATATTAACAAACGAAATGCCCCAATACATTAAAAGCTCATTCATCAGTATCAAGTGTGATTCATCCCAGTGATGCAAGGATGGTTCAACATACACAGAATCAATAAACATGATGCATAATATAAAGAGAATCATGTAAATGTTATAAAATTTAACATCCATTTATGATAAAAGCTTCCAATATACTAATTATAGTAGAAATATACCTTAAAACAATAAACCTACATATGGAAAACCCACAGCTAACACCATACTGAACACAGGAAAATTGAAAGACTTTCCTTTAAGACCTGAAAGAAGACAAGGATGCTCACTTTCACTACTTTTATTCAACATGGTATTGGATGTCCTAACCAGAGCAGTTGGGCTAGGGGAAAAAAAGAACATTAAAATTGGAAAGGAGGAAGTCACATTAGCCTTGTTCACATGATCCTACATTTAGACAAACCTAAAGACTGACAAATGAATTTAGCAAAGTTCCAGATAATAAAGAAATACAAACACCAATCACATTTCTATACACCAACAGTAAACAATCTGAAAAAGAAATCAAGAAAGCAATCTCATTTACACTAGTATTGGAAGTAATAAAATACCTAGAAATAAATTTAATAAAAGAAGTAAAAGATTTGTTCAAAAAAAAGCTATTAAATACTGATCAAAGAAATTTAAAAAGACTGAAAAAATAGAAAGATACCTTATGCTCTTCTATTGTAGCATTATTATTATGCTCCTGTATAAAGTTGTTGAAATGTCCATACAACCTAAACTGATCTACAGATTTTATGAAGACCCTGTTAAATTGCCAATGGCATTTTTCACATAAATAAAAAAAGTAATCCTAAAATTTGTAGGGAATTACAAAAGTCACCAAATGGCCAAAAGAATTCTGTGGTAGAACAAAGTTAGAGGCATCAGTTTACCAGACTTCAAAGAATACTATAAAGCCACAGTAACCAAAACAGCATGGTACTGGCATAAAAACAGACATATAAACCAACGGAACAGAGCAGTTAATTCAGAAATAAGTACACATGCTTACAGCTAACTAATTTTTGACAAAAGTTCCCAAACATATATTGGGAAAAAAACAGTATCTTCAGTAAATAGTGCTAGCATATGCAGAAGAAACTAAAGCCCTAGCTCTCACTATGTAAAAAAATCAAATAGAAAATAGATTAAAGACTTATATGTAAGTCTTGCAACTGGTAAATTACTATAAGGAAACTTTGGAGAGACATTCAAAACATTAGTTTGGGCCGGGCGCAGTGGCTCAAGCCTGTAATCCCAGCACTTTGGGAGGCCGAGGCGGGTGGATCACTAGGTCAAGAGATCGAGACCATCCTGGTCAACATGGTGAAACCCCGTCTCTACTAAAAATACAAAAAATTAGCTAGGCATGGTGGTGC